>NC_083604.1:0-341666 GCF_029168945.1 Cannabis sativa | reverse complement strand
GATGTAAAAAATGTAACTAGATTTGTCATAACACTTTTATATTAGGTTATTATTAAATAATATTTAAAAAAATTAATTTAGGGGTCCTATTTAGTACCATTTTAGAAAATACATGGTGTATTTTTTTATTTAACAAAATAGAAGATCCAATTAATAACTTTTGCAAAATACAAGATCCAAAATGGTATTAACTAATTTTTTATTTAATTTGATTTTAATAATTGTTTTAAAATAAAATAATTTAATTATTGTTTTGAAAGGTTCATCTCTTTTGATTTGAGGTTATTGTGTGTTTTTTCTTTGGTTTTGCAAAGTTAATTATCTCAATTTAATAATATATTTCTCATAAATAACCTAATAAGGGTTAATATTATTTTAAATTTTGTGTTTTGTAAAAGTTACTGATTAGACTATCTCTTTTGTAAAATAACAAATTAAATTTTATATTTTTCAAAATAGTACAAAATAGTACCCTAAATTCAATTTTTGATAATTTTCTTAGGGAAATTTGATTTTTTATGCTTACATATTCTTGAAATTTTTCCCTTAAACTCATAATATTTGATATTTGTGGGATATGACACATTTTATAATATTCCTAAAATACCCCCATTTACATTACCCCCTCTCTTTTCTTCTCTCTTTCACTACACTGTAGACCATCGGGCCCCATCGGGCCCACTATCGGGCCAACCATCGGGCCCACTATCGGGCCCACCATCGGGCCCATCGTGCCCATCGGACCCATCGGGCCATATTAAATTCTATTTTTTTACACATGCAATCGGGCTCCATCGGGCCAACCATCGGGCCCATCGGACCCATCGAGCCATATCAAATTCTATTTTTTTTTACACATGCATCGGGCCCACCATCGGGCCCACTATCAGGCCTTTGTCTTTCTCAATTTTTTGTGTTACGATCGGACCGGCATCGGGCCTGCATCGGGCCTGACGAAATCAAACCCCAAATCCAGATTTTGCCGAAATCACATCCGACGAAAAAAAAAAAAGAGGGTTGGTGAGGGTGAGATGGTGAGAGAACAACCGAGAGAGATAGAGGAAGAGAGAGAGTTGAGGTTTGAAAATGAGAGGGGTATTTTTGGGTTTATTGTAAAGTGGTCATATTTTTTAAATTTTAAAATGTATTAGATTAGGGAAAAAAATTTTAAGGTATTTTATGCATATTTTTTCAAATTTCCCTTTTCTTAATAGAACTAACTTAAAGATAATTTCTAACATGAATATATGTAAAAATATACTCAAATTTGTCGTAACAACTCTACATCGAGTTATTATTAATTTTTATTTTAATAAATTCAGAGTATTATTTTGTACCTTTTTAGAAAATAAATAGTTCAATTTATTATTAAGCAAAATAAAAAATCTAATCCATAGCTTTTGTAAAATTATTTTGAATTTTTTAATACTTCATAAAATAAATATTTAAATTAAAAAATGTAGTCTTTCTAAAGTGAAAGTAGTCACTAAATGAGATTAAACCAAATAAAATAGTATAATAAAAGTTTATTTATATTGATAAATGATGACAATATATTACTTTATTTTTTATTTTTTTGAAATGGAATATTACTTTATTTAACTTTAGACTTTTCTCTCAAATTTATTTTTTATAAATATTCCATTAAAAAATGTCTTATAAATATAAATCGTGTCGGCATCTTCTACATATCATATCCATTCGAGTTATTATTATTATTATTATTATTATTATTATTATTATTATAATAATTATTATTATTTCATTTTGTATGAGATTAACAATGTAAAATCTCTTATCTTTATAATTTGTTAAATTTATTAATTTTTGAATAATTTGTGGCATAAATACTTAAATTATCTGCAAGTTGTAGATAAATACTTAAATTTAATTTTTAACGGTAATAATACACAGACCTGTTTCAAGCCAATTAGGGGCTTTGGGCCAAAAAATCTAATTAAGCTTTTTTTTATATATTGTAGTAAAAATCTATAATGTAGTATTTTGAAAACATAATTAGGTATTTTATTTAAATAAAATATTAAATGTAATATCTTAAAAAATAAATTAAGTATTTTTTCAAAAATAGCTATATATTTTTTTTAATAAATAGTAGTTAAAATACAAAACATGGTATTTGTAAAAAATAAATTTAAGACTTTTTTATTAAAGAATTTTTCGGGCTTGGTGGGGGCCTTAAGCGTAGGTCCCTACTGTCCTACCCTTGAGTTGGCTATGATAATATTAAGTTATATTTCTGAAACTTACGTAAGTATTTGGTCATTAAGTGTCAACTGTCAAGTCAATAGTCACGTGACAGTCCTTAATTGGTCCAGATTATTAAATTTTTATTCTTTATTTAGAAAATAATTTAAATTTACTAATAAAAAAATACGTAGATAATAATTTGATACTTAACTATATCCATTCCTCATTGTAATTTAGTGGCTTATTTTTTTCCTTTTCTTATAGTTAGAGCTATTTTTAAAGACAAATTCCCTATTTTAAGTTAAAAGTATTTAGAGAGAATAATTAGAGATACTCTAATAAAAAAACTTTCTATTAGAAAAAGGAGAGAAATATTAAGGAAGGGACATCTTAAGTTACCAAGCACTACAAGCATCTTAGATTTTATATTAAGTCTCACATATTTTAATTTAATAATTAATATAAGATATCGTTAACTACTCATAATATATCACATCGATATGATGTTGGACACTTAAGGTGCCTAATAACAATGCTCAATAAAATATAACTAATTATAATGTGTTTGTTTATTGTGGGGGTTTAATTTCTTGGAAATGATAATGTAAAACCAAACACATGTTTGGTGTCATTTTTACGGGTGTGTGGAGTTTGTTTATTGTGGGAGTTTAGTTTCTTGAGAATAGATAATAAAGAAATTAAATGCTTGATACTTAATTACTCTTTTTTTATATTGGGAAGATATAATCTGTGAACAAGATCTTGAAAGTTAAGTTCTAATATATACGATCTGGTAATTAATAAGTATGATACAGAGTTGGATGTTCGGATGTTATTTGACTACTTCTTCAAACACTTTGGCTAAAGTCTTCTAGATACGAGCTATGCTAGAGGAGTACTTCACTTGGACGAGTCATGTGTCCGTCATATGGAAGACTTGATTTCGATAATGGACCAAGTCTATTATTCTATTTGGGTCTACTATTGGGCTCGAAGTATTTAAGTTGTAATCGCTTTTAGAATTACACGGGTCACCATATGAAAATATGGATAATAAATGTCATTTAATCTTTTAATCTACTAATAAGTTATTTAAGGACAATTCTATCTATCACTTTGCCAAAGAGAAACAAAAAATAATAGGGGTGTAAATGTAAAAATAGAACAAAACCATGGGTGTAAATGTAATATTAGAAAAATAACAAAAACAAAAAGAAAATAGTTTCAACGGTCCAAACTGCAAAACAATAAATTGTTCCTTAAACCCTAAATAAACCCCTTTCATCCCTTACCTCTCTACTCTCTCTCTCGCCGGAAACCGCCGCTCCTCAATTTCCCTTCCTCGCCGGCTGTTGCCCTCATTCTTCGTCCACAAGTAACTAACTGATAATAAAGGTTTATACTTTACAATCCATTCCTTGTATTATTCATGGTGTTTTTATATATATATTTTTATTTTTGGATAAATTGAAGACTTTCGTTTTCCTTAGGTAGTTCATTCGTCAATTTTTGTGGGATTCAAGTAATTTTGGGTTTGAATTAGTTTTAGAGTTGAATTAGATAGGCTTTTGCTGAAACCGATAATAAAGGTTTCTACTTTACTATCCGTTCCTTGTATTCTTCATGGTGTTATTATATATTTATATTTTTATGGATTAATTGGAGACTCTCGTTTTTCATAGGTAGTTCATTAGTCAATTTTTGTGGGATTCAAGTCATTTTGAGTTTGAATTAGTTTTAGAGTTGAATGTAAGGTAAGACAATTTGCACAAATGCCTTGAATTACAGTAGAGCTAAGCTTGTTTATATAAGTTTTGCTTTTATTTTCGGGATGGATGGAATTGCCCATCTTTTTCTGTATCGGAATCTTTTTACTTTGTAGTTTGAAAGATTGAATTTTTGTGTTGAAAAATTGGGATTTGTTAAAGATTTTTAGCTGACTGTTTTTTTCTTTCTTTACTGAAAAAGGAGTTAGTGTGGATATGGGCACACCGGGCAATTTCGACGAGCTACAGGAACTGTTTAGACACCACATACAGTCCTTTGATCATTTTGTTGAAGCAGGATTGGATACATTACTACTTTGCATTAAGCCTATCACAGTCTATGATCCTTCCACTAAGACCAGCCTCAGGAATATCCTTTTGATCACTCTCATTCTCTATATTTTTATTTCTTATTTTATGTTTAATCTATCTGACAATGCTACACTCCAGTATAGTATAAAATATAGTTTCCATTTTTTTCACTATATCTTGGTTTCCGGGGGAAACAAAAAAGAAAAGGACTTTCTTGTTAATTCTTTTGTTTTGTTATGCGATTATGCGATTATTGTTTATTCTTGACTTCTCACTTACTATGGCTGGGGAAATCTCATTTATTTGCACCGGTAAAGGAACAAATGTTGAAAACGATGAAGGAGCCTCTTCTCCCTTTTGAAGTAAGATTTTTTCTGCCATTGTGTGTAGAGTATATAAATGTGCATATGTTATCATCTTGGACTTATCAAAAGTGTCAAATGGATTTAATGACTTTTCTTTAAACAGTGTCGGCAGGCTAAAATCTCTTATACAGGAAAGTTCATGGCTGAAGTTTGCTTTGAGTATAATAATAAAGGAGTTGCTATAAGAGACAATTTCAATTTCGGGCAGATGCCTATAATGCTAAAGGTTTGTGTTATTTAGTATTAGCTTTTTAGTCTTTACATGATAATTGGGCTAAGTGTTTTATTAGTTATATATGTTTTTAGGAACACTCTGTAATTTGAGAAGTAAGCAACTAAAATAGGATCCGAAAAACTTTCTGTCTTAATCCATAGTTGCCTATTACACAATTATTTCAGTCATATTTGAAGTGCATTGTGTTTTTCATTTTATTGTTCTTATCATGCTTTTGATAAGATGTTTTTGTTTAATGCAGTCAAAGCTTTGCCACTTGAGACATGCTGATCCTCAGAAGTTAGTTTCTTACAAAGAAGAGTCATCGGAGATGGGTGGGTGAGTATTTTAAGCTTATATGTACTTTAAAATGAACTTGGGGTATGGTACAAAGATTTTTTTTTTCTAGTCTTCTTGGAATTATTGGCATGTCTTATGTCTGCTGTTAGATTTTATTTCATTAAAAAAGAAACTAGTTCAGCGCTCTAATTTCACGTTCATTATTATTATATATTTCAGCAATTATGTAGTCTTCTCGTGCCTTTTCTTTCTTACCTTTTTTTCTTTTATTATATTTCTTGCTTTACCTGTCTAATCGTTAATCTTTTCTTTCAATTTCTTAGTTACTTCATCATGAATGGGCTTGAAAGAGTCGTTCGACTCATAATAATGCCAAAAAGGAACTATGTAAGTAATCTGTTTCATCATGCATTTAGCCTCTTTTTGTGATTGGATTGGTGCCATATTTATAATATAACCACTGAGCCTTTTGATGAGAATTGTTGATTTCTTGTAATGATTATTATTAGTATTGTTTTTTCTTTAATTTAGTAATAAAATTTGAGTTAGTATGAAGAAATTTTTGGTTTTAACATTATATTGGTATTTAATTTCTCCAGCCAATGAGTACTGTTCGTAGTTCATTTCGTGATCGGCGAGAAGGATATACTGATAAAGCAGTTATTATAAGGTTTTCCTTTCATGATAATGCCCCCATCTTTTAATTTTCTGATGTTTTAAAAGTAGATCTTTTGGTTTGTTGTAACTAAAATTTGGTTCAAACATCTATAAAGGATATTCGATTTTTGTTCACCCGCTTGATTTTTTGATTTTGACCCTTAGATGTGTAAGGGAAGATGAATCTTCAGTGACAATCAAATTGTACTACCTTCGAAATGGAAGTGCAAGACTTGGATTCTGGTGAGCAGTTTTAGGTTTGACTCAAGTAAAGAATTCAAGCTTTTTGTCTTTCCAATACAACTACAATGTATGTACAAATGCACTTACTTATTTTTCGTTTTTACAGGGTACAGGGAAGAGAGTACTTGCTTCCCGTTGGCATTGTTTTAAAGGTTAGAATCTTTTTCCTGTTTATGCTTCTACTATTTTTATGTCATGTTTTTGCTTTACTTCTAATGTTATAAAAATTTTCGATTTTCTAATAATGCATTGTGCAGGCCCTTATTGACACAACTGATCACGAAATTTATGCGAGCTTAACCTGCTGCTATAATGAGAAGTATGATAAGGGAAAAGGTGTTGTTGGGACTCAGCTATTGGGGGAAAGAGCACAAATTATTCTAGATGAAGTTCGAGATTTGGACCTTTTTAATCGTATTCAATGTCTAGAGCACATTGGTACTTTCTACATTCTTTTGTGTCTTTCTAATCTTTTATCTTTTCAAAGTGTTTTCCTTGTTATAACTTATAGTGTTAACTCTGTGAATTCTCACTTTCTCTCAATTAGGAGAGCATTTCAAACCTATTATGCATGGACTTGAAAACGCAAGCTATTCTGATGTAAGTATCTGTAGCCTTATATTGTTTTTTCGGAACAAACAATACTATTAGCTTTGGTTTCCAGTTTTATTCGGTTCATGTTTGTAATCTTGTTTTTGGCCTGTGCAGATTGCAAATGCTGTTCTGAAGGACTACATATTTGTTCACCTTGATAATAATCACGACAAGTTCAATTTGTTGATGTGAGCTACAATTCGTCATTGTCTTTTTAAAGTTTGCATCTTGTTCATAATTTATTAAATTCTTGCCCGTTTCTAGTTTTATGGCGCAGAAGCTTTTTTCATTCATCGATCAGACTTCAGTAACAGACAACCCCGATTCCCTGCAAAATCACGAAGTCTTACTCCCTGGTCACTTGATTACCCTTTATTTGAAGGTAAGTAAGAACTTAATGCCTCTTTATTTGGAAAGAAATGTCAAATGAAAATATGAAAGGAATAATGAATTTTCATTCTTACATCTTACATTTCGAATTATATTCACCATCGGTGCATTAAATTGGCCCGGCAGCTTGTTTTCCGAAACATTAGTTTGAAACTCTAGCATACTCATTCATTGCTTATTGTGGTTTGTAGGAAAAATTAGAAGATTGGTTGTCCAAGGTAAAGAAGCTTCTTCAAGATGAGATCGACAAAAAGGGCAAACCTTTTGATTTGGGCGACTGTATGTGCTTTCGCCTTACCTATCTCTCTTCTAGTATAATGTCCCACGAGTGCATATACGTATATAAATGGTTGTTCTTACAAAGCAGAAAAATTGTGTTGTTTCATTGTGTTTAACTTCAAATGGCACTTTTGGAATTGCAGTGGCTCAAGTAAAGAAGGTTATGGATAAAGCTCCGGCAAAACAAGTCAGTTTAGCTATTGAAAACCTTTTAAAAACCGGAAGAATTATGACTCAGACTGGTTTAGATTTGCAGCAGGTATGGCTTCTTGGTGATGCTTCTACAGTTCAATGATTTGCATTACTTATAAAAACTATAATATGAATTGCTATTAAGGGATTCTACTTTTTGTTTAGAGGGCAGGCTATACAGTTCAGGCAGAGAGGCTTAATTATCTACGTTTCGTTTCTCATTTTCGTGCGGTTCATCGAGGGGCTTCTTTTGCGGGACTTCGTACAACCAGCGTGCGGAAGCTGTTACCTGAGTAAGCATATATGCTTTTGTTTTGATATGTTAACATGTGTGTGGTTTTTATTTAATAAGAACAATAATTCAAGTTGGATTTTCTTTAATTGTTTTACGTTGAATTTACAGATCTTGGGGTTTCCTGTGCCCTGTTCATACACCTGATGGCGAACCTTGTGGCTTGCTAAATCATTTGACTTGCAATTGCCGTAAGTTTATTTAAACTATCTTCTAAACTAATATTCACATGATTTTTAACGGGGAAGCAGCTACCCGGTTACCATACAATTGAGTTCTTGGGTTTCCGTAATAGTGTAAAAAAGAAATGCTTCGAATCATATTGCTATTTGACTCGGATCTGTTCTAAAAAAGTCTAGGCATTTCGAATTGTTTGTCGACACGGACAATGTCAAGGAAAATCTCTGAAATTATTTCAGTTTGTGTTGCATCATGCTCGTTGTAATTTTATGTGTGCTTTAATTTGTTTTTTCTGAGTAGGTTGTGATTTTTTCTGTTTAGTTTTGATTTGGTGATCTTAATCATTTGAAATTTGACTCATCTATGAAAAAATTATGAAAACAGTGATAAGCAATGGCTCTGTTTGACAAATTAAAAATTTCAATTCCCCGATGCTCGATACTATGGTTGGCAATGTTATTGTGTTGCTAATAATGAAGTAAAATATGTTATTTTTCCAGGAATCACATCTTTCTACGATTCACATGGAGAACTTAGAGACTTTTACAAGATTAGAATGTCTATCCTCAATGTTTTGGTTCAGGTTGGAATGTTACCTGCATTGCCGAAGTTGGTTCAAGCTGGTCCTCCCGAAGTTCTTTCTGTTCTATTGGACGGTCGAATAGTTGGTTCTATATCTTCTAGTGTAATTGAGAAAGTAGTGGCTCATTTACGGAAACTGAAAGTCTCACCTGTTTCCGGGGTTTGTTCTTATTCTTTTCTGTCCTTGTTTTTCTTTAATACATGTTCCATGATGCTGATATGATGATTGATACGTTTCAGATTCCCGATGATCTCGAAGTGGGATATGTACCTTTAAGCATCGACGGTACTTATCCTGGTTTATATCTGTCTACATGTCCGTCAAGATTTGTTCGGCCAGTCAAAAATATTTCAATCCCTTCTACCGAAGACCAAAATATTGAGCTTGTCGGTCCATTTGAGCAGGTTAATATTGCACTATAGTGTGTGTATTAAACTCTAAAATACTAACACACGCTAACAAATTACGCGTCGTGTCAGGTTTTCATGGAAATAAAATGCCCTGATGGCGGGGATGGTGGAAGAAAAGAAGCGTTTCCTGCCACTCACGAAGAAATACATCCAACCGGGATGTTAAGTATGGTAGCTAATCTTACACCTTGGTCAGATCATAATCAGAGTCCACGTAACATGTACCAGTGTCAGGTTCTTATTCTTTTCCGAAAGTCAAGATGAAGTTGTTTCCTGTTCTTGTTTAGAAATTTTCGGTATCTGCTTGTTTTTCCATTCTTATTTTCCTTTTATGAAAAATTGTAGATGGGAAAGCAAACAATGGGTTTCGCTATACAAGCGCTTCACTGTCGTGCTGATCAAAAACTATATCATCTTCAGGTTTGTTCTTCTCTCTCTCTCTCTGTCTAACAATGATAACTTTATCTTATGAACCTTCTTTTGTTGTTGTTGTTGTATTCATAGACGCCGCAATCTCCCATTGTTCGGACGAGTACATATACGAAGTACAACTTGGATGAGTATCCAATAGGCACAAATGCAATAGTTGCTGTACTTGCATATACCGGGTGAGGATGTATATATACGTATTTTTCCAATGAAGGATGAATATTTATACGTATTTTTCAAAGTTGTAGATTGTTATCATTTATTTCTTATGAAATTCAGATACGATATGGAAGATGCTATGATTCTTAATAAGTCATCTGTCGATCGTGGAATGTTTCGTGGACAAATATATCAGGTTTGTTTCTTTTTATTTCAGAAAATCTAATTGGATTATGATAGTTTTATCGTTACGATTCGTATGAGACATAGTTCTAGTCAAACTGTTCTAGATTATTGTTGAATGTGAAGCATGTTTCCTAGACAGTATTAAATTGTTCTTCAATTACAGTTGATTGTTTATGAATACTAATTTACGCTTATATATGGCAGACAGAGACAATTGATTTATCTGATCAAGGAAGCAGGTCTGAAAGGAATCAAACAATGTTTAGAAGAAGTAATGTTGATAAATCAATGCATTCTTTGATTGATTCAGATGGCCTCCCTTATGTTGGTCAGGTTAGTTTTATCTCTTGACATAGAAAGAAGGTGACTTTATATCCTTACTTATACATAGTATAATCTGTTCTTGTGCAATTTTAATTCAAAGAAAGTATCTTTGGCTAGACGATGAGCCTTTCTGGTTGGAAGAAACTCCTCCTCCCATATGTAATTCTGTTCCAGTATAAATAAAGAGTGTATTTCTCCTTTAGAACAGATAATTGAGACTTAGTAACTTGCAAGCAATTAGCTTAAGCACCAGATTTAATAGTAATGTGAAATCATATTAGTAATGCCTTTGGATCTTATCAGAGTCCCGTAGTTAAGCGTGTTTAGGCAAGAGTAGAATATGAGTGTAGTAAAGTATTCATTCATACACATTAGATATCGGATATAATGTTTATGCGAAAATTGTTGTTAGGCTGACCTCTTTCTTTTTCTCTCCCTCTTTCGTTTCGTGTTCAGATGATAAATCCGAACGAACCCTTTTGTTCCATTTACAATGAGGTGACAGGTCATACAAGAACCAGCAAGCGAAAAGGTGCAGAACCTGCGTTTGTTGACTATGTTTCTGTTGATATGAAGACCAAGAAAAATGTTCATAAGGTATGTAGTAATCTTGACTATTGTATATTACCAAATTAAGTTATAAATCATGATATTAAGTTGTTTAATTCAAACAGGCCAGTATACGTTTTCGACAACCAAGGAATCCCATTATCGGTGATAAATTTAGCAGCCGACATGGGCAGAAAGGTGTCTGCTCGCAGTTGTGGCCTGATATCGATATGCCATTTTCTGAAATTACAGGAATGCGTCCGGATCTTATTATAAATCCTCATGCATTTCCTTCTCGAATGACAATAGGCATGCTTATGGAATCAATCGCTGCGAAGGTTTGTTTTGCATTTCCTTCTGTCATTATTTTTGTTTTTGAATAATCTAAAGAATAGATTATTCTTGTCATAGGGAGGTAGCTTGGAAGGGAAATTTGTCAACGCGACTCCATTTTCGAGTTCAGTTAAAAAGGCTGATGATGGAACTGAATCGAAATCTGTCAAGACACTTGTTGATGAACTTGGTGAAAAGTTAAAAGAGAAGGGATTCAATTTCCATGGTACTGAGGTATTATACAGTGGGGTTTATGGTGAAGAACTCGAATGTAACATCTTTATCGGTCCTGTCTATTATCAACGATTACGACACATGGTCTCCGATAAATTTCAGGTGTGCAACACTACAAACTCTACCTATAAGAACTATATACATATTTATATCAGCTGAAATTTTATACAATTTTATCATTGATGGTAATATTTGTTATGTTATGAAACATTGGGGAGTAATTGAAAATCTTGTTTTGTTTGTTCTCCTTTTCAATATTTGCATTTGAATAAAATGAACTAATTGTTTTCATCTCCAAGTGAATGTTTGGTAAGAAGGAAAGAAATTTGAAGGGATGGAAAACTTTTTACCTTCTCTTCTAACTTTTCTTTCCTTTTATTTTTCCACCATACCAAACATAGGATAAGTTGGGTGTATCTTTTCGAGATTTCTATTTAAGAATTGAGAATTGTAATGCAGGTTCGATCCACGGGAACTATAGACCAAGTGACCCGACAACCCATCAAAGGTCGAAAACGTGGAGGTGGTATTCGTTTCGGGGAGATGGAAAGAGACTCCATGCTCGCCCACGGAGCTTCATATTTATTACACGATAGGCTTCATACATGTTCCGATCATCATATTGCTAACGTGTGTTCTCTATGCGGAAGTCTCCTCACAACATCCTTTATTCAGAACCAAAAGCGAGTTGTTCCTCAGGTGGGCGGGTTACCTCCTAGACAATCGTCGAGAAAGATCATATGCCATTCGTGTCAATCGAGTAAAGGGATGGAGACAGTCGCAATGCCCTTTGTTTTTCGGTATTTGGCTGCAGAGTTAGCCGCTATGAACATAAAAATGAGCCTCCAGCTAAGTAATAGCGCCACAGCCTGATTTTCGAGCAACTAATTCGGAAAGAATGAGTAAGAAATATTCTCAATTTTGTTGTACATATCTTTTTATTGGTTCCTTCAAATGTCTTATATAGCCAAATTTTACTCTAGATGATGATGATCCTTAATTTTGAATTGAAATATGGAATGAACCCTATTTGATTTATTAGAGATTGGAGAGATTAGGATTCTTCCTTTAGTCTTAAATTTTCAATTTGATCTTTGAGTTTTTGAAGTTGTATCTCATTTTTATGGATGTTATGGAAATTAAATATCCTAATATATAGATTCATATTATATTCTTCTTTTTTGGTACTTACTAAGTTTAAGGAGAAAAGTAGTGAATTTTATGGTATAGATAAAATGGCTTTTTCCTAATAATATTAGTATAATTTTGATCTAATATTTTCTTAAAAAGAACAAATACAATTAGTTACAAAAATTCTAAAACTTGATATTACAATCTAAAACTTGGTGATGAAATGTAGTCTACACAATCAATTTCATTTCAATAATTATCATTTGTATTCACACCCAAACAAAATGAATTTTTTTGGAGACAATAAGATATGTTAATAATACATATTTCATTAATCATTAAAAGTCATTGGTACTCCAACATGTTCATACATACTTAGTTCATTTCAAACACTAGTTAAACATAACAAAAGAAACCCATTAATAATATCATAATTATAATAATGTTAATTAAGTAGAGATAAAAGTACTATTATGTATATATATTATGTGATGATCACCATCTTCACCATGTATGGATGATATAAACTTTCATTTCCCTACAAATGTTGGATTTGGGATTGATGAGAAATTCAAACAAACACTTGTCATTGTTGTTGAGATTCTTCCTCTTGAGAAAATGACTCCATTTACTTGATATAAAAGCTTGACCATCTTTATCATATGTTATTCCAACTCCAAACAACTCATTATTCTTACAATGAAGTATTATTTTTTCCTCCAACTTTACCTTACTCACCACACCACTAGGAATTTTCTGCAAAAATATATCTAGACATATTATTATTATTACTAAATAAATATAAGTTATACTGTAAATAGTTCAAAAATCATTTTTAACAGATTGGAAAATTTAGGAGGCTCAATGATGCATATGTCATAATTCGAGAGCAAAGCTCGTAAATAGCCATAAATATAAAAGAGAAATGAATGAGGAAAAGAATATTTACCACTTTTTTTCTTGTATTATCATTGATAATAGTCAAAAAGTGAAGGTTACTACTAATACTATTACTAGGAGGAGTTGTAGTATTAGTTTTAACATCACCATATTCTTCTTCATTTGAAGAATTTTCTCCAACTTTTTCAAGTTCTTCATCAGTAGGTTTAATATCTTCATCATGCTCACAAAATGAACCTACACACATATAATAAGATGATATATATATATATGTGTGAATAATAAATTAGAATGTTAGGAAGTATAAGTATCTAACTTTATGCATGTATTATACTTAAATATTTGACCTTTAGTTTATTTAAGTGCAACATTTGTATAAATTTAGGTATATATGATGTCCCCATCAAAAAAAAAAGTATATATGATGTCAATATCCTTAATTAAAAAATTAAAGGTTAATTACAACAAAAATTAAAAGTTAGATTTTAATGCCATGTAAATAAAAAATTAAGTATGATCATAAACATAATCGAGTAGTTTTACACTTCTCCTCACAAAGGAATCTTAATTTAGAATCCCTCCCTCCCCCAATATTAAAAGAAAAAAATAATTAAATTATTTAAGTGCAAAACATGCATAAACTTATGTATTTATACTATTAATACCTCTCTATTAAATTAATAAATACAAAAATGTGAAAGTACATATATAGGGAGTAGATTTTGTCTTATAAAAATGATTCTGTGGTCACCCCGTGTAAGACTACCAACCCTGAATTTTAAAGAGCCTTAAAAAAAAAATTGGGCCATTATTTTAAAAAATTATATATTTTTTTGAGCCCTAAGCGTGGGCCTAACCCGCTTTAGCTTAAATTTGTGCCTAAGGCCAACCCTGTCCCATAGTTACTATAACTATTGGATCAAAATGAAGTTGATTTAACGGTTGAAAACAAAAGTACATCAAATCGAATCTATTATACATGCCATATATATTTATATAAAGTACATATATATTATATTACCTGGTTGAGTAATAGTGGTTTTGTGATGAAGTTGTTTCTTGTTGCATCCATTGCAAGCATAGATTTTGACATGAAAAAAGTTGCTATTAGCAATGGAAGTGTAATATTTGAACACTAAAAAGTCTCCACGTTTAAGCTTGTGCTCCTTTACAAACTCTTCCCATTGACATTTTCCATTAACAATGTACACTTTTTCTTCTTTCTTTTTCATCCCAAATGACCAATTTTTTCCATTCTCATCTTTTACTTTCACTTCCTTTGGAATTCTCTTCATGAATTTTTCAGCAAACTTTGGTGGTATCCACTGTAAATTTATATGACAAATTAATCCTTAATTAATGTACATTTTTTTTTAAAAAAAAGAATAAGAAATTAATAGAGATGAAAGTAGTTGCTATTAATCCTTAATTAATGCTCAAAATATAGATAAAGTTAGAATCTTTATGTGGTTAGACTCATGAAGACAATTTTTCTGTGGTTTTAAAATTTAACAAAATAATAGATTTTAATAAATAAATAAATAATAAATGATATGTTACGAAATATAAATATTAAAATACACTAGTAGTGTTTAGTACCATTTAATATGACATATCGTAATTTAGGGTCGGCCCTAGGCTAAGGCGGGCTAAGTTAGTGCCTAGGGCCAACCTATTTTAAGGACCTAAATAATAAAATATCTTTAATTTTAATAATTTTTAAAAATACCATTTGTTCTTATAATAAGGGTATAATTTATTTTTAAGGCCCATTTCAACTCAGGACCGACCCTGTTGTTATTGCTATAATTAAGTATCCGATCACACATAATTTAATAAGAAATTTACATAAACAATTATTTTTGGTAAAAAAAATTACTGTTTTACGTTTAAAGAATTTTTTTTTATATTTTTACGGTGTTTATAAAATAACACAAAAATAACAGAAGAAAAACATTAAAACAACATAAAAAACAATATACAAATAACAAAAAATCAACAATAAAATAATAAGAGTACAACATAAAAAATACATCAAAAATCTATATTTTATGTAAATAAAATCTTTAAAACTGTGAAAATATTTAAACTTCTGCACAATCGCATTTTTGTATTTTTGTATTTTTGTTATTTTTGTATATTTTTAAAATAATCTCTATTTTGATTTAATAAATATTATAGAATATATCATAAAAACAAATATGAGAAACAAACCTCGTACCCACTTGTTCAAACATAAAAACAAAGATTATTATGAGAAACAAATTCCTCGTACCCACTTTTTGTAAACAAAAACAAAAAAACAAACTCTTTTATACATATAAAAATATACAAAAAGAAGAAGAAGAAATCTGTTTTTTATTTGTATGAAATATAAAGTTGAAAAAGAAAAAAAAATGAAAGAGAAAGTAATAATTAGAAGATACATACCATGTTCTTAGTACTAAATGTTGGCATGAACACTTTGAAAAACTCATGACAATCTTCATCATCATTATCATCAACTACTTCAACTCTTTTAAGCTTTGAAAACCTCCCCATTTCTTATCACTAAGAAAATATTTTCTTTTCTTTTTGTTTGGTTTCTAAGAAAATATTTTACCAGCTAGTAAAAGAGGAGAAAATGTAAAAGTATGTATAGTACAAAAGAGAAGAGAGAGAGAGAGAAAGAGTTGAAAATGAGTAGTAATAATGAAATCAAATATTTGAAAACAACTTTTTCTGAATAAAATCAGAATCTTTCTATTAAGGTTGTAATAATTTTTTTTTTTACTTTTTTGAGTTTTTACTATATTAGGAAGTGTACATATATTATGGTCTCCAAGCTTGATTTATTTCTATCAACCCATGTGACCACTCTTGACTTTTAAATTATAATTAAATAAAAATCATACCATAGAGAGGCAACGGTTCAAATAAAATAACACGACTCAAAATCTGTACGAGAGTTAACAAGTTTGAGTTTGTTTTAAATAAGTTCAAGTTGTGTTTAGATTGACAGGAGTAACACGAAACTAACTCTTTAATAATCCATTTAAAATTATTTTAGTTTTTTAATAGAACATGGGCCATAAACGTAATATGTCAACTAGTTGACATATTTAAACAAAATATATTTATAAATGGGTTACACAGGTCGTGTCATGTCGATCCGTTTATAAATTTTCTGACATGCAATTACTTAATGGACTGTGTTCGAATCGAGCATATATGATATACTAATTATACATGAGTCTCGACACAACACGAATACGGCCGACAAACATCAAATGTGACCCCCTAACTTCACATTGTAGTTAGTCATTAATCATGGGTGATTATTAATAATGTAGCTATCTTGTATCTATTTGTTTGGTTGGTTTGGAGAGAAAATATTAATTATGAGTGAGAAAACAAATATACAAATAGAAGAGTAAATAGTAATAATAATGAAACAAAACAGCTTTTTTCTTTAAAAAGAAAAAAATTCTTTGGGTATCTTTTTGTTTATTTTCTTCTGAAAAAATCTTCCCATTTTAATTACTAGGGTTTATTTGTTTTTTAAATGCAAAAAATGAAATAGTTTTTATATTTGTGGAAAATTTGAGGTGAAAAGATGCAGAACTTTAGCAAATTAAGTTCTTCTACTGGTCTTTGGTAATTATTAAGTTTCACTAATCTCTAATAATATTAAATTAATTAATTGGTTTTGAGGTTTAAACATAGAATAAATAATGTGTTTTTAAATTTAATTAAATTTTCCATTTAGATGACCAATTTTCTTTCTTTAACAATATATTATTATTATTATTAAATTTATTTAGATTTTTGTTCTCTGAACTTTGACATGTAATGAATTATGTCTCTTGAACTTTTCAAATCATTAAAAATTCCTCCTGAACTATTGAAATTGTTAGATTTAAAATTTTTTGAACAATTTTATTAAAATAAGTCATTGTCTAACGTTGACAAAAATTCAGGGACACAATTTAATACATGTTGAAGTTCAGGGGCATAATTTAATCAAAATAGTGTTTTAGATGCAGCATTAATTGCTCTCTTACATAAATTAGTGATAAATTGTTCAATTTTAACATGATTTCTCATTAATATTATTACTAAGCTCTTTAATTAATCAATATGGTCTCTTCTCTTTACTAGGTGTAGTAGGTAGTGGTCCTTCTATCAAAAAGTAGCTTTTGTTTCTGAATAAAATCTTTCCATTTTTTAACAAATAAAATCATCAAAGACAGTTTTTACTATATTAAGGATTTCTACACATGTGACCATAATGTCATTCTTTGTTTACCTTTGACTTTGGTCAACCTTGCATTAATTACATAATTTTGTTTTTTTCATCTTTTGTATTCAAGCACATGAAATCATGATTTTCATGTAGGGTTGTAAAGAAAATCAGTAAAAAAGACTAAAGTCTCATTTTCATTCACAAAAGATTTCCCCCAAATTTATTCATAGTTGCAACTAAGAATTTCACATACACTTCTAAGTTAATCCTTTTCATTCTAAAACCACTTGTTAGTTGTTTGAAGATCGTAATTAGTTAGAATTCATATTTTTTGCTCGTGATCATGAGGGTCGCCTTGTGGAAGACAGAACAAGCTTCCTGAGGGGAGTTGTCGAACTTGACCTAACAGAAATGATGGGGATCCAAAAAGCTCTTAATTGAATCAAAGCAAAACCGTGGTTGAGTGTTGTGCTTGAAACAGATTGTCTTGCAGCAATCTAGGGTATTCGGAGTGAGTTTACTTTGAATTCTCGATTTGGTTTAATAGTTGATGATTGTCAAAAACTTGTTACTGAATTAAGCATTATTGTTTATCATTCTGCTAATAGAGTTGTTCACAGTTTTGCCAAAACATTTTGTTCTCTTTTAGGTCATTTTTTCAAGATATGTTCCTACTGAATTTATGTGTATCATTATAGACTATTATTCTTATTAATAAAATGAAGTTATATTTCCACTAAAAAAACACTTTTCCACTTCTTTCCTACTATATCAAATATATAATATAGTCTTGTCAAACATCCATTAAAAGAAGCAATCTTCCCTAGAAGTTGGAAAGCAAATAATTATGTTCAACCCCATACAAACATCATCAAAGTAAGACAATTCAATTATTAGCATTGATCCTAAAATTCTTATAATCAAATTCAAGCTGACACCATTCTAAAACCAGACACATTATATCCAACAAACACCATATTCATCATATAGGTAATATTCTTCTCAAACCAAAACATATATCATTAGAATCAAATTTACATCACTTGTTCTAATACAACTCTAATATATATATATATATTTACATTTTATATACAATAATTTGTAGTATAAATACCTAAGTTTAACTTTCGAATGCAAACAAATACATAAGTTTAATTTTTTGTGGTAATAATACTTAAGTTATATTTTTAGAACTTCCGTAAATACCTGACCGTTAAATGTTAAGTCATTATCCACGTGTTATTTTTTTATTGGTATAATTAAACTATTTTTTTTAAAAAAATAAAAAAATTAGTTACCTGAACCAATCAGAAATTGTCACATAGCAATTTACTTAACAATTAACATTAAGATACCTACCGAAGTTCCAAAATTATAATTTAAGTATTATTACCGCCAAAAATTAAACTTAAGTATTTATTTACAATTGAAAATTAAAGTTAAATATTTATACCGCAAATTACTCGTATATATATCAAGTGAAACGTACTATGACAAGTAAGCAAATGACATAGAGCATCCAAGAAAAGAGTTTGAGAGAAAAATGAAAGGGAATTGTAATGGCCATGAAGAAACCAGTTAGAACAAAAAACGCACCGATTCTTTCGAGCACATGGGCCGATCGAGGAAACTTGGAAGCTATGAATTTGCTAACAACAAAACAAGCAAAAGCCGATATGATTGTAGCATAGACCAAGTTCAAAGCAAGAGAGAGTTCCGATTCAACCTGATTAAATGACACTCTTAACCATTAACAATCTGCACAAGTAATCACCATATAAACACTTCTTCCCTATATATACAAGAAGATAGTAACAAAGGATCTTCTTAGTGATGATGGCATCGAATTTGACCACCTTCATATACAATTTCTTCAGAAACAAATGAGTTTTGAAAAGAATCAAAGTGTTCACATACACAATATTTAAGCTTAGTTATAACAACATAATGACAAAGATAGATGAGAGTATTCTAATAGCTGAAAGTGAAAAAAAACAGAACAATCTTTACTCTCTCTAATGAAAGTTTTTGTTAGGCCCTATGATTAGGATGGTGTGCTTGCATATAGAAAGTGAGAGGGTATGCAATATGCAATGTATTGAGTAAAATCTTTGCATCAAAGGGGTCTAAGGGCTCCCATCAATTGTAATTGGTTTACTATTGCAGCTGTTTGTGTGTGTGTTTTGCTACTGGTTTGGTTGATCGAAATAGGGTCTCATCAGTTTTCCACTTGCAAAGAAGAGTGATTGTAAAATTAACATCATTAAAGACTTTCAATGTAACAAAAGAAACATTTTACATTGAGTGATCATTATGCATACTTTTCAATCCTAAGCTGTTGGTACCCCAATTTGATTCTACAGAAAAACATTCAAATTTGCTATCTTATACCTCTTATTATAGTTCAAAGTAAACAAAAGAAATTTAAATAGTTTAACAAACAACAACAACATCAAATTTCTTGATGAACTAACCTTGTCTGATCATATTTCTATACACAAACAAAGCAAGTTTCAAATCAAAATTTGTTAAACAATGAACTTTCATTGAAGATAATCAGTGTTTAATACATCATAAATGTATGAAAGAAAATCATCCATCCAAACTAGCTCATCATTTCTAAGTGCACACCATATTAGCCGACCCACGAACATGAATCAGAGTTGCCTCAGCAAAATTCGACATGATGAGCATATATGAGAGAGCTTAATGGGTACTACTGAGTTTTATCATTTTCAAATCAAAATTAGTGGCAAACCCAGAAAACATATATCAGAGAGCTTAATGGGTATTATTACTGAGTTTTTCCCCTTCAACTATGGGACTAAAGTAACAAATATACCATAAAACATAAATATATAAGTGGGTTTATACATAAATACATACACCATTAGAAAGATGAATACTTTGTTAGATTGGAAGAAGAAGAAGAAGGAGAACTTACCATCTTATTCTTTAGTTGTTTCTTTCAATTTTCCATTCCCAAAACCATAATACCTAAACAAGAAAATCATAACACCAGTAAGAGAAGATTGAAGTGGGTGATGAGAAATATCTAAGGAAAAAAGAGAAGAGAACCATGGGAATCATTAGATATACTTTTATGATTATGATTTGAAACAAAAATCAAATCTTGAATTCCCAAAAAAAAAAAATAATGATACCTAAATCGAAGTAAGAGAAGAGATACCTAATATAAAATTATTATTTTTTAATATTATCTAAATACTTTTTTTTAATTACTAAATATATATTTGTTTAATAATATGGAATCATTGTCGTTTTGTAGAAATTATGTAGTTTGTTTGGTTTCTGACATGAAGTAGGCTAATTAGGATTTTTGTTTTCCGAACTTTTGACGTGTACTAAATCATAATCTTGAACTTTTCAGAACGTTAAAAATTTCTTATGAACTATTGAGATTATTTGATTCAAAAACTTTTGTCCCCTTTTTAAGGGTAAATACCATTTTAGACACTTGTTTTGCAAAAGTTACCGATTGGACTCTGTGTTTTGTTAAATGACAAAATGGACCCTGTATTTTCCAAAATAGTAAAAATAGAATCCTGAACTTAATTTTTGACAACTTTTTTTTTAATATAATCAACTTGAAAACAATTCCTAATACGAACAGATATAGAAAATGTAAACAATTTTGTCATAAACACTTTTAAATCGGATTATAATTAAATTTTATTTTGACAAAAAATCAATTCACGGTCCTATTTGTACCATTTTAGAAAATACATGGTCCATTTTGTTATTTAACAAAATATAGGATCCAATTGATAACTTTTGCAAAATACGGGGTCTAAAATGGTATTTATCCTTTTTTTTTATTAACGAAAGTCTAATATGGATGAAATGAAAGTTCAATAAGCACGATTTTATACCAGTTAGAGTTTGGGGGACATGATTTGGTAGATATCAATGTTGGGAGGACACGATTTGCATATGAACAATCACCACTACGTTAGTAAAAATGAATGGAATTGGACAAAAGTCCTTGAATTTAACAAATTCAATGAGTAAAAATTCTAATTAGTCTTTTTTTTAACAAAATAAATAAATAATCCAAAATTATGGCTTGACAAGAAAATTATTTTACTATGTTATTCCTACTTAATCATAATCGTTACAAATTAATATACATAGTGAAGATGAAAAAAGAAAAAAAATTATCAAAATTCCACTAATATAACAACTAATAAGAATTTACTGTATGCACTAAAATACTACATAGAATAACGCTACAATATTTTTAAAAGAAACAATTACAAACTATGATAATAGTTAACGAAATTATGTAGACAAACCACGTGAGTGTAATAAGAGATTTGGTAAGCGAAACAGTATTGGCGACGACAAAGAAAACTGTGATGATAAACCACACTCCGAGTTGCTCAAGCACTAGGGTTGTTTTCGGACACTTAGAGGTAATGTATTTGCTGATGAAAATCACTTGTGAATTGAGAGTAAAATGGCTAGAGAGACCAAAATCCAGAGTTGCTATTTGCAAGGCTGACACAAAGTAAAACCTAATAATAATTTATAACCATGCCCACTCGATAAGACTTGGTCACCCTAGTTGTTGATTGGTTTAGGCTTCGGCCTAGGCTTCATTTGAGCATTGGAGAATAATATGGTTAAGTTTACTCCTATATTAGAGAACATTGTCCCACATGGATTAAATGTTCTCATATATAAGAACATGAGTTACTCTACTCATCACCAATTGATTTTGAGATGAAATTCTATAATTCTCAACACGCTATGTTGCAATTAGTTTTTTAATATTGATTATAAACTTACTCTTATCTTTTTTTTATAACTAATTTCTTCTAATAGGAGTAAAACAAAGAAAAAACTATGAATTACTATACAATGCATCTTGGGTTACATTTTTATTTATAATAGTTGTAATTCAAAGAAATATAACACTATTTTGATAAAAGACAAAGGTAGTGGCACCTCCACAATCACCAATCACAAACCATAATTTATTAATTTTTATTTTTATTTTGAAAAGAAAAAAGAAAAGAAAACATATGCAAATGCACTTGCACACCCATTGATCTCCTTCATATTATAAATGTAAATATATAAATTATATTCATACTTATCTATTTCTTCATTATGATATTAGATCAAATGTGCTATGCTAAGTTAGGATAAAAGGCAGCTAGAGCATACACTTCCACAAACCATAATTTATTAATTTAATTTCTTCCAAAGTCTTGTTTAACATAATAATAATAATAAAAATAATACCTTTTTCCTTAGAAAAAAATAAAAAATAAATAATGAAAATAAAAATTTAAAAAAAAGGTAAAAACCATTGAGGCCGGCTGTGAGAGTGTTAATATGAGCCTTGTAAAAAAATTAAAAAATAAATAAATAATAAAAAAAGTATTAAATTACATGTTACTTTTGAAAGATATCAAAAATTTATATAGATATAATTTTTTTTTTAGCATAAATAAGATTTTTACTTCCTAAATTATAATGCTCGTAGAGTTTTACTCTAGTAATATTTTTTCCTAAAAAGTTCTCTTAAACTACGAAAAAAATGGCAAATTTCTCCCTTAAGTTGAATTTCATTCAATTTTGTTAATAACTTTCTGATGTAAGACTAATCAAATTAAATGCTAATTTATTGTAATTTAGGGGTCTAAAATAAAAATACTTACATAAAAAGTATTGTAACGATAAAATTTGAGATTGTGGATCATATTGTGTTTAACTAATGTTTGTATGTTTAAGACTATTATATTTGGTTTCAGTTAATATTAATTTGTTAAACATAGGTTATATAATTATACCTCTGATTCTAGTCATTAATAAATTATCTCAAAGATGAATAACAACTGAAAAAACATATTTACAATGATTACTATAATACAATTTTAGTTAAATATTATGTGAAATTATTAAGTTTAATTTTAAATATTATGTTGTGCGTGACTCTTGTTTTTATTTAAATTGTATTTTAAGTAACACTCATGCTAAATTTTAACTTATTGTAATAGTTGAAACTCTTTAATTAATAAAATGTTAATTCATTTTTCTTAAAAAAAAAAAAAAAACTTAAAGTACATAATACAATAAAACAAATAGTGTCCATGGTGATGACATACGTACTTTAAGATTCTAGTTGCATTAAACTTGTAAAATCAAAATTCCCATAGACTTTTTACAATGCTAAACTAATATTATTAATTTATTTAATTATTAAAAAATAATTATGATTAATTCATTGTTTGGTTATGGTGTGAAGATAATGCAAAAGTAAAAGTATTTTTTGGGTTGCATGCTTTTTGTCTTTCGTACAAATGTGTATATTTAAATTAATTTTTAATTAAAAATTAAAAATTTGATAACCTAAACTAATCAAGAATTGCCATGTGACCATTGACACATTTAATGGTCAAATACCTCTATATAAGTTTCAAAAATATAACTTATGCATTGTTACTATAAAAAATTAACGTAAGTATTTATTTACTTGACAACATAATTAAACAAGCTAAAACAACATTAACTCAATTACAAAATACTTAAACAACTTAATCATAATCATTATAATATACTACATGGAATATTTCCATTAGTTTTATCACATACATATAAAGTGAAAAAGAAAAGAGTCTTTTGAATTCTCACTAAGACAACAAGCAATACAAATATACTATAAGAAAATGTGCACTAAAATAATATTACACTAAATATAACACGCAACAATATTTTTAAAAGATGTAATTACAAACCATAATAATAATTAAAGAAATAATGTAGAGAAACCATGCAAAAACAACCAGAGGTTTAGTAAGCGAAACAGTAATGGCGGTGAAGAAGGCGGTGATGGTAAACCACACCCCGAGTTGCTCAAGCACTAGGGCTGTTTTCGGACACTTAGAAGCAATGTACTTGCTAATGAAAATCGAAGTAAATGAGAATAAAATGGCTAGAGAGACCAAAACCAAGTTTGGAGACAACTTGGATTGAAGTTGGGATTGTAGAGTTGCTATTTGCAAGGCCGATGCAAAACAAAACCCCATAATAATCTCCGGCCACGCCCACTCGATGGGTCGTGAGCGCCCTAGTTGTTGATTGGCTTCATCTTCGGCTTTGGCTTCGGCTTCATCTGACTTTTGGAGAATAATATGGCTAAGCTTACCACCATATATTGCAACTAGTTTTTTGGTATTGGTAATGAACTTACTCATTTTTTTTTAATAATTTCTCCTAATATATTGGGAACTTAGGAAGAAAATAACTATGAGTTATGCAATGCACATCTTGGGTTACAAGTTTATTTATAATAGCTGTAATTCAAAGGAATATACTCTGTCTGGATAAAAGACAAAGGTGGTGACACCCACACAATCACAATCAAACCATAATTTATTATCACACTTAATATGTTATCACACTTCATAGTTACTTTTCTTTCTTCTTTTTTAGATGGAATAGTAACTTTTTATGTGATATGTATATGTATATATTTGAAATCACTTTGATGGTGATATATTTTTTTTAAACACCTTGAGAATGATATTAAAGTGTATATATATATATACATATATTTGTATAAATATATATTGAATAGCTAGAATGATGATATTAAGCTATATAAAGGCAGCTAGCAGACACTTCCACAAACCATAATTTAATAATAAAAATTCTCCCAAAGTCATGTTTAACCTAATTAAAAATAAATTATTGGATCCTTCTTCTAAGGATATGTGTGTTAAATAAAAATTTTATCCCAACAAGCTTTGTGCCTGCAAGGTCCTGTAGGACCGACCCTGAACTGTATTAGGTTTTCGAAAAAATAATTATTGGAACCCTTATTATAAATGTAACGTCCCCGCTTCAAGTTTCTATTGGGTCCTTACACCCACGGAATGAATGGTTCTTATACACGAGTACGTCACTCTGGCTGCTTCCTGGATTGATGACTGACCCTACAGACCAACACGAGTATTTTCAGCGTGCTTTGTCCTAACTCGCACGCTTTTGGGGAAACTTCCCAGGAGGTCACCCATCCTGAAATTGCCCTAAGTCAAGCACGCTTAACTGTGGAGTTTTTTCGTGATGGGCTACCGAAAAACAAGATGCACCTTGTTAATATAGGTAGTATCAATCAATCCATTTAAACCATCTTCAACTGTGTAGTCTCATACCTACACAGTCTCAGAATCATCCCACTTGACCTTCCCCAGGCGATGTGGAATTGCACAGCTTACCCAGTATTTCCCCTTACGGATCACGGAACTACTAACTGTCACAATAAAAAATTAGTATTTTTAAGAAATTTTTTTTAAAAAAAAACTATATTTTTTTAAAAAATGATATTTTATTTTCTTTATTTGGGCTCTTAGATTGGGTGAGTCCTAATTAAGTACAGGCATAGTCTGCTTTAGCCTAACGACGGCCTTGGTCCCTTGGATTGCAAATTTTCTTATCCGGTTCCATTTCATTTATTTTTGCAAATAGTTTCCTAATGCAAGATAGTACTCTAATAACGACAAAATTTAAGATTATGTATCTTTATTTTTAGACTTTATGTTTAAGATCATTAATTATACTTGATAACAACTAACTTAAGTTATTTAAACAAATTTTTGTATAGTAATTATATATATACTATGGCCTCAAGGGCAAAACCCTACATGCATCAATGGCAGACTTGACTCGGCCCTTAGCTCAAGATCGAGTCAAGTCTGCTATTGATTTTATTAAGTGTAATTTTTTCTAATTAAAATTAGTAGTTACTAGATAATGCTATTTTATTTTATAATTATAATTACTAATTTTCCTTATGAACTCCCTTTTAATGTTCCACTAAATATTCTAGTTACGTATTGCTCAGCTAAAGAAAAAAGTTGGCATGGCATGTTATTCTATTTTTTTTACTTTATTTATTTATTTTTTTACTTTTGATGTTAAGTTTTGTTGGCATATTGTCATTTTATGTGACACATCAGTGCATATATAGTTTTATTATTTGTTTAATTTAACAAAAATTATATTAAAATCTTAATGTGAGTGATCAATATCAAGTTACAGGTCACTAACTAATGTTAATTATTAAGAGTAATTATAATTTATGGTGTAAATACTTAGTTTAGTTTTGCTATAAATACCTAAATTTAAATTTTTACATGTAATAAGTTATATTTCTATAACTTTCTAGGTACTTGACCGTTAAGTGTCAAGTTATTATACACGTGTCATTTTCTTATTGATATATTTAAATTAATTTTTAAATAAATAATAAAAATTTAATGACCTAAACTAATCAGAAACTGTCACGTGACCATTAACTTGACACTTAACGTTCAAGTACCTATGGAAGTTTTAAAAATGTAACTTAAGTATTATTTCCGTTAAAAATTAAACTTAGATATTTATCTGCAATCGAAAGTTAAACTTAAATATTTATACAGTAAATTAATTGTGACAGTCAGTAGTCCCATGATCCGTAAGGGGAAATACCGGGTAAGCTGTGCAATCCCACATCGCCTGGGGAAGGTCAAGTGGGATGATTCTAAGACTGTATAGGTATGAGACTACACAGTTGAAGAGAGCTTAAATGGATTGATTGGTACTACCTATATCAACAAGGTGCATCTTGTTTTTCGGTAACCCATCTCGAAAGAACTCCACAGTTAAGCGTGCTTGACCTGGGGCAATTTCAGGATGGGTGACCTCCTGGGAAATTTTTCCAGGAAGCGTGCGAGTGAGAACAAAGCACGCTGGAAACACTCGTGTTGGTCTGTAGGGTCAGTCATCAATCCAGGAAGTAGCTAGAGTGGCGTACTCATGTATAAGAGCCATTCATTCCGTGGGTGTAAGGACCCAATGGAAGCTTGAAGCGGGGATGTTACATTACTCTTAAAGTAACTATTAAGTATTTAATCACACTTACATATAGTTCCTTTCTTATTATCACTTCTAATCAAACATTTTTACTCTCATTCGATCTAATTTAATTAGTAATTTGATTTTAAAAATCTTCATCCAACTCAATCAAATCAAATTTTAAAATCCAATTCAATATTTTTATACCCATCTAATTTAATATAATTAGTAATTAGATTTTGAAAATTATAATCCAATACAATTAAATTAAACTTCAAAATTCAATCTAATTTAGTTACTAATTAAATTAGTTTGGTATTTAAATTGGATTTCAAGTTATATTTAAGTTATTAGTAATATTAACTAAAACATATACAAAATATAATATAACACACAAAATAAATATTATCAAAAATATAACATAAAATTATTAATTTTATAATTTTAATACAACTCAATTAATTTTAAAGTAATACAATAAACAATGATTAAAATATTTCAAAATATTCAACGCAACAACTAATAATAAGATATAGTTTTTAAAATTTTCTCTAATTAAGTGTGGAAGAGTGTAGGAAAAACTAATAAATAATAATAGAATATATATATTTTTATATATAAAGAAATATATTTATTTTTAATATATATTATTTGCAATTGAATTTAATCGGCCTTGACAACGTACATTATTCACTATTCAATCCAATCTAATTATTTAAATTAAGTATAATACAATTTAATTGTAATTGGATATTAATTTTTTATAATTTGATTAAATTGAATTGATATTGGATATAATTGCATAATATAAATACTATAAATTATGTTAAAAAATATAATAGTGTCACACAATACTATAATACCAAATACTTATGCTCTATTAGAATATTTATTTTGTATTTAAGTTTAACATAAGTATTTTAACTATTATAAACTTTTTTTTAATTGAAGTTTAAGTATTTTAAACTTAAAAAAAAAATTAACTTTTCCAAAAAACGAGCTTAAAAGATTAAATATTTTACAGTCAATTATTTTTTTTATTTAATTACCAAATCAAATGTGGATATAGTCATTCTCAAATATTAAGTTGCATCCTCGTCACCATGCTTTATTTATTTAATTATGAGCAAAAGATGATTTATATATGATCTTACCATAACCAAACAATGAATTAATCATAATTATATAATCGATTATGATTATATACGTAATTATGATAAAATCATTGTTTATGATTGTATATATAATTATGATTATTTAATTGTTTGGTTATGGTAAAAGTAAAAGTATGATTGTTTTTGTTCTTTTGGTCAACATTATATTAATACTCATATTATATATATACTAGTTTTTAAGTAAATTAATTAAAAAATAATAATAAGACACATGTCCTATATACTAAAATTTACATATATAATATTAGTTTTAGGTTTGCCATGGTATACTTAGTACTACTATAAAAATATAATTAAATTTATTGTTGATTTACTATTTTGTTTCTAACAAATTATTGTAATAATTTATCTATATAATTATAATATCATTTATTTTTTTATTTATCTGAAGAAAAAAATCACTAACATAAAATTTGTAATTTTGTAGAATACATACGTAATAATTAAGTAATATATATACATAAGGAAAAAAAAAAAAAAGATATTCATGTTCCTTACAAAATATATTTATATATAATATTTTAATAATTATATGTGTAAATATTGATATAAATGAGATAATAAGGAATATTACTTAACCGATTATTATTATTATTTAGGACCGTTAAAAAAGCTATTTTGGAACACATTTTTATCTGTTTCGGTATCTAATAAAACTTTTTAGTTTAATTTTTTATCATGATCGTGTACGTTGTAATTATTTAGGATCACTTATAAATTTTTTAAAAATTATAAATAGTTTAGGAAAATTCTACAATGCACTTTCTTAAAATAGATACATTGATGCACCCTTATCTGTTTTAGCACCCGAAATAATTTTTTAGTCAAATTTTTTCTTATGGTCATGTACGTTATAGTTATTTAAGACATCCTGCAAAATTTTAAGAAATTTGGAAAATTTTAACACGCTGAAAACTAAGTTCAAGCAGTGTATTGCACACATGACTATTTTATTTTATACGCGTGTAAAATAGACTGTTTGAACATTGTATATTATATTATAAATTATTCGAAATTTATCAAAATTTTGTAGGTTATCTTAAATAGTTATAACGTACATGAATATGAAAAAAAAATAGATTAAAAATTTTTCTGGATGCCAAAACAAGTCAAGGGTGTATCAGTACATCCCTTTTAAGGGGGTGCATTGTAGAATTACCCAATAGTTTATATAGTATCTAAAATAATGTTAAAAAAATTTAGTTGCAAAAAGACTGTTTTTCTTATACGTTAAAGATTTTACTATTTCATTTAAAATGATTTTATTTTTTGAAACTATATTTTCTCTCAACGTGACCAATAGAAAATTAATGGACAATGGTCTTGGCTTCCTCCTGTAAAATTTTATGATTTGTTGAATGTGTAGGGTGAGATTTTAAAAAAAACACTAACGAGTGTAAGAGTGAGGAAAAAACTTGTTAAAATTTACCCTAAAAATAAGACCATGTTCAATTTTTGAATTAAGGAGCTATTTTAACCAAATTTAACACGAAATAAATCTTCATATTCACGACTTAGAAAAAAATATTTTGAGATGGATTCGTGCCACATTTCACAAAGGGGTACCACTATCAAAAAAAGTGAGTTTTTCACAATTTTCGATTAAAATGATTATTTGCTTGAAAACAACATTTTCTCTCAACGTGAATAATAGAAAAGTGATAGACAACGGTCTTGGCTTCCTCCTTGTTAAATTTCACAATTTGTCGAGATGCCTCTGGTGAGATTTTCAAAGAACACTAACGAATGTAAGAGTAAGAAAAAATGTGTTGAAATTTACCTTAAAAAGTTGAACACGTGATATTTTTGGATTAAGGGGCTATTTTAACCAAATTTAACACAAAACTAATCCTCATATTCAAGACTTAGTAGTATGAATTCATTCTAACTAGTGGGAAAAAATATTTTGAGATGGGTTCGGGCTACATTTTACAAATGGGTACTACTATAAAAAAAAGTGACATTTTCACAATTACGATTAAAATAATTATTAGTGCTTGAAAACATTCTCTCAAAGTGACCAATAAAAAAGTGATGGACAACAGTCTTGGCTTCCTCCTTGTGAAATTACACGATTTTTCAAGATGTGTAGGGTAAGATTTTAAGAGAACAATAACGAGTGCAAGAGTAAAAAAAAAAAAATTCTTCAAAAAAAGAACATTTATAATTTTTGAATAAGGGGTCATTCTATTCAAATTTAACGTGAAATCTATATATATATATAAATATATTCACGTCTTATTAGTATGAATTCATTGAGACTAGTAGGAAAAAATATTCGAGAAGGGTCAGGGCCATATTTCACAATGGGGTACCACGTACTATCAGAAATGTGAGATTTTTACTATTCGATTAAAATAATTATTAGTGCTTGAAATCTATATTTTCTCTCAACGTGACCAATAGAAAAGTGATGGACAATTGTCTTGGCTTCCTCCCTATTAAATTTCACAATTTGTCGAGATGTGTAGGGTGAGATTTTAAAAGAACACTAACGAGTATAAGAGTAAGGAAAAACTTTTCACTCTAAAAAAAAGAACATTTTCAATATTTGAACTAGGGTGTCATTTTAATCAAATTTAATGCGAAATCAATATTCATAGTCATGTCTTAGTAGTACGAATTCATTGTGAATAATGTGTAAAAATATTCTGAGATGGGTCTGGACCACATTTCACAAAGGGGTACCACTATCAAAAATGTGAGATTTTTACTATTTTCGATTAAAATGATAGTCAGTGCTAGGAAACTACATTTTCTCTCTACGTGACCAAAGAAAAGTGATGGAAAACGGTCTCAGCTTCCTCCCTATAAAATTTCACGATTTTTTGAGATGTGTAGGGTGAGATTTTAAGAAAACACTAACGAGTGTAAGAGTATAGAAAAAACTTGTTGAAATATACTCTAAAAAGAAGACTATTTTCAATATTTTAATTAAAAGCCTTTCTCACCAAATTAATCTAACGTGGAATCAATATTCATGATCACGTCTTAGTAGTACAAATTCATTATGACTAGCGCGGAAAAATATTATGAGATGGGTCTCGGCCACATTTCACAAAGAGGTATCACTATGAAAAATATGAGATTTTCACTATTTCGATTAAACTGATTGTTACTGCTTAGAAACTATATTTTCTCTCAACGTGACCAATAGAAAAGTGATGAAAAACAGTCTCAGCTCCCTCCTTGTAAAATTTTACGATTTTTCAAGATACGTATGGTGAGAATTTAAGAGAACGCTAACGAGTGTAAGAGTAAGGAAAAAACTTGTTGAAATTTACCATGAAAAAAAAAAGAACATTTTCAATATTTGAATTAGAGGCCATTTTAACCAAATTTAACGCAAAACCAATCTTCATATTCACGTCTTAGTAATACAAATTTATTGTAACTAGTGTGGAAAAATATTTTCAAATGAGTCCGGACCACATTTCATAAATGGGTACCACTATAAACAAATATAAGATTTTTACTATTTCGATTAAAATGATTGTTAGTGCTTGAAAACTACATTTTCTCTCAACTTGACCAATAGAAAAGTGATGGTCACTGGTCTCGGGCTCCTCCTTGTAAAATTTCACAATTTTTCGAGATGTGTAAGATTTTAAGAGAACACTAACGAGTATAAGAGTAAGAAAAAAACTTGTTGAAATTGACCCTGAAAAGAAAAACATTTTCTATATTTGAATTAGAGTGTCATTTTAATTAAATTTAATGTGTAACCAATCTTCATAGTCACATCTTAGTCGTACGAATTTATTGTGACTAGTACGAAAAAATATGTTCCTAGATAGGTCTGGGCCACATTTCACAAAGGGGTACCACTATAAAAAATGTGAGATTTTTACTATTTTGATTAAAATGATAGTTAGTTCTTAGAAACTATATTTTCTCTCATCGTGACCAATAGAAAAGTATCGATAACGGTCTCAGCTTCCTCCATGTAAAATTTCATGATTTTTTGAGATTACTAGGGTGAGATTTTTCGGATCGGTTGTTGGATGGCACATACGATCCAATAGAGAATCGAACCGAGTCGATCCAATTATTATCTAATGGTCATCTAATTATATTTATATATTTAATATATTTTATTTAAAAAATATATTAATTGATTTTATTCTTATTGTGCACATCCACACATGAGATCAAAGAAAGAAATTTTAGATCTAAAATATGAATTCTTATCTTTCTAAAAACTAATAAAATTATCAGCGTGTATTGAATAAGTTTTATTTTTTAGCAGTTTTATTATGAGATCATGAGAATTATATTGGATTAAACTAATATTTATTATGTATGCTGGATTATTAGGTCTTAAATTATAAATATATTTTTTAAAATAGTAGCTAAAATGCATTGGATGGATCCAATCCAATCTAATAGAAAACCAGTTAATGCATCCAATAGTTAAAATCAATCTAATTTAATACATCCATTGAATCGGATGATAAAATCTAATATCCAAATATCTAGTAAATAATTAGATTAGATCGGTTGGGTACTTGGGTTGGGTCAAAATTAAGTAAATGTGATCCAATGAACTATTTTATCTGTTTATAATCTATAAATTGATAGCTAATAGACAATTGTCGATATGTCCGAGTGGTTAAGGAGACAGACTCGAAATCTGTTGGGCTTTGCCTGCGCAGGTTCGAATCCTGCTGTCGACGCTTTTTTCATTTTTTATTTTTTGATTGGATCTTTTCCTTTCTTCATTTTCAGAAAATTGAGAATTCATTCATTGATTGATATCTGAGATGGTTAGGGTCACCGGAAAGCACACATCAACGAGGTTACTCCTCATATGTGTAGCCCTTTTGGCCTTTGCTTTCCTTGCCGACATTTTCTGGGCTTCTTCACCTCGTTTTTCCTCTCAATGGACTTCTCAAGATAAACCCCAAACCACCATTGTATTGCCCCCAAAGGTAACACCTATCTTTTTTCTTCTTCTTTACTCTCATTGTTCTTTCTTTTGGTGATTCTTAATTGGGTTTTGTTTGGTTTGTGTGAATTCGTTGGGTAATGATTCACTTGGGTAATGATTCACTGAGTATGGTTTAAGCTTAAAGTATAGAACTTTAATTGGATTGTATTTTTAGTTTATGATTTTATGTTTGGATCTAGGGTTTAATGATCTTTAGATTGAAAGTGGGTTAGCTACTCAAGATGTTCATTGTGTTATTTGGAACAGTAACAAGTTTGCAATTTCTGAAGAATTCACTTTGATTCTCAACTGGGTCTTGTTTGGTTTGTGTGAATTCGTTGGATAATGATTCACTTGAGTAAATTGAGAGCTTTGATTGGATTTGATTTGTTGTATTTTGGTTGTAAATGTAATGGAATGAGTTGATGTTATAGCTATTTTTGTTTAGGATTTTATGTTTGGATCTAAGTTTTAATGATCTTTCAATTTGAAAGTGGTTTAGCTACTCAAATGTTAATTGTGTCATTTAGAACAATTCAAACTAACAAGCTTTATAAACTTTAGATCAAATCAGAAAGAAGCATCTATTAAATTGATAGATTAAGTATATCAACAATATGAGTTTGAATGTATGCAAAAGATAACATTTGAAAACGGTAACTAGGATTAAGATTACAACTATAGTAACTTCGAATTGAATAACCTACTCGGTTGATTTCTTCGAACTTTCGAAGATGAGTATGAACTCCTTGTTGATCAGCTCACAAAACTTCATTAGCAATCTCCTTGATCCGAACGAACTAACCTTCATTAGAGAATAACCAGGAGCGTTCAACAAAATCTAAAATAGAAACAGTTATGACAAAATATTATAATTTGGACAATATATGGTCCTGTAATGGAGCGGTTTCAATTGATCCCGATCAAATGAGGGGAAAAGAGTGTATTTTTGAACTACATTATAGAGTTTGATGGCACAGTTCTTCACTTAGATTGAATTATGAAACCTTATTCATTGTTTGTTAGTTAACTAATGCCATTGGTGTCTTATGAATCCATCATTGAGTCCTTATTTCATTTTGTTTATCATAACTAATGACTGATATTCCTGTTGCTCACAGGAAAAAACTATCAGATATAAGAATGAAACTGTTTCCGGGAGAATTCTTTCAGCAACTTATGCGGATCTGCCTGCACCAGAATTACAATGGGAAAAGATGGCTCCTGCACCTGTACCTCGTCTTGATGGCGCTGCAATACAAATAAAAAACCTTCTTTTTGTGTTTGCCGGATATGGAACCATCGATCTTGTGAGAACTTTGTCTTGCTCCTTCAATTTTTAACTTTTATGCTGCTCTTCTGTCTTCAAAAGCTCTATGATGTTTAGAAAACGATATAGACAAACAAAACAATATCTCACAATCAGCTATAAATAACTCCAATACATTATATAAAGCAAATACTTGCTATTGAAATTTAACAAATGGATACTTACATTTGAACTAAATGATTCTACTAATACAGGATATTACATGTTCATGACTAGATTCAAGGGGCAATACGTCCTAATAAATGCAATTCGATGGTTTCATACTGATTTATGCTAGAACAATATGCTTATGCTACATTGATTCTTTCGCTATGGATGCTGGTACATATGAATGTATGCATTTGAGACTTGTATAATGTTGTTAGGCTAGAGTTTTCATATTTTGAAGTGGAAGATATTTGTTGATGTTTGCTTGTTTGTGTTTATTTCGGAAAAGATTGTTTATTTTCTTATTCTATCATTACAAACAGTCATGGATCCTAATCTTCTCTTCTTTTTTCGTTGGTTGACAATCTACAGGTGCATTCTCATGTCGATATTTACAATTATTCTGACAACACATGGGGAGGAAGGTTTGATATGCCAAAAGAGATGGCACATTCACATCTGGGAATGGTAACAGATGGGGGATACATTTATGTCGTGACGGGACAATATGGACCGCAATGCAGAGGGCCCACAGCTCGTACATTTGTGCTCGATACCAAGACAAAGAAGTGGAACGACATGCCACCTTTACCAGTTCCTAGGTATGTACTTTAATCACGACTACGTTGATATTGGGACATGTATTCGTATTCTATTGCTAAAACTTATTATTGGTTCTTGTTTTAATGTTAGTATCATCAAGCAACAGAAACTGAAAAGCAAAGTCATTCCTAACCGAAAAGCTTCATTATCTTTTTTCGGGGCAGGGATGGTTAATTATAGTTGTATTCATGCAGTTATATGCCTTTGTTGATTTTGTGATCTGGGTATTGGAGTTTATTAGTCTCTGTAAATTATTGTAAACCGACTAAGTTCGTTCTCCCTTATATGAATGGTTTATATTGTTTACTTTTCAGGTATGCACCTGCAACCCAACTATGGAGAGGTAGACTCCATGTGATGGGAGGTAGCAAGGAAAACCGACATACCCCTGCACTGGAGCACTGGAGTCTTGCTGTGAAGGATGGTAAAGCGTTAGAAACCGAATGGAGGCCCGAAATACCTATTCCTCGTGGAGGACCTCATAGGTTTGTCTGAATGCAATGCACAGATGAAATTTCTTTTGAAAATGGTTTCCTTACACAGAAATGAAGAATTGAAATGCTTTTCATGGACACATAAATTATTACAACAACTAAAGAAATGCCGTCTGAATTATACTTTTTTTTCTTTTGTAGGGCTTGCGTTGTAGTTAATGATCGACTTTATGTAATTGGTGGTCAGGAAGGTGACTTTATGGCAAAACCCGGATCGCCTATTTTCAAGTGTTCTCGAAGGAATGAGGTAACGAAGTTTGTGCACCTTTTTTATCGTTGTAACTATTGTCATTTGATAGGAAATTTTCATTCATTCATTTATTTACTGAACTGTTAGTGTTAATGCAGGTTGTATATAATGATGTTTATATGTTGGATGATGAGATGAAGTGGAAAGAACTACCCCCAATGCCGAAACCAGATTCCCATATCGAATTTGCTTGGGTGATTGTCAACAATTCTATTGTCCTTCTCGGAGGCACAAGCGATAAGCACCCTTTAACCAAAAAGATGATTTTGGTTGGAGAAATTTTCCAATTTAACTTGAATAAGCTGGTAATACTCTCATTTTATCTATTACAAAATCTTTACTTACTTATCTTACAGAACCATGCATAGGGTCACAGTGTAATCGCTTCACACATTATAGAATTTCGCTTGGCAGTGTCTTCTTCGCGTTTGTAACTTTTCAGATTCATCTTCTTTTCACGTCGAACGATATTTTTAGATAGAAGTTATCTTAAAAACATGGTGGAACCCCTGTCAAGAACATAACTTTTGTTAGTAACAATTTGGATTTGTTAATTTCTATGAGAAGCGATTCGTAGTAATAGTACTAGAATGTTAGGTTGTGTTTGGTTAGAGGTAACGAAATGGAATGAAATTGAATCAATTTTTATTCTATTCATTTGTTTAGTTTGCATTTTAAAGTATCAGAATGTCTTTTCTGCTATTTTGGTAGAATGGCTATTCATTTTGAAATGGAAGAAAATATAAATTTCATTCCATTTTATTCCTGTGGTTTTATTCCTTTCAACCAAATGCAACCTTAAGTTTGATTTGATGTGTAATCCTTTCTATGTTTATTACAGGAGTGGTCAGTGATTGGAAAACTTCCATTCCGAGTAAAAACCACCCTAGTCGGGTTCTGGGATGGTTGGTTGTATTTCACATCAGGACAACGAGACAAGGGACCGGAGGATCCTGGACCGAAGAAGGTGATCGGAGAAGTATGGAGAACCAAATTAAAATTGAACTCATGATTTTTCTTCCCAATATTTTCTTCTCAAGTCAAAAGAGCCTCTTAGTGATTTTTCTTGACATTTGTTATATTCTTTTATGAGTTAGGAATTCAATTGAAGGTAAAGCAAATATTTTTACCCAATTCTCATAGTTAAAACACATTACTAATCATATATTTGTTTTGGTGAATGTATAATGGTATATATAGATGATACAATTCTCTTTGTTCATTTAGTCTTAATTTGCCTATACTACTGCACAAGCTTCTTTTAAGATTGTTACTTTTTTACTGACTCTGGTCTTTATTAGTATGTACTGTCCTTAAATGGATTAGACAACTTGTTTAAATAAATTTTATTTCTTATTTTTTAGGGATATATAGCAATGAGTTTATAACAATTTAACACATAAGTATTGAAAAGTATGAGCCAAGCAAGGAATTTGATTGTGCCAAAAAGCTTATTAACACACAAAAGTGACTATATATGGTGAAATCTTAATTACTAAGTAAGTAGAGAAGAGGTGTAATTAATTAATTAATTATTATAATTATCTTAAGAAATACATTTTACATTTTTATTCCTTGCCATCCTTTTGGTCCATTCCAATAGAAATTCTATTCTATTATATTATATATAGCTCAGCTTTAAGAATGTTAGGCTTGTCTTGTTATATGACTAGGCAATAACAATAACATTTTGCCAATTTTTGAAGTAGTTAGGTGATTTTATCCTAAGGCCAAGTTTATTACAAAGGGATACTAAAAACCATGAAGATTTCCTCCCATCTATTGCTCTTGCTTCTTTTTTCAGGTTATTACTCTCTCTCTCTCTTTATTATAAGCTGGATCGTTTTCAGAGTAGGGCGACCGGGCAGTAGTCCAAGGCCCCTTAACCCAAGAGGTCTCCCAATTTCTTTTTCTTAATTTTTTTTAACACTAATCTTAGTACTTTAGAAAAATTATTGTTAGAGAAACGGTTCAAAGACTTATTTGAATTTTATTTTGTTTTAGGTCCGATAAAAATAGAGACAATCTTAGATATAAGCTAGTTGTTAGGAATGTTTGAAGAAGATTTATGAATAAAATTATACATTGTTGAAATCCAAATGGTCTTAACATGTTTTATAAGATTAATCCAAGTAGTAATATAATTATTATGAATTTATTATTGTTGTTGAATGTTATTTTGATGATGATGGAATTAGAATATGGTATGTTTGTATGTGCAGTTGAATTGTTGGGATTTTTGAGTGAAGGAATGGTGAGGATACCAGAGCACACGTGTCAAAAGGTGGTGAAGTTGACAAAATGTGGTGATGAGAGTTGTAATGAAGAATGTTCAAAATTAGAGCCAAGTGGATTTGGAGTATGTAAAAATGGCCTTATTTGTTTTTGTACTTATTATTGTAAGCAACCCCCTCTCCTCAGCTAACTTACTTTTCTTATCATTATTAATTATGTATTATTATTGAAAAATTCAACCATACAACCCTTTAAAAGGATGAACCGATTCACCTTTGTTTATTTTGATACTCAAAATAATATTTTAGTCAATTTTTCTCATGGTTATATATATTATAATTATTTAACATATTCTGTAAAATTTTAAGAAATTTAGAAAAATTTAACACGCTGAAAACATAGTTCAAATAGTGTGTTACACGTGTGACTAATTTATTTTATACGCTTGTAAAATAGACTGTTTGAACATAACTTTCTATATTGTAAATTAGTTTGAATTTTTTTAAAATTTTGTAGAATATCTTAAATAATTATAATGTGCACTAATATTAAAAAAAATATAGACTAAAATTTTGTTTTGTATGCCAAAACAAGTGAATGATGCATCAATATATCCCCTTTAAAAGGGGTGCATTGTAAATACACCAATTATTATTTATCCACATTTTAATAATAAATAAATAATTATATTTTGAATTGTTCTCATTAAACTTAGAAAAATTCTACAATGCACCCCTTAAAATGGGTATATTGATGCACCCTATTTGTTTTAGCATCCGAAATAATTTTTTGGTCAAATTTTTTCTCATAGTCATGTACGTTATAGTTATTTAAGACATCCTGCAAAATTTTAAGAAATTCGGAAAAGTTAAACATGCCGAAAACTACGTTCAAACAGCGTGTTGCACGCGTGACTATTTTATTTTATACGCGTGTAAAATAGACTGTTTGAACATTGTTTTCTATATTGTAAATTATTCCGAATTTTTCAAAATTTTGTATGATATCTTAAATAGATATAACATACATGAATATGAAAAAAAATTAGACTAAAAAATTCTTCTAGATGCCGAAACAAGTTAAGGGTGCATCAGTACATCCATTTTAAGGGTGTGCATTATAGAATCACCCTTAAACTTATTACCAATTAATCTAATTATTTAAGTTGAGAAAATATATGATTACTTTTTATTAGAGGGTGTTATGATTTTATCTTGGTTAATTAATAATAAATATTGGCTTTTATTAGTGTAAGTTTGCTTTAGAAACAAAACATTGTGGCAATAATAATGTTTATGTCATCATCAAATTTTGATTAACAATAATTATAGAATGTTGTACACAAATTTATTATGTGGTTTTTTTAGGAGTGGTTAATAAAATTGTCACAATAAATTAATAATCATTTACACCATTTTTTTTCCTGTTAAGACACTATTTTTCTTCGTAATAATATCATTTATGATCTTCGAATGTTTAGCTCATTATATTTTATTTGGTAAATTTAAAAATAAGTATTTTATTTGGTAAATAAAGTGTATTTTTTTAGTACAAAATAAAATGTAATTCAAATAATTTTTTATCAAAAAGTTTGTGTGGGTTTTATGGGCTAATATTTAAATAAAAAAAAAAAAAACTTAAAATAAAAAGAGATGGAGAGGGCTATTGGGTTGAGGCCGAGGGGCAACCCAATCGCCATACCCTAAAGACAACTTGATTGTACACCGATTTGGATCTTCAATTCAAAAAATAATTAGTTTTTGTATATAGTAAAAAAAGATACTAGCTTAACTTATAGTGTTTAGGGTAGGGGTGTACATCAAACCGCTCAAACTGTCCGCACTGCAAAAAAAATACGGTTTGAAATTCTTCGCGGTGCGGTTGCGGTTTGAATTTTTCCCAAACCGCGCGGTGCGGTGCGATTTGCGAATTTGAATTATTAAATCGCGATTCATGCCGTACCGCACCGCATGTTTTAAAATTTTAATTTTTATATTTATTTAATTAAGCCCATACATATGAGCCCAACCCAAACTCATAAATCTTAAGGCAAAATCCATAACTCTTCACAAATTCTCTCTTCTTAGCAACAAACCCAAGCCCATACATGTGTATTGAAATTTGGAGTTGAAAGTTTGTGTTTGTTTTATTTTTAATCTATTGCTGAAAGTTTGTTAGTTGTAAATCTATATTGTTATTGGAATTTAAGTGAAACTTTAAAAAGATTATTGACTTATTGTTGTTGTTATAACTTTTATTAGTCTCAAATATGTTGTATTTTCTTAAGTGTTTTGGAATAATTATATTAATGATAGTTTAATTATTTTATGATGATTTCAAAAAAAAAAAAAAAATTGTAATAGTTCAAACCGCAGAAATCGCACCACATCATTTTTTGCGGTGCGGGTGCGGTTTGGAAAATTAGAAAAACTGCATGTGCGAGTTTATTTGAAAAAATAGTTAAAAACCGCATCACTCGCACCGCGAACACCCCTATTTAAGAGCTTATTATATAAATATAAATATATATATTTATTGTCCACACAAATCAATATTAAATAGTAATAAATAGTGTTGGAATTTTTTACAAAGTTTATGAATTTTTGACAAAATAAAAGTATTCTAAGTGTGTAATAAAACGAGTCTCACGTGAGATATGAGTCATTGCTTATAAAAGTATACAAGGTATAATTTTGGGACTTGGGATAGAGTCCCAAGGGATATCAAGTTTTGTGTGAAAATGTGAGGACACACATACTTGACCCACCATACATACATGCTGTCCGAGCCGAGCCGAGCTGGTTGGTTGGTTCTTCTTCCTATTATAATTTTTCATTTTATTAGTCTATATAATGCGATTGAATTAATAGGAGAAACACATCTTTTCATATCGAGAAAAAAAAAAAAACTTAGTTTTTCCATCTACAATATCTATTTTAAGGGTGTATTCAACAGTTCGCTATAGTGCAATGGTGTTCCTGGGCAGTGCTACGAACGTTTTAAAGAGAGCAACCTAGTTCAGACTTAACCCAAAAATTTCATTCGGTAATATCGTTCCTGTTTTATTTTTGATTCGGTAATTGTAATCAAAACTAACTATACTACTAAGAAAAATGCTAAAAGGTTCCACTGGTCTATATCATGCGATTAAATTTACGGGGAGAAACACACTTTTTCATACCGAGAAAAAGAAAACTCAATTTTTACTACCAAAACTTCCATCTGCGATTTCTATTTTGAGGGTGTATTCGACGATTTGCTACAATGAAATAGTGTTCGTGGGTAGTATTGCGAATGTCTTAAAGAGAGTGACCTAGTCCGCAATTCAACCCAATCGTTCCTGTTTTATTTTTTAGTGGCAGTATGTAAGAGGTTTGGTTAGGGTAATAATTGCAATCAAAACTAACTATACTATTAAGAAAAATGCTAAAAGGTACTATTGGTGTCTAATATCATCCTAGGTGTCATACCGTTATTGGTATAATTAAGTATCAAGTTTCATATAACTTAAGAAAATAACTTTTACTAACCAATCGTAAAACATTATCTATAAAAGGTGTTGGGCATCAGTGGTACCCAATATCAATGCTCGTTCTATGCTAATTAAAGAGCACCCATAATGTCTAGCTCTATTGTAAGGTGTAATATAACTATTAGTACAATTGAATATCAAATCTCACTTATTTTATTTTAATACAAATTATAAAAAACCAATTATAAGATATTATCTCAGTAATAAACATCTTTATATCCCATAGTCATTAATTTAGCCAGTGAAAACATTAACTATATACGTACATGTACTCTTTTCAATTTTTTTTTTTTTTTAAAATATAACAATACATAATTAGTAGAAGAGTCTCTATTTTAATATTTAGAAAAGTATATTCTAAACTTTTTTATTTAATTATATATTTTACAAATTTTTAAAAAATTGAAAATAATCATAATACTAAAAAATTGAGTTTAAAATAATTAATTGCACAAGAGAACATGATTATAACTGAATATTTAGATTATTTTTAGTAATGTAAATTATAGAGTACTCTATCATATAAAATAATTGGATTAACAAAAAATAAAGATGCTCATAATAGGAACACAAATAGTATCTCACTATAAAAATTTTATTTTTATTTATATAAAATACTAAAAAGTATTAGCGATATCTAATAATACTATAGGATAAGGTACCACTATTAATATAAGAATTAATTATTGAATCATAAATATTTTAATTTATAATAATTAATTATTATAAAAAAATGTTAATTATTGGCAATACACAAACATTGAGAGAATGGTCATAAGATAAATATAGGCATAGGTATTATGTTGTGTTTCAACCATTGCCGCACAAAAAATAATTTAATGCAATAAGACTAAGAGATCTTGTGGCTCCCATTTCTCTCATTTTCTTTTTACTTATTCATAATTACTTCACATTAATTATTTTAACCAAAAAAACCCCCACAACTTTTTTTATTTTCTTTTATTTAGTGATTTTTTTTATTTTTAATAAAAAATTAGTGAATTTGGGATAAAAAATAAGAGGAGTGTTATTATTAATCTTTGTAACGAAAACACATGTTGAAATATTTATTTTTGAAAAAAACAATCATAATGGTATTTTTTGTATTTACAACATCAACTCTGTAATTTTTAGAAAGATTTTGAATAGTTTACAGTGTTAAAAATATGTTTGAAGTTTTTTAAATATACGTAAAAATTAAAATATTAAAAACTCTATTTTCAGTACTATAAATTATTCATAATTTTTTAAAAATTAATAGAGATGATACTATAATTATAATAAATACTATTATACAAAAATTTAAAAAAAAATTAACTAAAAATGAAAAAACATATAATTTCAAATGTAAAAATTAACTAAAAAATTATTATAAAAAATTGTAATTAATACTCCTAAAAAAAAAAATTAATAAATCACATCATAAATATTTTAATTATTTTGAAGGAAAATTGGTGTTAGCTTAAAATAGAAAGCAAATGCCACCAAAACGACCCCACCAGAAGTCGTTTCAATCACGCCAATCATGTGTGTGTGCAAGGAGCTTGAGCACGCTTCCACGCGCCGATACGAACGCGTGTCAGAGATGTGTGGGAGTGTCATCGGAAGCCGGGTCCGCAATCGCTGTGGTTGCGCCACGTGTCGAGCATGCCATGGCTGTAAAATTATTTAATTTAAAATAATAAATTTAATTAATTATTTTATTGTGTGGTGTTTGGTATGGATGAATCTGAATGTCGATGAATGTGGCGCCACGTCATTAGATACTGTTAAAGTGGGTCCCACACACATGCCCCGCCATTCCTTTTTCTAACATCCATTAATACGACAAATATTTATTCTTCTACCCAAAATACCCTTCATTCTCTTTTCTTTTACTATTTTTTTTTTTTATTTTTTAAAAGTTATTAATTACACTTTATATTTTAATAAATGATAAATTAAATTTAATATTTTTTAAAATAGTACTCTAAATTAAATTTTAGTTAAAATAAAACTTTTAATCTAGAGGTGTTATTAAAAAATTTATTACATTTATTGTATTTATTCGTGTTAAGAATTATCTTCAAGTTGATTATATTATAAAAATTATCCAAAATTTAACTCAAAAACTTATTTATATAATTTTAAAAAATACATAGTCTATTTTGTCAGTATAATTTTTGCAAAAGATTAGATTCAAAATAGTATTAACTAGGGATGCACACGGAGCGAGAAATTGGCAGAGTGAGAGTGCTCCATCGTCTCTATCCCCGTCAAGGATTTTGATCCCCATCCCGCTTATTCCGGGGCAAAAAATCCCCCAATGGGAGAAGAAACAGAACAAGAAACCCCCTAATACAAAAAAAAAACAATAAAGTTTATAATGAAAATTCAAATATATAAAAATATTAAGTTACATAAAAATTAAAATACTACACATTAATTATTATTCAATAAACTAATTATTATGATAACAATCTTATCCAAAACATAATTTAAAATTTATAAAAATAATACTAATATATTAAAAAAATACAAACATAAACTATAAATTATAAAATATTATTAAAAATATAAAATAAAATATTTTGTATCATCCTGTCCCTGTCCCGTTTAATATTTAAGGACAAAAAATAATTTCCATCCCCGTTTGTTTTCTATTTCAACTGGAAATCCTCGCCCTATTAGGGGCGGGTTCCCGCGAGCCACACCCCCATGAAAAAAAAAGTGTATCCCTAGTATTAATTCTTTTTTAAAATTAAATTATTTTTTTATTACTTGTTAATCTAAATTGTTGTGCATGTAAATTTAACAAAAATTACAAGATTTTCCTTAATCACACTATTGTATTAAAAAAAATCATGAACATTGATAAATTATAGGAATTTTTTATTTTCTCTCCCCCATTTTATTTGTAATTGTAAACGGAGTACACAGTTAATTTATAATAGCAAATTATTTCTCAAAAAATAAAATTATAGGAATTTCATAGTAGGGTATCATTTTGTTTATCAAAACATAAATAAATTATAATTTAACTATGCATATTATAATTATAATAAATATTTTATTGGTTTTTTGAATTTTTTAAATAATAATAAATAATTAGGTAGTTTAAAAGATAAATAAATACATGAATTTATGTATAATTAATTATTTTAAATTTCTCAAATAAATATATAAAATCTATTGATATTGATTTAAACATTGGCTTGTTAATTAATTTTAGTATTTTTTTTTTTTTTTTGATGGTGTTCAAAACTTGGTCACGATCAAAAAGAGTCAACAAGCCCATCAATTCGAGTTTCACATGATATATCCCTCAAATATATTATATATATATATATAGTTCTTTTTAATTTAATTTAATTTATTTACATAATAATAATAATAATAAATAAATAAATAAAGTTGGTTTTGTAGTCTATAATTTATTATAGGATGACATGTGCCATTTTCTCTATCTAATATAACTTTCTTTCTCAATCATATATCTTCTTCTTTCTTGCCCACATTAAAAATGAATGGACAACAATTCTTCCTTATTATTTGAACTAAACATCTCATGTGTAACAACAACAACAACAACAATATCATATATCAAACAATAAGAGATTTCTTGAGTATGAATAAAGTCACAATGAATTTTGTTTTTGGAACTTTGTTAGAAGATTACAAATACTTTTTGCCTTAACAAATAATCTTACATGAATATATGATTGTTTAAAATTTTATAACATATATATTTGTTGAAGAATTAGTAGTAGGTGATGTTAATAGTTTATTAAATGAATTTTTAGTGATATTTTATAAATGTTATTACATTGATGAACGGAGCCACCTTTGTGTAAAATGTGGTTAATTATGGCTTCCTCAAAATTTTAGAAAAACAAAAATAACTTTATTTTTTCTTTTTGTATTTTTCTTATTTCTTTCAAAATTTATAGTTTGGCCCCCTTTTCTTTTTGGCCTTGCTAATGTTCAAGTTTGCCTCCATTCTTGGTCATGTAGAATTCAATACTTAATTACACCAATTAAAATATGACATATTAAATAATGTTAGGCATTATTAGTGTTATTTAGTATTTTTCTAACACCACCTAAAAATAGAGTATATATCACTATGTAATTATATAGGATCCCACATAATTTTTTAATTTATTTTTTGAATAAAAAAGTAGATCATTCATTGATTCAAACATTCAGTCATTACAATAGATTTTAAAGCAGAGGAGTATCTAACTCACTAAAAATATAATTTGACATCATACAAGACTTTCATAATTTCTCTAATTATTTACAAAATATTAAGTATAATTAGTGTTAGACATCATTAGTACTTAATACAAATTATACTTAATACTAGGCAATTAGTAAAAGATACATTATGATATTAAATTTATGATCCAAGAAATGAAACGAGTAATGAGGACGTGTTAGAACCACTTGAGGTTAGCTCAAGTGGTCATAGGGGAATTTAAGAGGGTGTGTGTAGGGGACCCTTGGGATCGAATCCTAAATTCTACCATATAAACGCTTCAATTAATTTTTTTTTTAAAAAAAGCTAATTAGAATTTATGTTTCTTGAATTTTGACATGTACCAAATCATGCTTTATGAACTATTCTGGCTATTAAAAGTTTTCTCTAAATTATTGAGATTATTAGATTTAAGGACTTTTGTTAAATTTTGGTAAGGAAAGTCTAATATGAATCAAAATTGCGGGGAAATGAAATTATATATGTCAAAATTTGATTAAATTTGGAAGAGTATACTTTAATACATAAATATTCACGGAATTAGTAAAATTATAAAAATTTTAATTAGTCAATAAAAAAATAAGAATGAGTGACGTGTTAGTTTGTGAGTGAGTAGACCCAAAATTAATAATGTTGAGCTTGTAATTGAGGAGGGTAAAATTGGAAAGAAGAAAAAAGAGTTTGGGGGAGAGAGAAATGATAGGAAATGGAGGCACGTGTGGAATGTGATGGGGTTGTGGGTGTGGTTTCATAATTTCATCTTGGTAGTCTTTATAGAGTTGGTAGAAAAACAAGTAAAGAAGATATTTTGTAAGACTGACCAACCCAACCACACATATATTCTAAACTATTATTTCTTTGTCCTACTCTAATCTTTAATTAATTAATTAATTAACTCTTCTTTCAAATTATAACACTCCTCCAATTTCTTTCTATTTTTTAAATTATAAAAAATAAAAATAAATAAATATTGATGGGAAGAGTATTGTTATTGGACATACCAATAGAGCATTGCTATTGGGCACCAGTGGTGCCTAGCACCTTTTAAATGTGTCGACTTGCAATTGGCTAGCGATACTCTATAAAAATTATTATATTAAACTATATGGGACCCGATACTTAATTGCACCAATAGCGATATTGACACGTAGGAGGGTGCTAGGCACCAGTGGTGCCCTTTAGCATTTCTCATACCAATATATCGTATAAGTAGTTAGTAATTTTTTATATTCGTCTCTCAATGTTTTTCTTATAGAAATTTACACTCTTGAAAAAATATGTACCGATACATCACCTTCCGACAACAAAAAAAGTTATTTGTTTTTTTAAAGTCGCATATATTGTAATTATTTAAACTATTTTATAAATTTTTGAAAAATTAAAATAATCTACAATACAGAAAATAATATTTAAACAGTCAATCTTTAAAATTAAATTTTACAAAATGTCTTAAATAATTATAACGCGACCATAAAAATAATTAGATTGAAAAATTTTGGATGTGAATACATCAATCCACCTCTTAAAATTTTCCAATATTTATTTATTTATTTGTAATTTTATATTATGTACTCTTCTTTATCGTACCTAGGTCTAGGGATCAAAATGTGATTATTATTTTTTATTTGCTAACTTTATTATACATTTAATAAAGTTATTACACAAGAAGAAAAAAAAATTATTTGAAGTTTTAGATGAGTATTATAGGATATATTATTTTATTTTGTTAATTATTAATTATATTAATCTTTTATTTAGTGGAGGAGACAAGAAATAAAATATAATTTTAGACAACAAATTTCAATCTACACCCAATTCTCACCACAGAAATTAAGTCAGATTCATCAGATAATAATCAACTTATAATATAAAATATTATAAAGTTTTATTTCAATTCATTATTTTTGGTAATATATGTTTACAAATTATATAATAATAATTTCATCAATGAATAATATTATATTATATATTCATTAAAATATCACATAACATAATTACATGTCATATCATTATTATATGTCTACACGTTAATAAGTACTATGTAACAAATTATATATGTGAATTGTGATACTTGTAATATAATAATGCAAGCATATAATGAATGAATATTGTCAAATAAGAATATTCCAAAAAATATAATGAAGAGAAAATGTTTTTTTAATTTTCAATTAAAAATGAAAATAATGAAGAATGACTTCTTAAGTAATAAAATTATAATAATATGTAAACTCAACATTAATGTATTAACAGTTTTTATAAACATTATTAAAGTAAAATAAATAGAACAACACGAGTCTTTTTTAACTCTATTATTGAGGAGTGTAAAATTTTTCTTTAGTCTTTATGTTTTAATTTTTAGGCTTAATTTTTATTAGACGTTTTATGAATATTGAGCTCTACATAATTGTCAAAAATTCTCGTGTTATGATTGATCGTTTATGGGTAGAAATTTTAGCTATACTTTTAAATTGTTATTTATTTTTCTGAGTGATTGCAATGGTTAATAAAGATTATTTATGTAGTTTTTTTTGAGGTATTTTTTTTATGTCTTTAGGATAGATAATAAATTTTTATTAATGGATATTGTTAGTGGTGTTTAACACTTTTATAAGTGGCATTCCACAATAGTTAGTGATATTCTCTAAAAATTATTAGCACCGATCGTATGAATATAATATTGAGGAGGGAGCAAAGTATGGATACCAATAATACTTTTTAATAATTTTTTTTATTAATAAAATAAAATACTCCACTATTTGTGTAATATTATTACTTAATTATTTTAAATGTATTGATTTCTCTTAAAAAAAAAGTAGGTTGATTAAACGAAAATACTAACAAATAAAGAATAGAGAGTTTCGAAGGTACCGAGGTTTTTGTGTGGAGACAATGAGTGCCATAAGGCACTAATGGACCCACTTAAATTGCTCATAAAACATTAACAAACAAACTATTTAATTCAAACCATAATAATAAAATTTTAAGATGTTTAAAAAAAATTTAACATTTTAAAAATAAAGTTTAAACTCTTAATATGTTAAATTTTTTTAAATGTTGGCATGATATCCTAAATAAGATAATTATAAAAAATTAAATTAAAAATTCCCAATAATTAAATTACATAGTATAATTTTTCTAAAATATATATTAATATAAAATTTATAAAAATATATCACCAATAATAATAAATAAAATATGAATTTATTTATTTATTCTCTCTTAATATCATCCACAAAAAATATTACATTAAAAATATAGTCAAATATATATATATAGTAGTTGTTGGACTCATCAAAAAACTAAACTCATTTCTTCAACACAACCAGTCCCAATTTTCTCTCTCTAGAAACTCCCTATTTTCCCTCTCTCTCTCTTTCTAAAACCCTACTCATATAAATATCTTCAAATTCTATTGGATCCCTTTCTCATCACAACCACATAATCCATTAATGGCTTTCCTTTGAGCTCTCTCTTTCTCTCTCTCTCTTTACAAAAATCAGTTTTCGAAGAAAAAGAAGAAGTAGAAGAAATCGCCATGAAACCTAACAAGCTTTGCTGTCTTTGCGATCAAGAAGCTTTTCTCTACTGCGCAGCCGATCGAGCTTTTCTTTGCCGGAATTGCGACGCAGACGTTCACACTGCTAATTTTCTCGTCGCTCGTCATATTCGACAACCTTTGTGCTCCGTTTGTGAAGAGTTTGCTGGAAATTTAGTATCCGGTGACGATCTACGTCATCTCTGTTCTCAATATTGTCGGAGTTGTTCTCCGCGAAATATCTCCTCCGTTGACGATGACGACGACGATGATGATTCATCTGTTTTGTCTTCGGTTTCGTCTGTTTGTGTTTCTAGTAGTGAATCGAAGCTTAGATTTGAAGATCGGCCTAAGACGATTGAGAAGATCTCTTCTTCGAGCTCCGTTACGGATCTCTCCGGTTCCGTCGCCGAAGTCAAGAAGGAATCGATTATACGGCGACGTAAGGGTTTGATTAGTGTGGATACGAAGACGGAGGGCATTTTCGAGAAATGGTGCAGAGAGATTGGACTAAACGGTGATTTAGCCGTGGTGGTAAGGTTAGCATCGGAAGCGCTAGGGTTTTGTGTAGCGAGGTCGCGACTTTTACCGTTCAGAGTATCTTTAGCGGCGTCGTTTTGGTACGGATTGAGATCTATCGATAAGTCATCGTCTGCAGAGGCGGCGCGTACGTTACACCGCCTCAGACGGTTACAGCAGTTATCAGGCGTTCCAATCAAATTGATCGTGGCCGTTGAATTGCAGCTTGATCGCGAATTAAAAGCTCAGAAGAATCGCCGCCGTGATGATCTGAAGGAAGGTTGGGCCGAGTGCTCCGGCTAAACGTACGATCTCCGGTCTGTCCAAAATCTATACACTTCTTCTGTTTATATATATATAATATTATTATATAATCCATGGAGTTTAGAATTAGATTAGGGTTTAACCGGAATTAGGTTATATTAATTAGTGTAATCTCAATTATATATTATTATTAATTATTAATTTTAATTTTAATTTTTTTGTTTAGCAATATTGTTATTGTTTTTTTTTTGTTTTGAAATGGATTAATTAATTTCTGACCAAAATTATTAAGAAAAAGTTTGTTATTAATAGTAATAAAATAATTAGGTAATTATGTATTAATTATGGTAATTATTATGTAAGGTAGAAATTGAAAGTAAAGTAGTTGGAAGCTTTTTCTTGTGTGTAAAAAAAGCTGTATATATATGTACGGAATATTAATTGGGAATGAAGTCATTACATCCACTACTTTAAAAAAAATTTGAATAAAAATTTGGGTATTATTGTTTTTTGTTTTTATTTTACAATTTTAATGAAGACAAATTTTTAATAGTTAATAATGTTGGATATTTTTTTTGTTGGGAGCCAGATATTATATTCCACGTGTAAGTCTTAGAAGCCCTTAGTGTATGTAGTGATCAAGAGAAATCCTAAAAAGGAACACGGTGTATAAGCATCTTTTCACGTCTTAATATAGTTATTGATTTAATTAAGTATCGAGTTTTATAGGATTTAATATAATAACTTTTACAATAACAATGCTCTAAATTCAAATGTGTACTTAAAATAAATATTACAACGATCTAATTCACTTAATTTTTTTTATTTATTTTTGAGTTTTTAATGGTTAAAATCTCTCAAATATTGTTTGGCTTGTATTTAACTTTTTAAGTTTAAATTTTAGAAATAAAATTTTTGGATGATTTTACAATGCCCCCTCTTAAAAAAATGTAATGATACACTCTTGACTTGTTTCAGCATCTCAAAAAAAAATTAGTTTAATTTTTTTTTTATATTCATGTACATTATAGCTATTTAAGATAACCTACAAAATTTTAAAAAATTCCGAATAATTTATAATATAGAAAACAATGTTCAAACAATCTATTTTACACGCGTATAAAATAAAATAGTCACGCCTGCAATACACTGTTTAAACGTAGTTTTCGGCGTGTTAAACTTTTCCAAATTTCTTAAAATTTTGCAGGATGTCTTAAATAACTATAACGTATATGATCGTGAGAAAAAAATTGACTAAAAAATTATTTTGAGTACTAAAACAGATAAGGGTGCATTAATGTATCTATTTTAAGGAGGTGCATTGTAAAATTTCCCAAAATCTTTTAATCTACTGAATTGTTAATAAATTTAATGTGTCATTTGATTAACTGTTACTATAAATTATATACTTTTATACAAATATAAACATATCATGTGTACAAAAGTATATATATAAGTAGTGCATGATGGCAGTTAATCAGATGATACCTTAAATTTACTAATAATTTAGCAATTTAGAAAATTTTACCAAAAAGTTAAATGCAAGTGAAACGATAATTAGCAGGATTTAGTTGCCAAAAACTCATATGATTATAAATAGGGTAAATAGCATCATAAGTACTCAGTGTTTGTAAAATTATAACTTTTCTCTAATTTTATCAGTATAGTTTTTTTTTCTTATTTCGTCAGTATAGATTTTTTATTCTTATTTCGTCAGTATACATTTTTTATTCTTATTTCGTCAGTATGGATTTTTTATTCTTATTTCGTTAGTATAGATTTTTTTTCTTATTTCGTCGGTATATATTTTGTTATTGTCTTAAATAAGACACATATAAGGCCCAAGTTTTAAATTATCGGGTCTAAACAGAAACATGTAGTATCCGTTATTTTCAAGTGTTCTTTTAATAAATTCAAAACGGAGTTTGAACTAATGAAACTAGAGAAAATTTAAAATTTTACAAATATTGTGTATTTATGCCACTAGCAATAAATATTAATTAGGTTTATGTCGTTTTTAAACATTATTGTTGATGTATCAGTGTCTCATGATTCGATGAGGGAAATTGGAAATTATATGCATACATTTTGTGCATATTAAATGTTTTGAACACAAGTTTATCAAAATTTAAAAAATAGACACACTTTATATTAATACTCATAATACCCTTCTCCCTTCTCTTCTCTTCTAACTTCACCATTCATATTCCCCATTCTTATCCATATTGATGGGTGTTCGATGGTGGCTCGATGCTACTTATTTTTTTTTTTTTATGTTTTTAATAATAAAAAAAAATAGTAGCATCAGCCTACCATCAGACCATATTCTAAATTTATAAATGTTAAGCTCTATTCATCAAACTCGCCAAGAAGACATCAAGCCACCATCAGACCACTAACAAACTACCATCAAACCATATCCTACATTTATAGGTAGGATCGGGTCACCACTGGACTTTCGTCTTCAACCTTTACTCATTTTAACAATAGAAAGACATCAGACTACCATCAGACCTGGCAAAGACACTAGTTTTTTGCTCAAAACTCAGTTTCGACTATTTTTTACCCTAAATCTAACATCAACTCACAGATAATAGACATTAATTATACAATTTATTATTTTGACAACATTATCAATGGAGAAGTCGTGGTTGATGGAGAAGTTGTTGACAACATTATCAATGGAGAAGTCGTGGTTGTGGGTCGAGTTCTTGGGGTGATGTATTCAGAGAGCGAGAGAGAAGAGAGAAAGAGAGAGGATTAGGAGTTTGAAATAGGAGAAGTAAAATTAAGTTTTTATGAAGTATTAACCTCTTCTACTAATATGGATTAACTTAAATTTAAAAAAATAATTTTTTAATCTAATAAATGCATTCCCTTTGATGATATAATCCACGGTCCATGTGATTTTCGTACCCACCAAATTTATATCATATATATTAAACAACACAATATATACAATATAGAAGCAACAATTTTCTTCCCAACACAAATAATAATAATTAATAAAAATTAATTAAAAAATAAGAGCACAAATGTGACATGTGTGGAGATATTTGTGTACTTTGTCATTTGGTTTTTAATTATGTTCATAATATAAACAACTAAATCATGAGATGAGAGATTGGTATATATATTGGAATATGCTCAATTATTTTTTAAAGCTATGGTACTATGGATTAGCATTGAGGAAATATATATATTATTAGTATGATCAATATATCGATGTATTAATTATAATTTCTCACCTTACTTTACTACTTTTAATTATCAATTATTGTTAATTCTAACAAAAATTAATTATTACAATATAATTATATTCAGTAAAAATTAAATATTTTCGCTTCAAATATATCTGTATATATTATAAATTAATTAATTATTAGTCAATTCGAAAGTGAGTTATGATAAAGAAGTGTTTGTATATATATTTATTTGTAGCTTAACTCATTTTCTAAATACGTCCACGTCTCAAGTCTACAAAACATAGATATTTTTTATGTTTATTTTTTTTTTTTTGCTCATGAGGATAAATATATATATATTTGATAAGTAATTAATGTAAAAGTATATATGTGTATATATAGATATATAAATCATGTGATATATATGTGGTTGGTGGATAATCATGAAAGAGAAAACTTGAGCATATATACTACATAATATATAATATAAAAATGTATTATATTCTATGCCATATATATTATATATACTATACACATACATATATATTATAAATTAATAAATATGTATGTATATGATTATATGAGACCTCTCCAATCCAATCAAATTGATTTTCTTAAACAATTTTGAGCCATCCATTTTGAGAGATTTTTGGCTTTAATAATAACATGTGTTCAGAAATATATACACATTAATTTATTATAATAATTTTCAAATGTATCTTTGTATATATGGCATACAACATTTATTGGGGACCCATATATATTATATATGTCTAATAATTGTAGGATTTATATGGTTTTGAGGTGGAGTTTTGGCAACGTTACATAGTATTTTATGTAGTGATATATATATTAGGTGATTGTTAATTACGTGTCAAGCCACGTAGTGTTAGTTTTATTTAATATTTTAGTTTTTTATTTTAATTAATAATTAAAATAGTATAATTATTTGAACGATTTGTTTTATAAAAATAAAATATATGTCAGTTTATTTAGTAAATAAAACATAATTGTGTTATCATAATGTATGTTATTAATAGTAAAATGTACATTAATCTTCTAATTGAAAAAAGTTTTATTATCTCATTCCTGTTATAAAATAATATAATATAATATAAAGTAGATGAGAAGAAAGAAGAAGAAGATGAAGAGAGAAAGAGAAAGTGAATGAGAATTTCTGAGTTGTTTATTCCAATGGGGTGAACCCCTATTTATACAAATACAAGAGTGAGATATTAAGAAACTAAGAAAAAGGGAAACTAAGAAGAAGAGGAATATTGATTACAATTAATGGTAATAAATAAAAGATTTAGACATCCACATAATTATTAATATTTATAACACTCCCCCTTGGATGTCCATAATAACTGCCTTATTAAAAATCTTGCTGAAAACTTGATCAAAGGAAAAAGAGTATAGTGTAAGCTAACTCCCCCTCATTTAGGCATTTGTGGAGATCTTCTAATCGACGAATTTCGATCTTGTCTGCCGTCTTCTCAAATGTTGATGTTGGTAATAACTTTGTGAATAAGTTTGCAAGATTGACACTTGATTGAATATGTTGAACACCAATATGTATTTTCTTGAAGCGTATAAAGAAGAATTTCGTGAAATGTGTTCTAACTCTATCTCCTTCAATGTACCCTCCTTTTAGTTGAGCGATGCAAGCAGTATTATCTTCATAGAGAACTGTTTGTGTTGATACTTCTTTATAAAGTGCAATCCATATGTTTCCCGAATATGCTATGTCAATGATCTCACTCCCACACATTCTCTACTTGCTTCATAAAATGCAAGTATGTTAACATGATTTAAAGTTGCCTCTTTAAAAACCTTGTCAGAAAAACCCAGTGGGACAAAATCTGAGCTAAAGAAAAAAAGAGTACAATACATATTTCATATTCATAATTATTTGCAAGTTGCCTCGTTAAAAACCTTGCCAGGAAAACCCATTGGGACAAAACCTGAACTAAGGGAAAAAGAGTGCAACATGAATATGTCTCCCCCTCATGCACATATGATCCATAATTCTTTTGGTGATAATATATCTCATAAGATTATTGTTATCACTTTTAAAATATCACCATATATATATCTTTGATCATATATTTTCTATAACTATTTCAGAGTATGTATGGACTTCTAAATTATAGATGAGGGGTTCGTGGAACATTAGTCTTTATCCAACTAATTGTATCATTCATGTGTGTACACAACTTTGTTCATACGAAGATTTAAAATTTCAAGTAGATATGAACATAACACATTAATGATAATATAAATTTCATTTGTGACAATGATGGTACTCCAATACCATATATTTGTTCCATCTTGTTGTATGATCTTAATTTTCATATCAAATGATCATATATCTATAATTCTTAATACATATGAAGTACTTCAGGACTTCAATACTAATGAACAAACTTTATACATTTAATATTTCTCGATATACAAAAGAAATAAAAGTTTGTTCTTCAATTAATCAAAAACTCTTCAAGAGTCTATCACAACGTATAATTTACGTATTTATACTGCATAGACAACCATACGTATTTTTCAAACAATAATTTACTTACATGTCTTTATTTCATACAAAGATCTTTGTCATATAGTGCGCGCGACTTAGAATTTATATCACTTAAGACATGTATTAAATTCTTCTAGAATTTTTAGATAAGGCTTATTTCAAATTCTCACTATATTAAGAGCTCCAAATAAATAACCTTTTGTTGCAACATTTATGTGACGCTTATAAATCCTCATAAAATATATTCCAGGCTATAATCAAATCATAATTATATTTTCTCAATATTTAAGCCTTACTTCAATCAATCTCATGTCTATGCAAACTTTGTACAACAATTCATTATGTACAAATACATATATGCAAATTTCTCATTAGAAATATTTATTTGCACACCCTACAGGTCTTACTTCACTTTATGTGAGTAAATTTGCCTGGATTGCGTCATAATATTTTGGCCAAAAATCAAAATGTATGTCGATGATTCTCGACAAATCTAATACCATGATCCTTGCTATCTCATGTTAGTTTATTGCATATGCAAACATTCAATATTTATTGTCGACAAAAATTTCAATAAATGATAATTTCCTCCCATATTGACATAACTTATAGAGATCTCTTTAAATTACATATTTTTCAAATATGTTTATCATTTATAGGTACCTATATAGAATCACTTCAGGGATTCAATTATGATCAAATGTGTTATGTCTAACTTCTCTTGGGAGTCTTTTCGAGTACCGTTTTCATCACGGTTATCATTTTAATACTTTATAACATTAAGGTATCTCCATGAGTACCTCTAGATTTAACAACTTCAGGGCAAATCAAATGAACATTTATTAATAATTTCTACATTGTTCATTTACGCTTCAGGCGTTTTCAACTCATTCTATCTCAACTTTGAATAATATTGATTTGCAGTTGGTATATATCATTTTGAACTATATTGTTCTTATATACTTTGTGCAAGGATCATTTTTCAAAAATTATCATCGATCCCAACTGCTTCTCTCCCCCTGATCGAGAGAATTTTTAAAAATTGTGATATCTAATAATATTAATATACCTGTAGGGATTTCAATATATCACAATGAATCAATATTTATTTAAACTCATATATACTATATGACATTGAACTTCAGGTTCAATAAACTTCAGTTTCAAGTTCAATCCTTATGAACTTAATTCATTTCTAAGAATGAGTCATACGTGTATAATTAGAAATACATAAATTTACACATTTTGTAAATGCATGATCATATAATCTTATCACATCGATAAGAAACTATGCAATAAAAATCTAACAATGGCTCAAGATTGTTAAGAAAATATAATTAAAATATTTTCTATGTGCAAATATATGCACATTCTTCTTTTGAGCCTTATAAATAACAATGAGAAGAATCTTCTGGTTCTTCAACAAAATTTAGTCAAATTCTTTGACAATTTATTGCATAGGGTTGATCATGTCAAAATAATTCAATTCATGAACTTCAGGTTCACTATAATTTGTATTTCAATGAAACTTTCAAAATGTAATGTAAATTCATTACAACATAATCATTACAAGTTTCATTTTTATATACACGAATAATATAATTATATTATTCTCCAAAACATATACACTCTTCAGGAATCACTATCATCAATTCAATGATGTGTATAATTTAAAAGATACATGACAACTTCATCATGTTATTGTAATGGTCAAATAGATATAACCATAACATATCATTCATTTTTCCTGATATCTTTTTAACAAGTCGTCTAATTTATTAATAGACTATTCATCAGTCTAATTATCATGACTTGATATATTATATATTTAAATGTACAACAAGTACATATAATAAGTTATTTATTATCACTTTCATAACTAGATAAAAGTTACACATCTAGGTACATACAAAGACATTTTACTGCTCAAAGTAGCAATTGTATGTAAGACTTCTTCAGGAAGCTTTTCAACTAATCATTTTGTGATTCTTTATCACTTTGATTATATTGGATCACTAACAAATATTAGTAAATTATATATCCACTTTTGGGAATATGCAAACTGAATTATATGGTAACTATATATTTACATATCATGTACCAACAATAGTTTGAAACTATTGATTTCAAGAAATAATAAAATATGTATATATTAATTTGCTTCTGGCATTACCAATATATGTGAAATCTATATTCTTTGAAATAGAATTTCATGTCTATTCATTCTCTTTAGGTAATGATATTTAAATATTCTAAATGTACAATAAGTTTGTACAATTCACATTCTATTAAATAATCAAGTATACTTTTATCTTGACTATAAGTGTGTCCGTACTACAGGTACGCGATCACTATTATTCAATTCCACACATGATATATAGATTTCATGCACTTTGATTGTGTGTGGTATCTCATCTTTTGGTTGTTTCCACTTTTTTCTGGAAATATTTGAGTAGTAAATAATGTCATTGATTATTTAAAATCATTACATTCACTTCGGGGAATGACGTTGAACAAGTAGAACATTATTATAAATTTCTTAAAAATTTATTACTTGTTCATCCATAAAAATATAAGAAATTATTCAATAATTTCTTTTACGATATTTCAAAGAATATATGAATGCAATTTTTGCATAGTCTCCAAGATGTATGCAAAATTTAATCTTTAATATATGTCAGATTCAATAATTTGCAACATTGCAAGTAATAACAATGTATAATAACATGACTAATACGAGGAATCTTTAAAAGTAATTGACTTCAATTCGTATCATTCTCTGCAGGGAATGATGAACAATAAATACATGCCTCATGTATTTAAATAACATTAGTCATGCTCATTGTTATTCTTATACTTTGATGTTTCAATGCAATTTTCTTAATATTCTTTTTGGATATTCAAAACCCACTATAAAATTGCATCAATAATAATCATTTTTAATGATTCTTTAGTTGTATTCACATAAATACAATCATTTTTTTTTTGACAAATATAAAACATTTACTTTAGGAAATGTTTGTCAAAATCTATATCGATATTAGATTACTTTTCATTGTCCTCAAAGAATACAAGAACATATATATAAATATGTATTCATCTCTTTCATTATATATCCATCAACTATATAATGAATATTACGTTTGCATAATCTTCAGGATATATGCAAGATTTTATTGAGGACGCATAATCATCAGGATATATGCAATATTTTATCGAGGATGCATAATCTTCGGGATATATACAATTTTTTATCGATGATGCATAATCTTCAGGATATATGCAATATTTTATCGATGATGCATAATCTTCAGGATATATGCAATATTTTATCGATGATGCATAATTTTCAGGATATATGCAATATTTTATCGATGATGCATAATCTTCAGGATATATGCAATATTTTATCGATGATGCATAATCTTTAGGATATATGCAATATTTTATCGATGATGCATAATCTTTAGGATATATGCAATATTTTATCGATAATACATAATCTTTTGGATATATGTATAATTTATATAGATTTTCTCTATCATATCATAGGCACACATATATTGTAAATATTATGAATGATAAGAACATAATATATATATATATATGAAATCAATAATAAATATATAAAAACATATACATACATATATAATATATAGATATATAGATAAAAAGAAAAAAAGAAATCAAATGATTCTTGAAATTGTTTCAGTCAGAGGAGTATATATATATATATTTAGTGTATTTTGACTTTGAAACAATTCAAGAACTTTAACAAGATACTTACATTGGGTCTTAGGCAGAGACTCATGCTTGAAGTTTAGGCAGAGACTCGTGCTGATAACGTGTTATAAAATAATATAATATAATATAAAGTAGATGAGAAGAAAGAACAAGAAGATGAAGAGAGAAAGAGAAAGTGAATGAGAATTTCTGAGTTGTTTATTCCAATGGGGTGAACCCCTATTTATACAAATACAAGAGTGAGATATTAAGAAACTAAGAAAAAGGGAAACTAAGAAGAAGAGGAATGTTGATTACAATTAATGGTAATAAATAAAAGATTTGGACATCCACATAATTATTAATATTTATAACAATTCCATATTTAATAATAACTACACAACTATATATTTATAGACTTTCACATTCTTTGCAAATTACTAATAAGCACCAATAATATTTTCATATTTTAATATTTTTCAACCTTCTCCTCTTGGTGGTAAAATTAAAAATAAAACTAAAAATAAGCACAAACATATAAGGTAAATACTAATTACAGCCCATTTCATCTTTTTTTATTATTATTTTTTTAAGTCCAAGCCCAAAAATCTTTAAGCCAACACAATCAATTTTCTTTTATATTATCTTTTCTAGATATTTTATCTATATTTTTCTTTTTTAAAAAATAAATAAAAAATTATTAATATTCTCCCAAGATAAGTTTGTTAGAGAGATATGTGGTTAAGATGATTTTTTTAATTTAAAAAGAGATTATTAATATTTAAAAGATTGTTTATTTAAAAGATTGTTTAATTTTTTGGGTTTAATTATTGGGTTTATTTTTTAACGGATCAAACCTAATCGTTAAATTTAACATATTCTGTTAAACCAAGAATGTTAAACCAAGAAATGTCGTTAGATAGGCACTTTTAATATATAAAGATATTGATATGATAGGGCCACTTGTATATTGCACTATATTATAACACACTTACACATGACATATTCCATCTCAACTATATTTAAATTTTATTTTATTAATATTAATCAATTTAAGTAAATCCAACAAAAGAAAAAACAATTAAGAACATAATAAACAAATATAGTAAACCCTCAAAAGAGAAAGTTGGATGAATACCTTAGAGTAATTAATGTGTTATTATGGTTAATAATATAAGAAATTTATTGATAAAAAAATTATACTTATAATTTTGTTAAACAAAATTAACTAAAAGTATTCAATCTGTTATTATTTTCTTAAAAAAAAAATAAAAAACTAAATTGGGGAAACTTGAAGTGCATTTAAGCTTTATAAAAAACTAATAGTAGTAATGTATAGTTGCACAATCGAATAAAATTATTTGGCATTATTGCAAAGAGGGAAGGGCATAAGGAGGACTGCCGGCCCAGCCCAAAAGCCCACCTTTTTCCAAAAGCCCACAATCAAATATTCTTATTTATTTATTTGTTTTTGGGATTATTTCAAAAAAAAAAAAATACAAAAACAACAAAAAAAAATTAAGAAAATATAGTTGTACAGATTTTTTTTAACCGTTTTAAAGATTTTATTTATATAAAATACGTTATTTTAATGTGTTGTTATATCAGTCCTAAATAAACCTTCTACCTAAAGACTAAGATGACATGGCATGTATTAAGACACTTCTCTTGGCCTCTCTTGTTTGCTGCTGTTTTTTCAGTTATTTTAGTTAATTCTTTCTGTTATGTAACAACCTTTTGTAACCAGGTTCCTTATGTTATAAAAGGAGGCCTTGGATCAATTTTTTTTTTTTTTAGTTAGTGCAGAAATAAGATTGAGTGAAAATCAGGGAGAGACTATTGTATGGTGAGGTTTTATTGTATCTTGTAGCAAGAAGGTTAGAGATGAAAGAGAGAGGAGCACTGAGAAACCGGAAAGAAGCAAGTGGTCTTGTGGTGTTTCCTAAGTGCTCTAAGTTTCATTTGAATATTGCTCAAGGGAGAAAGATCACCATTGTATCAAGTTCAAGTTATCTTGAACCAAGTTTGTAATCTGCCATTAATCATAGTGAAAAGGATTCCTTGAAGGGAGTTCAAGGGGAATAGGCTCTCTACCAATTGTAGAGGAAAGTTCGAACCCCTCTAAATCCTCTTGTGTCTTTTATTTTCTTTTCTCTGTTATTAATTTCTTGCTGGTTTTTATTTTTCTGGTTTATATGTCTTATTAATTTCATATTTCAAATCAAGCTGAGGTTGTTAATTTGTAACAAATGGTATCAGAGCTTGCAGTTTATGTTTCATAAGTTTTTCAGCTTGACAACATTGGCATCAAACCAGAAAATAGAAGAATAAGTGTTTGAATCTTGGTCTGAACAGAAGCTTCAAGAAAACCAAGAATCAGAGTTAAGGGGAGCAAGAAATCATGTCCACTGCCAAGATGGATATAGAAAAGTTCAGTGGGAAGAATGACTTCTTCCTTTGGAGGGAAAAGATGAAAGCTCACCTTGGAAACATGGGATTAGATGAAGCTTTGAAAGGAGAAGATAAAATGTCTGCAACATTGGAAAAATCCAAGAAGGAGGAAATTCTGAAAAAGGCAAGAAACACCATAGTGTTGAGCCTTGAAGATGAAATCTCGAGGAAGGTGGTTCGAGAAGAGACAAGAATCGCAATGTGGAACAAATTGGAACAAACTTTCATGACAAAATCTCTCGCAAACAGGTTTACTTAAAACAAAAATTCTATGGTTTTAGAATGGATGAAGGTAAATCGATTGATGAAAATTTAAATGAATTTACTAAGTTGTTATCTGATCTTTGCAGCTTAAATGTTACTATTGAGGAAGAGGATCAAGCCATATATCTCCTCAACTCTCTACCACAACAATATGATCAATTTAGGGATACAATTCTGTATGCAAAAGATAGTTTGGTGTTGGAGGAAATCATTGGGGCAATCTATTCAAAAGAAATGTCATTAAAGAATAGTGGAAAGCTTTCAAGAACCAATGGGGAAGTTCACTTCACAAGAGGAAGGAACACACAAAGATCCAATAGTCAAAACAGAAACTACAGCAACTCAGGGTACAAGAAGAAAGGAAGATCTACTTCAAAAGATTCAAGTAGAGATGGCTCTAAAGAAGATAATAAGTGCTATACGTGTGGGAAGACAGGCCACTACAAGAGAGATCGTTATTTCAATAAATATAAAAACAATAACAGGTTTAAGAAAGATGGTAAAAGTGGAAACAAGCATGAAGATCATGACTCAGCAAACTTTACAGATGGCTATGACTCAGGAGAGGTTCTAATGGTGGCATCTAAGTGCTCTAATGACAAATGGATATTAGACTCAGGCTGCACTTTCCACATGACATACCAAAAACCATGGTTAAAGAATTTCAGACCTACAACAGGTGGAAAAGTAATTCTTGGAGACAGCAATACCTGCAACATAGAAGGAATTGGAGATGTTAGCATAAAAATGTTTGATGGCATCATCAGAACACTCAAAGATGTAAGGTATGTCCCTAAACTCACAAAGAATTTAATATCTGTTGGAACTCTAGATGATGCAGGGTATACAAACAAAATTGAACATGGAATCATGAAAATCAACAAAGGTTCTATGGTTGTCATCAAAGGAGAAAAGATTAATGGGCTGTATTACTTGATTGGAAACAATATGCATGGAGAGGCTGCTGTAGCAACAAATAAAGAAGATGAGAAGACAGTCCTTTGGCATAGGAGATTAGGACACATAAGTGAGAAGGGCTTGAAAGTCATCTATGATCAAGGGCTGCTAGGAAAGGACAAAATCAGCAAGGTAGACTTTTGTGAAAGCTGTATTTTGGGTAAACATCATAGATTGAACTTCAAAGTAGGTAAACACACATCTAAAGGAATTTTAGATTATGTGCATTCTGATCTATGGGGTCCAGAAAAAATCCCAACTCATGGAGGTAACTCTTATTTCATGTCTATTGTAGATGATTACTCTAGAAAAGTTTGGATATTTTTGCTGAAAACTAAAAATCAAGCACTTGATAAATTCAAACAATGGAAGTTATTGATTGAAAATTTAACAGAGAGAAGGATTAAAAATCTAAGAACTGACAATGGACTAGAATTTTGCAATGATGAGTTTAATGAGTTTTGTAGAAATCATGGGATACAAAGGCATAGAACAGTGAGAATAACTCCACAGCAAAATGGAGTGGCTGAAAGGATGAACAGAACATTGCTCAACAAAACAAGGTGCATGATGTTCAGTTCTGGACTACCCAAGAAATTTTGGGGAGAAGCTGTCATGACTGCAGCATACCTGGTGAATAGAAGCCCCTCTACAGCAATAGAGTTCTTGACACCTGAACAGAAGTGGTCAAACAAACCACCAGATCTGTCAAATTTAAGAGTATTTGGCTGTACAGCCTATGCTCATCAAAGTGAAGGTAAACTACAACCTAGATCTGTGAAAGGTGTTTTTTTAGGATATCCTCAAGGTGTTAAAGGTTATAGAATTTGGCTAAAAGATGATCAAGGTTTCAAAACAATAAATAGTAGAGATGTAATTTTTAGGGAAGATGAATTCCCTTGTCTGAAATCTACTAACAATTCTATTGATGATGCAGAAAATATTAGCACTAACCCTACAGGTATCTCAAGCCAGATGAATGCACCAAATCCAAATCAGGTGGAACACCTGGAACCAACACAACAAACACCTAACCCTAATCAGGTGGAACCTCATGATGCACCAGCTGAATATGAGGAAGAAGACATGGAACCTGACCAAGAAAATGCTTCAAATATTCAGGATTATCAGCTAGTTCGAGACAGGGAAAGAAGGGTGCCAAAAGCAACACAGAGATATGGATTTAATGCTCTTGCTGACATGCTTGCATATGCATTTATAACTGCTACTGATCTGACCAGAATTGAGCCAAAGAACTATCTTGAAGCAATAACAAGTAAAGAAGCCAAGCTTTGGAACAAAGCTATGGATGATGAAATGGGATCACTAACCAAGAACAAGACTTGGATTGTGATAAGAAGACCTCATGGGAGAAGGATAATAAGCTGCAAATGGCTTTTCAAGGTAAAACCAGGAATGGGGGAAGATGAACAACCAAGGTATAAGGCAAGGCTAGTTGCAAAGGGCTTTAGTCAAAAAGAAGGCATAGATTTTAATGAGATATTCTCACCAGTTGTGAAGTACAAGACAATAAGAATTATGCTTGCACTGGTTGCTCAATATGATCTAGAACTTGAGCAAATGGATGTCACTACAGCATTCCTAAATGGAGATCTAGAAGAAGAAATCTTTATGGAACAGCCAGAAGGCTATGAAAAAGGAAGTGCTAAGGACTATGTTTGTCACTTGAAAAAATCCTTATATGGATTAAAGCAGGCACCAAGGCAATGGAATAAAAGATTTGACTCTTTTATTACACAACATGGTTTTGTAAGAAGCATGTATGACACTTGTCTATACTACAAAGGTTCAAGTATTCTTCAAGCTGAATACCTTCTACTATATGTAGATGACATGCTATTGATTAGCAAAGAAAGAACAAAGGTAGAAAGAATTAAAGAGATTCTGAAATCTGAATTTGAAATGAAAGATTTGGGGGCTGCAAGTAAGATACTTGGGATGAATATCCAGAGGGATAGGAAGGAGAACACTCTGTTTCTAAGTCAGAAAAACTACCTTGAAAAGGTAGTTAGCAAGTTTCAAATGAATGGCTCAAAACCTGCTACTCAACCTCTGTCAAGTCAATTTCAGTTAAGCAACAAAAATTGTCCAAAGACAGAAAAGGAGAAGAATGATATGAAGGACATACCATATTCGAATGTTATAGGTTCTCTCATGTACTCCATGGTCTGTACTCGACCTGATATTGCACATGCTGCAAGTGTTCTAAGCAAATACATGGGGAACCTGTGAAAACTTCATTGGGTCGCTATGAAGTGGTTACTAAGATACATCAACATGACTACTGATCTGGGATTAAAGTTTAAAAGAAATCAAGACACAGTTCAGATAGAAGGCTTTGTAGATTCTGACTTTGCAGGAGATAGAGACTCAAGAAAATCAACAATGTACCTATGTATTTCTAATTTCGTGAAATTGTGTCGGTTGGAAATCACAAATTCAACCCGTTGTAGCTCTTTCAACCACGTAAGCTGAGTACATTGCTGCAACAGAAGCTCTCAAAGAAGGTCTATGGATTCAAGGCATGTTAAAAGAGCTAAAACTCTATGTTGGAAAAGCTACTGTTTTCACAGATAGCCAAAGTGCTCTATATCTTTGTAAAAATCCTGTCTTTCATGACAGAACAAAGCATATTGAAGTAAGGTATCACTTCATTAGAGAGAAAGTTACACAAGGGCAAATCAACATAGAAAAAGTGCCTAGTGAAGAGAACCCAGCAGATATGGGAACAAAGGTTTTAACACTTAGCAAGTTTCGATCGTGTGAAACTTCTAAGTATGGAAAAAGGCTAATCCGATTGTCACCTAGAACCATGATCTTCAGGGAATTTTTTCTTTCAAGGTTTATCTAGAACTGAGGTGGAATTTGTTGTTATATCAGTCCTAAATAAACCTTCTACCTAAAGACTAAGATGACATGGCATGTATTAAGACACTTCTCTTGGCCTCTCTTGTTTGCTGCTGTTTTTTCAGTTATTTTAGTTAATTCTTTCTGTTATGTAACAACCTTTTGTAACCAGGTTCCTTATGTTATAAAAGGAGGCCTTGGATCAATTTTTTTTTTTTTTAGTTAGTGCAGAAATAAGATTGAGTGAAAATCAGGGAGAGACTATTGTATGGTGAGGTTTTATTGTATCTTGTAGCAAGAAGGTTAGAGATGAAAGAGAGAGGAGCAGAATTGAGAAACCAGAAAGAAGCAAGGGTCTTCAAGGGTGTTTCCTAAGTGCTCTAAGTTTCATTTGAATATTGCTCAAGGGAGAAAGATCACCATTGTATCAAGTTCAAGTTATCTTGAACCAAGTTTGTAATCTGCCATTAATCATAGTGAAAAGGATTCCTTGAAGGGAGTTCAAGGGGAATAGGCTCTCTACCAATTGTAGAGGAAAGTTCGAACCCCTCTAAATCCTCTTGTGTCTTTTATTTTCTTTTCTCTGTTATTAATTTCTTGCTGGTTTTTATTTTTCTGGTTTATATGTCTTATTAATTTCATATTTCAAATCAAGCTGAGGTTGTTAATTTGTAACATAATGTATTTTTATGTTTTACTTTTATTATTTTGTTACTATTTTTTATAATTTTTTTATGTTATTTTTATTAATTTTTTATGTCTTTATAGAAAATCCTAAAAATAGATAAAAAATAACTTGTAAATTAATAATAATAATAAGATTATATTTTCAATTGGCCTATTCTACTCATTATCCCCCCCCCCCCAAAAAAAAAATCCGTCACTACTAAAATTTTATTTGATAACATATGTTTGCTATCATAAAATTAATCTACACTTTTGCTTCTTTTTTTTTCTTTACAACAAGCAAAAAAAGATGCAAATGGCCAATGATATCTAGCTATATCAAAAACTTGTGTTTTTTTTACTACTTTTCTAGATTGATAAATCATCATTACTTATTGTCTTTGGAACAAATAGAAGATCCAAATAATGTGTTAATTTGAGCAAGTTTAGTCAAAAACACTTCCAAATTAACTCCAATAGAACTAGGCTTCACAATGTCAATGCTTCCCCAACTTTGACAACTCAACTCATCATCTAACAATGATGACGATAACTTCTTCTTACTCTCTTTTTCGTTTTCATGATCACTAACAGAACTGCACCATTCTCCAGTGACAAAACCCTTTCGAGTTCGGTTGAGAATGGTGACATCGATCTTGTCTAGCACTGGATCATTTGCTTCGAACGGTCTTGCAAAAGCTGATGTTCCGGTGCTAGACATGAGTTGGTCAAAATGTGAGATGGTGAGGAGTTGAGAGATCTCAAATGTTGAATCCCAAAGTGTGTAACTTAGGTCATCGTTGAGTATTGTGGTATTTTTGAATAAATTTGAGTTGCATAGAAGTGTGTGGAAGTAGGACTCAAGAGGGTATATCACATTGCTTATGTACATTAGTAATCTTCTTGGTAAATTGTCCCATCCTTGGATACAATACTCCATAAATTCTCTTGTTAAAATCACCCAAGGAGAACCTATTTGATTTGATTGACCACCAAAAAATAAAAATAATAATAAGATTATATGTTAAACAAAGAGAAAATGAATGAATATATTAGTGACCTCATTAAGCTAACATAAATAATATATATATGATAATGGGGATGTTTTAAATTATCTACTACATATATTTCTACAAAAACCATAAAAATTTATTAATTTTTCAAAATCATACTGTGTAATTTTTTCTATACATGACTCTCTTTCATGTACTACTAATTAATTTTAAATTATAACTTGTAAATGTTACCACACAAATAGGGTCTAATAAATTAAAAGTCAAAAATAAAGAAACATATGGAACATCTAATGCAATATGATTTGTTTTTTTGGGTATAAATTAAAAAATGATATTTTTCAAAACAATATATAAATTATGATACTTTCAAAAGCACTTTCTTTTTACCTTCTTATAGATCAAGTCTTTAGTTACTAATGGAATTTGACTTTTTGAATTTGATTTATCATAATCTCTCATCATTCGAGAAAGTTTATTTTTTGGAAAAATACTATGATTATTCTAGTTAAGTTCTTCACAAATAACATAACCATATATACATGAAGTAAAAGTAAAAAAATAATATTACTAACCTCCAAATACAGTAAAAGCTTCAGGGGTATGTCTAGTTTCTACAGAATACATAATTGGACTGCTTTTTTTGTTATACAAACTTGGATCTATAACAATTCGATTGGCAGTTTGTCTCCTACACCAAATACAACACAATAATTTATAGTGTCACATAAAATTGTTATGATCTAATACAAAAAAGTAAAAGGCATTGTGTGTAATGATGATTCTAAACAAAAAATAAAATAGTTTGATAAATTTCTTACTCTTTCCATCGACTTGCATTGTATCGAACGAAATTGAGATTTCTTGGCAAGAAAGTGAGAGCATGGAGAAGATCTGCAAAATACTAAAAAGATTAACCTTTTTTTTTTTTGTTATGGGCTCTAATCTAAATAGGAAAGTGGCATCTAAAAGTTTGGATTTTGGACCTGAAAATGCCCACCAAAAGCTTGGTAGAAATACTTTCATATACTTTTAAGTTTTGAACATAGAAATTGGTTGGATTCATAAACATAATGAACTTTTGATTAGCTACCCTATACACAATTGTATATGCAGATTAAGTGTAATTTTAACATGTAAAAAAGCTAAAATCTAATAAAATCTAATTAATGTGTCTAAATGTTCACATTTTTTTAAAAAACAGAGGTTATTTATCTTAGAGTGAGCTGAAATTATTATGAACCCTTGCTTATGGGGAAAAAATACCATAAAGGCAACTTGAGAAAACCAAACACAAACAAAAAGCACAAGACAGAAATTACAAAATAATGCAAAGCTATTTAACATGTTATAATGCAATGTTTTGGGGACTAAAAGTTTACTATAAGTGAAAATTTTCAATTCTTAATAGTTATTAACTCAAAAAACATAAAGGGAGAGAAGAAATTTGAATTACCATCTTGAGTCATTAGTGGATAATCAGCAGCACTTAATGTGATAAACCAATCCCAATCCGAATTAATCTTGAGAAGCAACGCTGCAGCGTGTAGCGTTGCTGCAACAACCGACGATCCAATCTCGTTTATTGCATAACTCTTTCCAACAACATCAACATTCTCAAAAGCTTGAAACGCTTTCTCTGATTGAACAAAAAGCGCTAAACTCTCTCTTTCGTGATCTGAAGCACCCGAATCAAGTTGAAGTAGGTATCGATTTCTTGGATGATATATCGCCTTTAAAAGCCGAATTATTCTCTCATTGTCTCCATTAGTACCATAAATCCAATAAGCAAGGATTGGAGGATTTCCTTTCTCTTTTGATGGGATTATTCTATTAGTATTTCTTCTTGGAACTTGAAAATCGTTGACTTTTTCGGAAAATATGTTTTGTGTTGACCTTGAAATTGCTCCTAATAACACTAAACTAAATGCAAATGCAAGAATCCATAGGCAATAGCTTGAGATTAGTGAAAGAAGATGGTATTTTCTCATTGTAAATTACAAGAAAAAAAATTAAAGAAGAAAAGAATGTTGGGTATTGAAATGAAAGATGTTTGAGAAAATATGTGTACATAGATATACAAAGTGGCTATTATTTCATCATCATCATTATAAGGTGAAGGTTTATTTATTAAATGAATTGAGAAAAAAGGTACACTAATTATGAAGAAGATGTTTTGATGTTTTAACTACCAAAACTATATTTATTACTTTCTTAAAAACTTGATGTTAAAGCAAAATAATTAAAAAAGGACAAACGTTTCAAAGTTGATAAAAGAAGCCGTTGTGAATAAGGAAACGAATTGTCCATGATGCTTGTCCCACTTTTTATTAAGAGCATTGCTAATTTATGTATCATAGTGATTTTTTTATAATATGAAAAATGTGAAAATGCATTAATAGTGCTTGAAATAACAAACTGCTATTGACACAATTATTTCACTTCAATAACAGCATTGCTACGGGGCACTAAAGTATCTAGCACCACTAGAAGGTGACACTTCATAATTGGTTTGCGATTTTTTATAATTTTTATTAAAGTAAAATAAGTGGGATCCGTTATGAAATTGCATCAATAGCAATATCACATCTCACAAAAGTGTTAGTCACCATATGTACCCTTTAGCAATTCTCCTTAAATAATAATTATAAACGACTGTTAACTATTTGTAGTACTGATCATCATGATGCCTAATAACAATACTCATTAATTTTATAACTATCATAAAATATTGTTAACTATTCGTAAAGTACCACTTCGTGGTAGTGTTAAATATCACTAGTGTCTAATAACAATACTCTTTGATTAAAATAAGTGAAATTCGATAATAAATTACACTAATAATAATATGATACACTATATCGTGTGGTACTAACCACCCAGAGTGTTTTTTTAACAATTTTATGTTGGAAAAGTGGGGCCTAGACAAAAGGACAAACTTCAATTATTAGTTGACAAAGAGAAGAAATGAAAGTTATATACAAATATGTTTTTTTATTGCATAAGTTAGAGTTACTAATGAAGTTAAGCCCATAATCATCGTGATCAAGAAAGTGGATTATGTTATGGTTTTGTTCAATTCATAATGTTTTTGCCAAAATTTTATTTCATATGAAAAAAGTAGTTAAGAACTTTTTAAACAACATAATGCGTGTTTTGTGTGATTGAAAACTTTCTCAAACTTTTACTTTTGGGATTATTTATTGTTTATCTTTAGATTTAAGCTAGTTTCAAATTAATCATAGATGTGTATTTTTTAAATAAATAAATAGTCAATTTTCTTCACTTTAATTTTAAATTTAATTATTAGCATTATTTTTGCTTATATTTAAATTAATTAAATTTATTTATGAAAAAAAAATAAAAGAATTATCAACGTCCCTGACCAAAGCCACAATGTTTAGTCTCATTGATTAGTACAAGGGTCGGAGAAAGTCCAAGGAACAAAGGTAGGGTACAATTAAAATTATTTTCTTTTATGGAGATTAATGTTGACCGTGTTATCTGCTGTGAGATTGGTTCCATATTTCCAACAAAATTATGAAAAAGAGTTATTATATAAAGACGTTCAAATGTGTAAATTGCCACACCTCAAATCAAACCGTATTGGACATGAAAAAAGAGTTGATTAATGATGATAGACACACACTTGATAGGAATTTCCTAGCAATTAATTAAGAACAGTAGCAAAAGGGTAGAATTATAATGCTTAACATTCTCAATAACACTTGGTTTTACTGTCAATTCAGATAATTTGTTATCTTTTTGGGGCCTAAAAATGAGTTTTTGATTGTTTTTTGGTAGGTTTCTGAAAAATGGGAACTAGCAAAACGGAAGTAAATCTAAGAAGATTACTTGCTACTGCCCCTAAACAGCAGAACCAAGCAAAGCTTATTCATGTATATATACTTCTTCAACTCTTAACTTCTCTAGCTTTTGTTTAAGTTTTGAATTAGCTTCATTTTTTGTCCTCTCATTGTTTTACAGTATGTTGCTACTTTAAGAGAACAGTTAGAACAATTAGCTGAAGAAAGAACAGCAGAAGGCTTACCAAGGTTTGTTCACCTATTATTCTTCTTACTCTTTATATATACACACACTTCCAGTTAACCATTTGAATTATTGATTTCCATATTTGAAATTGAAATGAAAATTTCAATGTAGTATTTTTTTTATGGTTTGAGATTGGAGTGAGCTTACTGATTTGATTGACTATTGGGATGCTGCACAACAATGTTAACATGGGTTTAAATCATTGGAACTTATATTCAATTAAAGCTTACTGTTTCAAAAGTTCTGTTCTGCATTAGATCAAGTCTTTTTGTGACTTTTTGTGTGGGGGGGATTTTGATTCTAAACTGTGAGAAATTTACATTGTTGACTCTTAAGAGAGTTTATTGGGTGAATGAAACAGTCTGGAACAAGTTCATTGCCTACCAAGAAATATCTTGTGTGTGTGATGTGATAGGCCCATGGGTATAATAAGCCAGTAATTTAGGCACTTTGAGTTAGCTCTTTCTGGGAAGGAATATTTGATGATACATGGAAGATCCAACTTTTTATCTGATACTATGGATTCAAATTATTAATGTTGTCTGGGAGAAAAAAAAATTAGAACTGCATTGTTGAGATCAATTCTCTACTCCCATCATTTTCTGTTCCGCCCCTCTTCCCTGCGTTTTTTCTTTCCACCCTTATTTTCCATTGTTAGTTCCACCAAGACTCAGTTGCTCCTTTCATTTTCAATGCTAATGTTTTCTTCTGTTAACTTTATAATTTTCAGGTAGGCCTATTTAATTGTTGTTTTCTTTCTTTCTAGAGTTTCAAAAGCTATGGTGAGTGACTATTCAGAAAAGATTGAAGCCATTGCTTCAAAATTAAGTTCCATGATGGTATGTACACATGTATATGTAATTTTATTCTATTATGGGGTCATTAGATTTCTTTAGGATCAACATAGTTTAACTTTCTTGCTTTCAATCTTTTTAAGGGATTTTTCAAATTGAGTTCATTCCTTTGCTTTGTCTATGCATTCAACTTAAGGATGAAATAAAATAATTATTGCTTTGTCGGACTATTATATTATGTCCAGCCTGATTTGGAAGTTCCTCAAGAGTCCTTAGCAAGTACTTCTGTAAAAGGAAGCTCCGTTGAATTAGAAGAAGAAACTCGCATTTCCCCATCTCTAAGACTGAGAAGGAGATCTGTGTAAGTTGATTTTTTGTTGTTGATACTGTAGATTTTGCTTCGGCTCCTATAGATGATCATTTTCACCTTGTTTTCGTGTTTATTAATTTATTGATTTATGCAGGCCTGGCTCAAATTTTGAAGATAAAGCTGAGGCTAATGATGCTAATTCTTCAGCACCTATCAAGTTGGATGCCATGGCACAAGCACATATCGAAAAGCACAGGTATTTACTCTTCCCCTTTTAGGCTTTATATTTGTACTCAATTTCTTCCATTTTGTTCTGCTTTCTGATAGACCCCAGTATTAGTATGGTGAGGTTGAGTATAGCAAATAAAAGAGATGTGACTAAATGTATTGAGGAGAATTGAATGGTAAATAGAAAAGTTATGCAATGAATTGAGTAAAACCCTTTGCATCAAAGGGGCCTAAGGGCTCCCATTAATTTGTAATTAGTTTTCTCATATAGTCAATATAATACTCTACTGTTTGGCTACTATTTGCTACTGTTTCATTGTTCTTGATGCTATTGTGAGTCTGTTTTATTGGTTGGTTTTCTTGAGTTTGGAGTATTCGGTTCTCATCACTTACACTTTTTCTTGACTACAGTTGCATTCAGTTCATAGCATGACTGTTCTCATGAAACTTTTTATTATAATAACTCTGAAGTAATCTAATAAAGTTATGGTTAGTTGAGTTCATTTAATGGAAGTAATACTAGCTCCATTGGTTCCAATGAGAACGAAAAACTTTGTTAGAACCAAGTTAGGGGAGTGCAGGTCATGAATCGAAACCAATTGCTTCGGTTTTGTTTCTGGCTTTTGAACATGCTATTCTTTGGTAGTTTGTTCTTGTAGAATTGAATAGTTGAAAAAAGAGGAAGAATGTTAACTTGATTGTGATCAAGACCCGAGTCCGGTAGCTAAGCAAACCCAATAGAACAGTAACTGAATTATAGAATAGTAGAGCTATCTAGCAGTAACAGAAGTATTGAAGAGATATTATTGATTGGTAGAAAATATCAAGAGTCAAGTTTCACGGGAATTCGAGAGCCTGGGACTCTCCATGACGCTGTGAATCAATTTCGCTTAATCTCAGTTAGTCTCACCCTCTTCTACTAATATCCTGGGGTCTAACCGATCGCTGCAGGATCGAAAATTTATTGACACGAATAGTGTTTTTGGTCATGTAAACAGTTACATAAGCTTATTAATTTTGTGTAATGGCTATGCTTAGGTTTTGACATTGTTACTTTTGTATGAGAAAATAAATCTCTCTATATAAAAATGTCTCCATATCAATATATGTTTTGGTTACACTTGTATCTATTTATTTAAGAAATCATAATTACTGGTTTTTCTTGTTCTGCTATGTATAATAGGAAACTTCAAGAGGACTTAACTGATGAAATGGTTGGGTTAGCTAGGCAACTCAAAGAGAGTAGCATTTTGGTGAGCCAGTCAGTGCAAAACAGTGAAAAGGTCAGATTATCATATCATAGTTTTCAATTCTTTATGTAACAGTTCTTAAATTAAATGCTGTATTATAATTTGGCTTTAAGATTATTGAGTTAAGGCCTAACTTAACGACGGGGCAGCATGGCTTGAAATCGTGTTTTAGAGGTTGAAAAAAGAGGAATATATTTATTGTAATACATCAAGCAATTATCTTTGATAATCAACAAAACAGGAAATGCCTGATGCATGGCTTTGAGTAATAAGTTACAGAAACCGGTTCCCCCGAAAATTTGATGTTATGTACAAGTTCTTGCAATCGCCACAAGCCATCTGTTTTTCACTTCGAAATTCCAAGCATTGAGTTGCTGATATTCTCCAATTCGTGTGTGTGTGTGTGTGTGTGAGCGCAGATACTCGATTCGACAGAAGAGGCCATCGAACGTAGCTTGGCAAGCACCGGTCACGCGACTTCTCGAGCATCGGAAATATACTCAAAGAGCTCTGCAACATCATGCTTGACATGGCTATTGATGTTTGTTATGATTTGTATCTTCATTATGGTTGTGCTCTTGATTCGTGTCACTTGATTGAGCTTTGCTTTGCTTTGCTTTGCTTAGGAACATCCTTTTTGGGTTTTCTCCATTTCTTTTCTAAATTGATTGTGTATTTGTATTCCAAAGTATATAGTCTTCTTTTTACCCTTTTCTAATCAAATTATTAACAGAAAAATTAACTGTAATGATGCATAGGATGTGATGATTTGGTTGGTCTACAATAATAATATTTAATTTAACTAACATCAATTATCGATATGAGTGTGTTTTGTTTGATGATGAAAATATATTCATTTTCTATATCTCTAAGCTTTTAAATGCCAAAATTTCACTAGTATCATGAGGAAGAAATAGCTTTGTTTTTGTGTAAAACAAAAAGAATATATATTTATTTTCAGTAGTTTTTCAAAGGGACAAGAAAAAACGTATTAAGAAATTATATGTCTAAGCATAATTGCATAAGTAAAGACTATGACCCTCATTAGTGTTGGAATATTTATAACTAAATTTGTCACCTCAAGGTATTCATTGGAAGATTTTATTGTTTTTATTTTTTAATCACAACTAAAAAAATTAATCTTTTTTTGGGGGGTTTTAATTTTACATTTTAAAATAGTTTTTTTTTATATATTTTTACGGAAATCTACATAGCAACTACCGGAGCAACTCAAACCGTAAAAATAAAAAAAAAATTAAAAATAATATATAGGGTATTTTTTTTTTGCCGGAATTATATACACAATTTTAAGTTGATAAATACAAGCATATTAGAATATCATGTTAATTTTTTTATTTACGAATATTAGATTTGTATTTTTTTGGGGGTATTTATGAAAAAAATTCTTTGTTATATTAGTGCACTTTTGAATGGAAATTTGACTGTAAGTATGGGACTTGCGTACCTGTCTTTAATAGTAGAGATTCTCTATCTAAATGGAGAATGGGGCGGAGACATGAATAATTTTCTATAGTAAAATGAGTGAGGGGATGAAATAGTACACCTTTACATGGGATTGTTAAATTTTTTATTTATTTTAAAATATTATTTTAATTATTATACTTATATATATACGTTTATGTATTTTTATAGTTTATTAATAAACTTTTAAATAAATTATTAATATTTATAATATATTTAATTTTTATGTAATTTATTTTTTTAAAATAAATGAGTTCCTGTAAAAGCATGTTTTAGTGGAAAATCTTTATTTGCTAGTGGAATATTTCTCCTCTATTAATCGCCTTATTTCTATTCTTAAGTGAGCTGCAAAAAAAGAAAAAAAAATAGTGATTAATATTAATTATATTAATATAATTTATGTGTGTATAGTATTATAAAAAATGGCTTGCATAGTATATTATGATTAAGTTGGCATTGTATAAATTAAAAATTTACTATTATCCTAAGTATTATTTCTTAAAAAATATTCTTCCTAATGAATAATATAGAAATTCATTTACATATATGAAGTAAAGTAGATAGATATCTCCTACTAAAGGATTATGGATAAACATCATTATTCTATTATGTTTTTCCCATGTTTGGAAGAAATTAATTACACAATAAAGAAGAATGAGAATATTTTGGAAAGTGAAGGAAAGGGAAGTAATAATAAAGTCTTTTAACACTTTTTATATATGTACAAATTTTATCATTCTAATCATGGAAAAGCAAAAACATAAATCTTATCATTAAGAAAAGAAAAAAGGAAAAAAGTTATTGTGAAAATAAGAAAAAGGAAAAATTAATATATAGAATCAAAAATTAAATGCATTATCTAAAAAATAACTAAATTATTTATTTATTTCTGTCAAGAAAATTAACTGAAAATTTATTATTTATTAAATGTGTAAATTCGCTAACAAAATAGTATAATAGCTAGGATAAATCCCTCACTAAATCGATAATCTAAAAAATAAAAAGCAGCATAAGTCAAACAATTGATTGCCTTGTTCAGAGATCGAACAAGAAACCCAAAATAAAAGCTAATTAGAATTGTTATCCAATAACATGTACTAAATCATACCTTTTAAATTTTTTAAGCTGCTAAAAATTTCTCTCGAATTATTAAAATTATTGAATTTAAAGACTTGTACTAAATCTTGTACTAAATTTAAAGACTTTTACTAATGTGATGATTGTCTATGTACTAAATCTTGTCTTTGAACTTTGATATAATCATACCCCTGAACTTTTAAAAGTATAAAATTATGCCTTTAGAGTTCGTTTGGAACGGCGTATTAGGTTGTATTGTATTGTATTATATTGAATTGTATTATATATCATATTTTTATATAATACTATGTTAAACTTTAATTTATACTAAAATATTATATATTTAGGTGTCTATGAAAATTAATACCACATATAGTTTTACATAAAAATATTGCATAAAATACAATACAATATAAGACCAAATACGACATTCCAAACAAATCCTTAAATTTTTATCTACATCAAATTTTGTTTAATAAAATTAGATAAAAATCTTTAAATCTAATAATCTTAACAGTTTGAATAAAATTTTTGACGACCTAAAAAATTTAGAATGCATAATTTATTACATCTGAAATGTACAAGTTGACAAAATTCAAATTAAACCCAAAAACCCATAAAGAAAAACAAAATCAAAAATAAAAAAAAAATCTAAATTAGGGTAAATAAATAATAAAGAAAATAAAGGGGGGAGAATCTCTCCCACTCTCTCTTTCACAAAACCCACAACGAAAAACCCTTTCTTTCATTCTCTCTTTCTGTATTTAAAAAGGTTTTTCCAAACCCAAAACAAAAAGAAAAAACATCTTTTTTTCTCTTTGTGTTGTCTTCCATGGAAGCCCTGGCAAACTCTGTGTTTATTCCCAACTTTCCAGAACATCATCCACTTATCAATAATACTCAATCTTCTTCAGTTAGAACAATCACTAAGCGAATTGGGTGCTTGAAAATCAGTGAAAGTTGTGGTCTTTATAAACTTCGTACTCATGCTGTCCCCACTCCCAGTGAGGCTTCTGGGTCCGGTGAAACTGAGGATGACAAGCCATTGAATAATGGGTTTGGCTTACTTTCTTCTGAAGATGTTGTCTCTCTCTCTCAAGTAATGATTTTTATTTTTGATTTTGATACATGAAGCTTTATTGTGCATTTTGAGTGTTTTTTAAAATTGGGGAATGAATGAATTTTGGGTGTTGGTTTTGTTTTAAGCTATATAGTTATAATGATTTTTTATCATTGAGAATTTTGAATGTTATGAATGTAAGGTTATATTGAGAATTTTTAGGCTTTAAATTGGAATTATTGAAGTGTGAAAGTTGTGATTTGATTTCATATTTTGAGGCTTCAAGTGCAAGTTTGTGATTTGATTCATGAAGCTTTTGAGTGCATTTTGAGTGTTTTTGTTTATATTTAGTATTTAAGAAAATTGGGAAGTGAATGAACTTTAGTATATTATTGGTTAAGCTATGTAGAGATTCATATCATTGTGATTTTGAGTATTATGAATATGCAAGGTGATACTGAATATTTTTAGGCTTTAAATTGAACTTATAGAAGTGTGAAATTTGTGGCTTTTCTCTTGGTACACTATGTTTGATTTCAAAGGCATTGACCAACTAACAACACTTAGGTGGCATTTAGTTAGAATAAGAATGGGAATATGAATGGAATAAAATTTAAAATGGATACAAAAAATTGATATCTTGCATTGGAATGGTCTTTTTGAATAATCATTCCACTCTCGACCATTCCATTAAAATGATATTCTAACACTTTAAAATGCAACCAAAGAATTGAATGATATTTATCTTCCATTTCATTACCTCCAACCAAACGCCACCTCAAAAGGGACAATAAAGTTTAAATTTTTGCAATAAAGTCTCCATAGAATCTTAAGTAGCTTGGCTTGTTTGAATTTCATGGTTTATTAACACATAAAATTGTGATAAATTGTATTATGGGGTTAAAGCAGTCAGAGAATTTTTAATAATTTTCTTGTTGAGAGTTTTATGTTAGATCAAGTTTTATCTTTGAAATGGGTTCTTGTCACAATCTTTAACTTATTTGATTTTTGTTTTTGTGTATTACCAAAACAAAAGAACTTACTGTCATTGCTAGTTGTTGGTTTCTTAATCTATTGACAGTGACACACCATTCTTGAGTAGTAGAGAGGTTAACTCGAAACGTTTTATACATTAGTCTATGCTTCCATAGAAGGGTTGGTCATATATACATACATGTTTGTGTATGTATCCGTGTAAGGATGTCTTTGTTCTCCATGTATGTTCATCAAATGTAATGAACTACTTTTCTTCTTTCTGGGAAATAGACAATGTCTAGGAGTATCGAATGGCTCCTTCAGAGTTTTAATGGCCTATATTGTCTTCTGAAGGGTGATTTAAGTCAACGCAAAAACAGTGACACTCATTTAAATTTGGAACCAACCGTGGACTCGTCTCTTTCATCTCAATGTGGAAGTAGTGCTGCAGCAGCAGGAGGAACTAGAGCCGGGCTTTTTAGAACACCTATATCGGGTGGTGTACAAAGTGCTACTTCAGCTCATGGCTTACCTCGTCCAGCCTTAGCTGTTCGTAATCTTATGGAGCAGGTAAAGAAAGGATCGATATTGTTTCTTTTCTTCACTAATTCGTTTATGTTCTTAACTGAATCTGTTGCATTGTATCTTCTTCTAAATTTAAGGCTAGGTTTGCTCATTTATGCACTGTAATGTCTCGAATGCACCATCGACGTGAAGGTTATCCTTTTGGTTCGCTAGTAGATTTTGCACCCGATCCTTCTGGACGTAAGTCTTTGATCCTTTACTTTAAATTGTGTTTGCTTTTTATTTCGGTTTCTGACATTATACTTCTCATCAGATCCTATATTTTCATTTTCTCCATTGGCCATCCATACGCGGAATTTGCTAGCTGATCCGAGGTGCACCCTAGTTGTGCAGGTAAGTAATTGATTTTCTTGAGTGTAAGCATTCGGGCAAGCTTTGCTTTTGTTTTCTTTCTTCTATATCGATTTTAGTGACAAGTAAGAATTCACAGATTCCCGGATGGAGTGGATTGTCAAACGCAAGGGTAACAATTTTCGGTGATGTCTATCCACTTCCAGAACACCAACAGGTTACTTTTAATTTTATTATCCGACAATGACACCCCACTTGGCTATACATGTTTTTCGGGTTTTCTCTTATAGATCATTTTGTTCCTTTTAAGGATTCAGAATATAAGTTTCTCTCTCTCTTTTTGCTCATTGTGGTGTTTGCATATTGCAGGAGTGGGCTCATAAGCAATACATAGCTAAACATCAGCAAGGGCCATCTCAACAATGGGGGAATTTTTACTACTTTAGGATGCAAAACATAAGGTTCGCTATTAATTTGTCTTGATCTCGGCCTTTGCATAGAGCTCGGCCACAGAAAATCTTAATTTCTCAGCTGTTTAATGAACTTTGATTAGTGGGAAAAACCGTTTACACCAATACCTTGTTTTTTACTTCTTTTTCGAACGAACATTATTTGTCGAGACAAATCGTGGGGTGACTCTTCATTATAATCAAGCCTAGTTTTTTTTACTTGTGCTAATTGAGGGAAATTGAATTTGACACAAACAATTGTTCTGACATAGCTAACATGTTTAATCAGACATTGGTTTCAACTCCATTAGATCTTTGCTTTTCCCGAAGTGGAGTATTTTACGTCCCAATTTACTGCGTTTTAAAGTTCAAAATTGGTTTACATCTCGATTTCCACATACTCAGATTTAGGTGGCATAGCCTTATCAGTCCTTATCGGTTTCATGACTTGAGCTGTGTAGTATTCACATTTCGGTTTTTATAGTTTTCTTCAATAAATGAATCTCTTTAGGACTCAATTGTGCTAATTCCTTACTGGCAGTGACATATATTTCATTGGCGGGTTTGGTACTGTTGCTTGGGTCGATGTCAAGGAATACGAAGCCATTCAGCCCGATAAGATTGCAGTTGATGGTGGCGAACAGAACCTAAAGGTTCATACTTTGTTCTATGCGATATGCATTCTTTTTACGAGTCTTTTGTTTCTTATTGTGGTTTTTTTCAGGAACTCAATGCAATATTTTCGAAGCCTTTAAAAGAACTGTTATCTGCTGAAACTGAAGTGGATGATGCTGCACTCATATCTATAGATAGCAAAGGAACCGATGTTCGGGTTCGTCAAGGTGCACAGGTATTAATAGTCTTTTCGTTTAAACCGATAACTTTGCAATGTCCTTTGTTTTATCCTTGTATAGTTGTAACTTGATTTGATTTCGATTATCGTATGCAGTTCAACATACAGAGAGTTTCGTTCGATGAAGGGCATTCCGTCGAGACATTAGAAGAAGCAAAAGCTGCACTTTGGAAGCTCATAAAGAAAGGTCCAGTAGTATATAATTTGCAGAAGTAAAAATATCAAGAAGAAGAAGAGTGGTTTCTGCTTTCAACAACACATTAAAATCCTTTCTTTTATATTTATAATAAGATTTCATGGCTTGCAAACAAGTCTCTCTTTTCATTTTTGTCTTTCTTTCCTTGTAATGTAAACAATGGTAGATTATTATTATCTATAATTTTGAAAGATTTTTCCATTAGGTCAAGCTTGATTTTCTTGTAACAAATTTTGTGGCAAAATATGGAAAATTCAATGGGGGAGTTTTCATAAATACCTTTTTTTTAATGTTTATTTACAATTTTATAGCTTAAAGTTTTTATTTACAAAAATACATTTTGTTTCAATGAGAAATTAATCTCATGATAATTATGAAACAACCAAAATAAACGGTTTATTATTTTTACTATAAAAAAGTCCAAAATGTAAAATGAAAGTATTTTTGGAAGTTTTTCTTAAATTTTGGTCAATTGAGTAATTAACAACTACTTTAATAGCATGTGTTTGATACAACAGTCTCATTAGAGGTCAAAAACATTTGTCACCTTTTTATACTAAAAGCATATAAAACTTGTAACCAAAATGGTTTAAACCTAACAAAATGTGTAGTGTTAGTTAATGTCAGTTACTTGAGTGGAACCAAGCTCATGGAATAAGGAAGTAGAATAGGTTGAAACATGGCACTCAAACCCAACTTAGGAGCAACACAAACCACTTCCATTTTACCACTTTCAAAGTGATACAAGTAGATTTTGGCAGAAACTCTCAGCAGCAAAATTCCACCATTGAAAGCCATGGGATTCATCCATGGAGTGTCACAAATGCTCACATCTTGCATTACTCGTCCGCGTAAGTTGTAGAAGAGCTTTGGAAACTCTTTTTCCATCATCTCTAACGATTTCCAATACTTAAGTGTCCATTCAGACTCGAAAGAGTCCTCGAGACACCATAGATGAAGTCCCTCTTCTGAGATCATGACATAGTTAAGTTGTCCTCCACATTCACCAATACATGTTTGAGGAATGGTCTTGAATTCTGCAGCTGGAACTGGTACTGATATCAACCAAGATAACTCTTTGTCTAAATCAAATGTGAGAATGTTGTCACCATCTGTTTGCCAATATAATATTCCTTTGATGAAGATACTTTTGTTGTTTAATATGTTATTGTTGCATTGACAAATCTCTCTTGATCTCAACCATTCTTTTGTTCTTGAAGAGTATATTTCGAATGTGACACACTTTTTTTCTTCTTGTTCTTCTTCTCCTCCAATCTCAAATGCCTCAACTGTCACTAACTTGAATTCTGTAGAAATGTCTATGGGATTTTGAGATGGATCAAAAGCCAAAGATATAATGCTGTCATTTCCAAGTGAATCCCAACTCAGTTTGGTCATTTCCTTGTTTAATGGATTGCAAATGTAGATTGTTGGGTCTTGAGTAGGGAAGCAACTCCTGCAACAAATGAGACCGTGACAAGATGACAATACCACAACATCCTCAGGGAGAAAATCAAAGATTTTCTGTTTGAATTGAAAGTCTTCTTCATCAACAGGAATATATGTGACAGTTTTGATATCTTTGTTGAGCCATGGGAACTTGTCTTGGAAGATGAATCCTGAGATAGAGAGCTTTGTCCTTTGTAATTGAGATTGAATAAAAGAACGATCAGATATCAAGTTGTTCCAAGCTTTAGATACACATTTCAATTGAAATAATGTCTTTGTAGGTAATAGGGATAACACTTCGAAGAATACATCATTATTCAAGCACTTTATCTTTCTCATTTTCTGAAACACAAAATCAGATTTTATCATTAATTTTATATGTATAACATGTGTTACTATACTAAACAAGCAAAAGACAAGATAAAATTATTTAACAAAAATAGAATTTCAATTAAGATAATGAACAAATTAAAGTGATGTTTGGTTCAATGGTAATCATAATAGTAATAAAAATACATTGTTCGTTAAAATAATATTTTAACAAAAATATTTTAATCAATACACATTTTATTCAATTACATTCTCATACCAAACCAAACATTATAATCAATTTCTATTACTATTCTTATTTCATTATTGTTACTATTACCTTTCCATTACACCAACCTAAATAATACTCCTTAAAATTTGAAGCTAATTAACTTAATTTGGAAAGTTACTTTTGAAGTAAAATGTAATGAATACAAAATATTAAAAAAAATTACTATTAGATAAGTATAGTTTATAGAAAATGCCATGATATGAGCTCTTTTATGAACTGTATAGATGAATCACTATACTCTTATTATTAGACCAATTTATAATTAAATAATAATAAAAAAGACATAATGTTTAGGACTATAGAACATAGAGGGAAAAATCATACTTTTCATGATGTTAGGAATATAACTCATATAATCAAATATTGCATCTCACTACTCAACCTCAAAAATAGAATTTCAATTAAGATAAGAAACAAATGAAAAATACTCTTATAAATTTAATTTGACTTGCAAATTAATTTAATTTGGAAAGCTCTACTTTTGAAGTAAATAAAATGGAATTAATACAAACAATATAAAATAGCACTAAAAGTATAAGTTTATAGATAATGACATTAGATGAGCTCATTTATGAACAGTAGATAGATGAATCACTATATCCCTATTATTAAGATTAACAAGGAAAGACATGATTATTAGGACTATAACAGCACATAAAGAGCAAAATTAAAAGTGTAAGAATTCTTATATATGGAGGCTCTGTTTTATGGCTTGAAAAGTTTTTATTTTTTTTTTTTTTTGAAATTACCATAATTTGAAACACAATCATATTTCACCATTAATTTTTCACTTATGCAAACATATATGCAGATAATCAAGGATTTAAAAAATAAGTAATATATCATACATTGTGATTGTGTCATCATACTAAATAATGAAAGACCATAATTGAAATTATTCAACAACATATAGTCAAAACTTTCATGCACCCTACAATCAACTATTCCACAAAATATAAAATAGCATTAATAGAAAAGTAGAGTTTATAGAGAATGTCATGGAGATGAGCTAGATGAATCACTTATGTTCCTAACATTTGACCAAGTTAATTTTTTTGTTTTGTTTTGTGTTAAGGACTATATCACATAGAGGGCAAAATCATAATTCATAGGGATATTTTTCATGATGTTAAAACTCTCATATAATCAACTATTGCATCACAGTGATGCCAAAACTCAACCTCAAAAATAGAATTTCAATTAAGATAAGGAACAAATGAAACAGATACTCTTAAAACATTTTAAGCTGACTACGCACACATTCTACTTTTACTATATGTTTGGTATGGTAGAAAAATAAAAAGGAAAGAAAACTTAAGAGAGAAAAGTGACGAGAATGTAAATATAAGTGTGTTTGGTATGAGAGAAAAATGTGGAGTACACTAAAATTTATCCACCTAAAAGTGGAGAGAAAATGATTATGGTAAAATATATGTGTAAATTACAAAATTACCTTCACTAATAATTATTAAAATTACAATTATAAAAACAAAATAGTAATTTCCATTTAGGAAAATTTTCTCTCCATCTTATTTACCAAACAACATACAAGAAAATAATTTTCTTTCCTTTCATAATTTTTCCATCCCACTTATTTTCTTTCCTTCTTACCATAGTGTTAAAGTAAAAGGACTGTACACAAAACATAAAATAGCAGAAAAGTAGATATGAATGACTATTTACTCCTTCCTATTAGGACAAGAACTAAGTTAAAATTAACAAGGAAACAAATGATATATAGTTAGGACTATAACAACAAATAAAGAGCAAGATTTAAGGGTGGAACAAATTTTTTTTTTATAACAACAAATAAAGAGCAAGATTTAAGGGTGGAACAAATTTTTTTTTTTTTTTTTATAAAGTGATTAAAATCACTCGTGAATTTACGAGGCCCAAGTAAGGGTGGAACAATTCTTATATACCATAAACTTTGTTTTATGGCTTAGAAAGTAATTTGTTTCTTTTCAAATATACCATAAACTTTACTATTTTTTTTACAAAAAAACTAATTAAGAAAACAACAAGGTTAAATTTGTTTTCATTACAATAAAATAAACCACAGATAATTAATGTACCTCTAAAAGTAGCAAACCCAACTCTCGATTGTGAACACACTACACTTTACTTCATTCCTTCATAAGCAAGCCCCTGTATTTTATAATGGAATGAAGAGAAAATGTAGTTAAGCAGAAAATCACATCAAAAACAATTCTTACATTTACAAAAAAATAAAAAAAGGTTTCAAAACTTGTGAAATGTAAAATATTCACAACAAACAATGCAAAACATTAAAATCATTTTCTCAAAGTAAAATTTTCTATTCTTTTCATTCTTTTTTCTTTATTTTTCGGTTACTATTTCTAGCCAACCAAACGGAAAATGATTGAGTAAACATCTGAAAAGTTGATCGACCAAGCTCAAAGGTTTTCTTCTTTATTTTATTTTGAGTGAAAATTAAAATTCCACATGTACAAAAAGAAAAAAGAAATTATATATAACAGCAGTGATTATAAGTTCTCTAACTCTGGTGAAATGATTTTCCGAGAAAACTAGAAAAGAAAATAATACATAATTTTCTTGCGAACCAAACAACTCAAAATCGATATTATTCTCCTTAATAAGGCGTTTTAAGAGTAAATCAAACCAAACCAATCCAATGCAGTGATGAGTTTAAAAATAATATCATTAAAGCTTCTTATATACCAGAAGAAAATGAAGAAGCATAAAAATGACAGATTAATGATGTTAGACCATGAGAAAATAAAGAGGAAAACAGAGAAGAACTCTCTGGTGAAATGATTTTCCGAGAAAACTAGAAATGAAAAGTAAAGCACCATGTTCTTACGAACCAAACAACTCAACGCCCTGCCTGCGTCTTATTAAAGCTCGTTAGCAGAAGAGAAAAAGCATAAATAAAAATGGCAGATGAATGAGAAGAGCGTACTCTAACTGCCAAAAAAACAGTGATCGATCATCGATTATAAAAGATGCTTGTGGTGAAATAATGATATGATATTCTGAGAAATTAAAGTGTTAAGCATGATTTTCTTGGGAGCCAAACAATAAGAATAACAATATATAAATTTGAAGGAAAACAATGATGAAGATAAAAGATAAAGGCGTGTTACGAGAGGTTGTTACCAGAGTAGAAGAAGCATAAAAATGGCGGATTACTGAGAGTAGAGTGAGTGAGACCATGATCTGACCACCATGAGTAGTAGTAGTAGTACTAGTGGTTTGGTAGCAGAGGAGAGAGAAAGTAGAGAGAGAGAGAGAGAGAAGAAGCTAAAAGGTCATTTCCATTGTTGATGTTGGTGATGGTACGTGATTAAATCAATAAATCATCATGGCCCTCCAGATATCTGACACGTGTCACGTTTCAAATTTATATGTATTAATATTAATATTAATTAATTATTATTACATTTATGTATAATTCTCTCTTATTGTAATTAATTAATAGTAATCATATCAATGTATAGTAGTAAATGCTAATCATAACATGTAATTAATTTTTCAGAAAAATATATACAGAAATGCTACTTACAACTTTCTATTACAATTTTTTAATTTATTTTACGTTCAAAATTATATGTCATAATATTTTTTTTAATTTTTTTTCATAATGGTATTCGTTATAGTTATAGGATCATCCGTGTAAATTTTTGAAAATTTCTGAATAGTTTACCGTACCGAAAACAGAGTTCATGATATTTCAGTTTACCACGCGTGTTTAAAAAACTTCAAACGTATTTTCGACACTATAAACTATTCGAAATTTTTCAAAAATTTACAGGGATGATGCTGTAAGCATAATGAACATTGTTGTGAAAAAAAATATTCTGACGCGTGTTTTCAGACGTCAAGGTTGACTAAGAGATTGTAACAGGAGGTTGACGGTAGCACTCCTCTAATTATAAAGTGAAATTTGATTTTATATACTTAAAAAACTAAAAAAAATTATTTTTAAACCAAAACCTTTTAAACTAAAAAAACTATGACTTTTTTTTCCAAAACCCCAAAAATACCCCCTCATAATTCAAACCCTTTCTCTCTCCTTCCCTCAAACTCTCTCTGCATCATCTCTCTCTCTCTCTCTCTTTCTCTATCTCGCATCCCACAACCGCCCACCCTCACCACCACCTCCGACCTCCGACCCTCACCACCACCTCCGACCACCCGCACCAACACCCTCGACCCATCCCCACTCTCTCGGACCACCCAAATGTCGCACCCCCTCAGTCCCACTCTCTTAGTAGCTAACTAAGCTAATGTTAGGAGATAGTTACTCGCTTAGTGGGCAACGAGGGTTAACAGTTACTCGCTTAGTAGCTAACTAAGCTAATGTTAGGAGATAGTTAAAATATGCCTGCCACATCAAATTTTTAACATTTAGTGGCAGATTCAAAGACCACAAGGTCCTCTAAAATTCTGACGCTGCCACCTCATTGCACAATCCTTTCAAGTATTGAAGTAAGTGATAGGTACTTCTCACAGAACACACTCCAATCGGTTCTCTAAACTAGTTCAAAACATCACAGGACTGGTTGGAACAAAGAGGAATATGCATAATCAACCTCTTATCCCTTTCTTCAAACAAATCATCTAAAAATTTTGTATCCCATGAACTTTTGTCAATACTCATTAGATTACACACCGTAGCTTGTTGGAGGGCAGGACGAGACGAAGTAACGAAGGCCTGGTCTTGATCTGGCAACCATGGCTCCCCCATAACACTAATTGTAGAACCATTTCCAACACTCCAACGAACACCTACACAAACAAGAGATTGAGTTTTCCAAACTCTACGCCACACAAAAGCTTGGATTATTTCCAAGATAGGCTGAAAGATAGCTTCCTGTAGGGAAATGTCGAGTTTTAAAAACTCAATAAACGATTGACTCAAGTCTTGTAAGAAAACGCCAACCTTGCTTTCCTTATAAAGTTAAATTAAAATCACGAAGGTTACGAAAACTCAAGCTCTCATTATTTTTATCGTGACACATACGCTCCCAAGACATCCATGAGATTCTCTTATTTTCACTCGAAGAACTTTTGTACCAAAATCTGGCCATAGTGCTCTCAATGTCTTTACTACTCTCCATAGGAATTAAGAACATATTCATAACATAGCTTGTGCTACTGACTTAATCAACAGTTCTTTACCAGCTCATGATAATACCTTCGAGTCCCAATCTTGAAGTTTTTTCCATTTTCTTAAGAAATCCAAAACAACCGTTTTATTTTGACCCATAGTATTAGAAAGACCCAAATATATACTCATTTGCTTGGGACATTTGCAGGAGCTTATTAATTTTTTTAAAAAAATTATAGTATTTGTTTATACTATATATTAAAAATTAAGTTCTTACTTAGAATGAACTTTTTTTTTTTATAGAATTTGATATTATTTTTTAATTTAATTATAAATAACATTAAATTAATATTACACTACTTAAATAAAATTAAAGTTTTGGCTAAAAATATCAACTAATAATACATTTATGATATATTCACCACACTTATGATAAGTTAAAGAACTAAAATAATTTTAGGAGCATTATTTTTTGGTACGAGTGGTGTCTAGTACCTCTAGACATCTCGCTTTATGATTGACTAGCGATACTCTCTAAAAATTATTACATTAAACTATATGAGGTTCGATACTTAAATAAACCAATAGTGATAATAATATATAGAAGGGTGCTAAGTATCACTGGTGCCTTCTAACATTTCTCTAATTTTAAATGGGTCATTAATAGGACACTTTCGTATTAGCCGTGTCAACCCGAACACAATCTAAACCCATTTAAAGAAAACCTAAACTGACTACCTCTCGTGCGAATTTCGAATTGTGTTAACTCGTTTTAATTAATTAATTAATTAATTATTAATAAACAATATAAATTAAAATAAAAGTCAATCTAGTATGTTTGACTCAATAATATTCCTTTTTGGGTTTAAACTTTAAACCCAAATTCACTATTGAGTCAAACCCACAACCACTCACTTCTGTAGCGCCGCCTCTCTCTCTTCCCAATCCCCAATGGAACCTGTCCCCTTCAAGTCCCCAACGCCGGACACCCTCTTCCGCCTCCTCTGTCCGGCATCCAAGACCGGTGCACTCATCGGAAAAGGCGGTTCAGTCATCCGCCATATCCGCGACACAACCGGTGCCAGAATTCGTATCGACGACACCCATTCCTCCTCCTCCGACGAACGAGTTATACTCATCACCTCCGACTCCACTCCGCCCAGGTCGAAATTTGATCACTTGGATAACAACAACAAGCGGAGTAATAGCTCTAGCCCTAGCGATGGAGAAAGCTCGCCCTCGGCGGCTCAGTTGGCGCTTTTAAAGGTGTTGGAGAAGATGGTTATGGCGGAGGAGAATGAGAATGAGAAGGAGAATGATAGTGGGGATGGGTTTGTGGCGTGTAGATTGTTGGCTGCTGGTAGTCAGGTTGGGTGTGTGCTTGGACGTGGTGGGAAGATTGTCGAGAAGATAAGGCAGGAGAGTGGTGCTCAGGTTAGAGTTTTGCCTAAAGATCAGATTCCGGCTTGTGCTTCACCTGGAGATGAGTTAATTCAAGTAAATTTTTTTTCTCAATTTTGTGCTTTACAAGAGTTGATTTTTCTATGTTATGAACACGGTTTTTTGCATGCGATGAATCAAAAATGATAATTATGAAACTTTTATTTGGAACTTTTATGCTGTTGTTTCACTTTCATGGTATCAATTTGCTTGGAATTAAATTTTCTGAATTTATGCTTTAATTTAAAAGAGTGATTTTTCTATGTTATAAAGAACTTTTTTTTTTTTTTGCATTGATGAATCAAAATGACTATTATGAAACTATTATTTGGAACTTATGTGCTGTTGTTTCACTTTCATGCTATCAATTTGCTTGGAATTAAATTTTCTGAATTTTGTGCTTTTTAAGAGTGATTTTTCTATATTAATAGAGCGATTTTTAGCATATGGGGTTGTAATGATTAATCAAGGGTCTTTTCAATTATGAAACTTTTATTTCGAACTAATGTGCATGCTATCAATGTTGCTTGGAACTTCTTTTTGGGTTTACAATCTGTTAATCTTTATTGCATGTAATGGTGTAATATTTTGTGTTAGATAGAATCTTTTATTTTCATGGTGAATTGTTTCACTTTCATGGTATATCAATTTGCTTGGGATTAAATTTTCTGAATTTATGCTTTAAAAGAGTGATTTTTCATGTTATAGAACAATTTTTAGCATATGGGGTTTAAATGATGAATTAAAAGCCAGTCAAGTATGGAACTTTTATTTTGAACTAATGTGCATGTTATCAATTTTGTTTGGAACTTCTTTTGGGTCCATAATCTGTTAATTTTCATTGTATGTAATGGTGTAATATTTTGTGTTGGATAGGAATTGAGATGAGAGTATGGAATGGCATTAGGTGGATTGAGTGATTGGATTCTTTGAGTTTCACTTGTTCTTTTATGAGATATATATTATATTTTTTTTTAAAGCTATATACTTGGGTGCATTGAATATGCAGATAACAGGGAACATTTCAGCTGTAAAGAAAGCACTTCTATCTGTTTCAGGTTGTCTTCAGGATAAGCCTAGGGAGAATGCAACCAACTATGGTGGCAGTAAAGTTTCAGGGAGAATGCATCATGGAAATGGTATGGCAGCACATTGATAATAGTATTTTCAACAGACTTTCGCATCTGGCTTTCTTAATTTTGCTTATAATCGGAGTTATTGTTATGTTTCAGGGCCTGAAAATATGGGGTCGGGTCATAATAGAATGTTTATAGAAGAGGAGGTGGTGTTTAAGCTGTTATGCCAAGTTGATAAGGTTGGTAGTTTGATAGGGAAAGGTGGCTCTGTAATTCGACATTTGCAAAATGATACTGGCGCATACATCAAGATAGCTGATGCTCCACCTGATTCAGATGAGCGAGTTGTTATGATATCTGCACGGGAGGTATGAAATATTAACTACGATTATTCTTTTTTAATCCTAGGGGAATTGATAATAGTCCAAGCTTCAATGCACTTTTACCTTTTCTAGAGCACCTTTATATTGAAGACATGTTTCTTAGTTTCACATAACCTTTTTGACATGACTTTAAGAGAGAATTTAGATAAAGTTATTCTGATCCTTTTTGGTACCTCAAGAATCTTACCGAGCACATTTCTTATTATACCGCTATTTATTAGTTTGAAGCTGTCCATAGGTGGTATTATGGACATGAGACGTCTTTCATTTGTTACTATTCGGTGACTTGTAGATCCTGTGCAGAGGATGAGGACTGGAAATCAATTATTCAGTTTTGGTTCTTCTAAGGTCTCCCATGTAAAAGGCTCATACAGTGAGTAATGATTAACTATTTGAGTAGTTATCCTAGATTATGGACCATCTTTACTTAATTGAAGTGGAAAAGTAAGTTATGCCATGTTATACCACCATGCCATCATGAACAGTAACAGTGATTATAACTCACCCATAAATGCTCTGGAACTAATTTTCTGACTACTACATCAGACATTGCTAAGACATTATCAACTGAAATCATTATCATTGTTTCTTATCATAAATTTCTTATTTTGCGGTGTAATTCTCTATGTTACAGAATTCAGAGCAAAAACATTCCCCTTCACAGGACGCTGTTATTCGTGTGCATTCTCGAATTGCAGAGATTGGATTTGAACCCGGTGCTGCAGTAGTTGCTAGGCTTCTTGTACATTCGCAACAGATAGGTTGTTTATTGGGTAAAGGAGGTTTCATTATTTCTGAAATGAGAAGAGCTACTGGTGCTAGCATTCGCATATTTACAAAGGACCAAGTCCCGAAATGTGCCTCACACAATGATGAAGTTGTGCAGGTAATTATGATTGCGGCTTTTTGTTGCTTGGGTAACTTGGAGTCATTTTCTATAGCCTTTTTATGTACTCGATATCCAGCTGTACCTGTTTTATGCATGAAGATAATTACTTGCTTCTTCCACTCTACGAGCCAGAAGAACATAGGAACAGAACATTGCCTTTTGAACTTTGTCCAGATTATCTGTATTTGTATTGTTTGTTCTATGTGTTGGATCCAATGAATTAATATTATAGCATGATTTCTTATCATCCTTTTTTTTTTCTAACAGCGGGTTTTGTCTCCAGTTTTTAAATAGGTACGGATATTGAAAGCTTGTTGCATTATATTCTTTGGCAGGTTATTGGAAGCTTTCAGTGTGTACAGGATGCCTTATTTCACATTACAAGTAGACTACGGGAAACAATTATTCCTTTGAAGCCACCGCATCCAAATTTTGATGGCCCACCATACATGCCTCCATACCCTGAAATGCCACCTCCAATGTTCAGGCCTAGACATAACCCAGCTTCCCCAGGTCCATGTCCTTCTCCTGTTGGGCCTCCTCATGGAATTGATCGGTCTTCTGTTCCATCCCAACCACATGATCACCAGCATGGATTTTTACATGGCATGGACCACAATGCTCCATCTCCAATGGACAGAGCTCCCTATCATTATGGAAGTGAACGCCATGGACAAGGTCGACCATTTGATAGACCATCTTCTCCAAGAATGTGGAATTCTCAGGTGGGTATCTTATGCATTCAAATACTCTCATCACTGCGGGAATAATTGTAATCTCTATCTTCTATTTTGTTATTAATTCTTTGTTTCTTTCACGGGATTCTTACAGGGTGTTAACTGTGGAAATCCTAGGGGAATTGATAATAGTCCAAGCTTCCATGCAAGAAATGGTTCCTTGGGAAGGTGATTTTTTCTCCTTTTGACTTTAAGTTACAATTTTTGTTCGTTTATCTCACGCCGATCCTTCTCTTTAACAGTGAAAATCAAGCACAGCATTTAGCTCCCGCAACTGTTGAGATCACAATCCCTCAAAAGTTGTTAACCCATGTTTATGGAGATAACAACAGTAATATAACACAGATCCGCCAGGTGGGTTTTATACATAATGCTTTTTTCGGTTAGACTTTGTTGTGAATCTTGTGATGCCTAATTCAACTGTATACATCGGCATTTCAGATCTCAGGTGCTCAGGTGGTGGTAAACGATATGAAACCTGGAGCCACGGAAGGGCTGGTTTCAGTTTCGGGTACTCCTAATCAAATATCTAGTGCTCAATGCCTTATTCATGCTTTCATCCTTTGTGGGCAGACACCAGGTTGACTATCTATCTTGTTCACTAACTACTCATATGCTTAAATCAGAAGAAAGAAAGAAAGAAAGACACAAAACATAGTAACTTCTCATGTAAATATAGAAATTCTTTTCTTGCAAAGTGTAGAGATGACATCGAGCTTTTCGCTTGTAATTTAGTATCTATTTTTTGTTCTTGATTTATATAGTTGTTAGTAAAATCTAGTGCTTTACATTTACTGGAATTCCCGAATAATGCACAACGCAGACCTAGGCGGTAATAAACTGGATATGATATAAATATTCTTTGCTGCATTGCATACTGAAAGTTTTTGTACAGACTCATTTAACAGCTCGGGTATAAAACCGTCGAGGAAGGTTCTTTCTGTTTATAACAAGATTTCATATTTAGCCATGAATGCAGCTATGTTTGTTACTTGATATCTTCCAATTGCTGATCGACGAAATCTTTCAGTTCGGTCATGCTGTTCATGGTTCGGGTTTTTCATCTGTTGTACTTGGCATATTATGCAAAGGAAAACAGAGATGAGAAACCAGAAAAAGGTTTAAAAGATTAGATAGAAAGAAAGGAAAGAGGGTATTAGAAGATTAATTGGTAAACAAGCAAAACATATTCTTTTTTCTAATGTGTGTGGGAAAAGGTTTAACCATAACTATAGCTAAGTATCTTACCTTAAAGAGTAGTAAGGTTTTGGATTTTTGCTAAATACTAATAATATGAACTTAGATGTCGGTAGTACTATTTGTGTGATGAGAACTCTTGAGGTACTTATCGATGATTCAATTAAAGTAGATTGAGGTATAAAACTCTTATAATTAACATATGGTTCTCGGGATTGTCAGTATGATTGAAGGGGCAGGAAAGGGATTTGTATCACGCGATTTTCTTTTTTTAAGCAAAAAAAACTTGTGACTACCAACTAACATGATTGAAGACGAGCAATAACATGATTCATGTGTATAATCAACTTGGGATTAAAATTTGAGTGTTGTGAGAAATAATTTTGTAAATTGAATGATGCATGAGTGTATAATGGGAGACTTAAAAGGTATTAATATTTGATGTAGATATTAACAAGTACATACAAAAGTCTTCCTAGACTAAACTAATAATAATACCAATTTTGAATTCGTCAATGTCAAATTTAATGTAAGAGAAATGTTAAATTGTATTAGTGTTTGTTTTAATTAGTACCATTGATACATTTTTACTTAATAATTATTATCAAATATTTGCACAAGGGAATGATAATTATGAGATTTTATTCTTCTATGATCTGCCTTAATAAGAATGGGATACCCAAGAGAGTAAACTTAATTTTTTTTTAAAAAAAAAGTAATTCGAAATTTTACTTCCAATCTTAATATATTTATATATTTAACTCAATTAATAGTAATTTAAAATATTTTCATTCATAATCTAATATAATAATAAATTTATAAATAATCGTATTTTTCACTTTAATATTTTATTTTAAACATCTCGTACCAAATATTACCTTAAATAATGTAGAATTTTTTTAAAATGCACCTCATAAAACAGGTTCATCAATGCACCTCTACCTGTTTTAATATTTTGGAGAATTTTTCAGTAATTTTTTTTTGTTCGTCTATGTTGTAATTATTTAAGACATCTCACAAAATTTTGAAAAATTCAAAAAAATTTAACATAAAAAAATTATGAACCTTATTTTTAGCATGTTAAATTTTTCGAATATCTCTAAATTTTATAAATTGTCTTAAATAACTACAATGTAGACGACTATAAAAAAATTCGAACTAAAAAATTCTCTCAAAAGCTGAAATAGATAAGAGGTGCATCAGTAGAACCCTTCCACGAGTGTATTGTAGAAGTATCCAATAATATAAAGAGCATTGTTATTGGACACCAGTGATACCCGACACGATCGTCAAATCTAACTATATTACCCCTTTTTTTTTAGAGCATTACACCTTCTCGATATATCACGTTGCGATTGGCTAGTGATACTTCCTAAAACTATTATATTAAACTACCCGATACTTAGTTAAAATAATAAGGATACGGATACATAAGAGGGTGTGCAGTGACCTTTAGCATTTCTCTTTTTTTTTTTTTTTTCTATTATTAATTAATAAGAAAAATGTTAGAAATAGGACGACCAAAGACTTTTCTTTTGTTTCTTTCTCCATTCACCGATTCGAAACGTCATCCATACGAAACGGCAGATCTCATCTTCTTCTTCTTCTTCAAACCCAAAAACAAACAAAGAACACAGAGCTTTTTTCAATGCTTTTTTGGGTCTGAGATTCATCTTCAATTCTAATGGCCCGAACTCGATCTTCCTCTTCCAAATTGAGGTACTGTAACCCTGCTTATTACCTCAAGAGGCCTAAACGATTGGCTTTCCTCTTCATTGCTTTTGTCTGTCTCAGTTTCCTCGTTTGGGATCGTCAGACTCTCGTTCGGGAACACGAGGTAACCAACCTCCTTTTTTTCATTTTTTTTTTCAATTTCATTTCCACCAGTTTTGTTGCTGAGAAAAATTCTAGACGGGAAAGATTCAAATTAAATTAAAAGTTTGAATTTTGGACTCGGTGGCTTCACTTTTTCTCGGATCTGATTCGTTTTTACGGTTGGGCTTGTTGAGTGTTGTTCTTTGTCTCTTATTTTTGAATTATAATTGAATGGGAAGGATTGACAGTGTTTTGTTTGGATTGTTTGAACTTCAGATTCTCTACATATTGGTTTTGATATTCGTTGAAATAATGTCTTGGATTGTTTTATGATGTGATAGTTCTAGAGGCTTACTTGTTTTCTACTTTAATGGAAAAAAACCATTCTCAATTGCAGGTAGAGCTTGCAAAGTTAAGTGAGGACGTGGCTCACTTGCAGAATTTGGTAAGAGATTGATCTTTCTTCTACTATGCAATCTTTAATGGTTGATTTGCCTTGATAAGATTTGGGATTATTAGGCATGATATTTCTACAAGTTCTTATAAGATTTTGAAAAGAAAAGTATATGTTGACATTAGTGTTGCTCTTTGAGATTGGTGTTGTTCACTGTCCATTTGGTCAATATTCTTCAATTCTAGTTTTATGTGAGCTATTATTATTTCTCTTCAAAAGTGAAAATGAAGGTTATGTTTTCAATTTTTGAAAATAAAAACAGAAGATAAAAGGATTCTCAGTATGTGCACAGTGGCATTAGATGGTTTCAATAATTGCAATTTACCCTTTAATGCGTACCCCGTTCAATTATTGCAATTTAACTTGGTGAATGCTTTGTTGTCTTTAAATATATGAGGTCTGAGGTTTCAATTCTCTGTAACTTGGGAGGAGGTTACTCATGGACATTTGACCTTTGTAATTGGAAATAATTAGATAAGTCCTCACAAAATAATTAACTGGTGGTAAAAATAGTTAACATAGCTACTTTGATGGGTTCTCTGTTGCGACTCAATTGTGAATTCTAAATGAATGTTGCAATTATGTTGTCAAGGAAAAGAGTAATAAGAACCCAGCTTTTGTTAAATATGGGATGTTTTCTCTCAACACACCAGTTTTTTTTTGCTCATTAGTGCTCAGCATTTTGCATTTTAAGCTCAATGTTTAGCAGTGATTTCTTAATCCAATTTTGACTTGTACCTTCAGCTTGAAGAGATAAAGACTGATGGCAGTGCTGTCAGAAAGACACTGAAAGATGTTCCAGATGATCCAATTGATGTTCAACGAAGAGAAAAAGTAAAAGATGCTATGCTTCATGCGTGGAATTCATATGTCAAGTATGCATGGGGCCAAGATGAACTTCAGGTACCAAGTACACTTGTAAAATATATCTGCTGTATTAGTGGTTGTTTCCCTGAGTTTGTATATTTCTAACATATAAACATATAACTGTGACAGGAAGAAAATAATTGTACTTGTGTATGGGTCTAAATTGATGTTTTCTCCTCTTTTTCAAGTTCTCTTGTCTGAATTTTTACTGTTGGGTATTTTGATTTAATGAAGCACCAGGACTAACTTGTGTTTTTCATTTTACCAGCCTCAGTCTAAGAGTGGTGTCAATAGCTTTGGTGGTCTTGGAGCAACATTAGTAGATTCTCTTGATACGTTATATATCATGGGTCTTCATGAACAGTTTCAGAAAGCAAGAGAGTGAGTTGATATTTTCATCTTTATTGTTTTGATGATCTCATTTAGATGCCTAGAATAGACATTCTGCATTCCACTTTTGGTGATAACACGATTATTTGGAAATGAGTTCTGCTCGCTGTAAGCTTCTTTCTTCATATAGTTGTATATATTTGCTCAAGTCAATCTTAATGTCCTCAACTTTGGTCCAATTTCAACTCTGGTTTCTGTGATTGTCATTTTATATTATTATTTTAATCTTCTTTTATGGTACTTTAATTCAAAAGTTTACATTTTATTTTACATGCTTGCGTGAAATGTTGATATTCTTTTCTTGTTTATCCATTTGATATCCAATTCATAATTATGTGATACTTTTTGCAGGTGGGTTGCAAATTCATTGGATTTTAACAAGAATTACGAGGCTAGTGTCTTTGAGACAACCATAAGGTTGCATTATAAGGTTTAAAATGTTGTTGGTCTTGATTGTTTTCTTCATGCGAATGAATTATCATTGGATCTTAGTTTTCTAAGGCTTTCAATAGTTATTGCAGAGACAACTTTAGATGCTCTTTCTGACATCTTTTTTATTTTTTTGGACTCTTTTCACCGAGATCCAGAGTTGTAGGTGGTCTTCTTAGTGCATATGATCTGTCCAACGATCAACTTTTCCTTGATAAGGCTAAAGACATTGCAGACAGGTTGCTGCCAGCATGGGATACGCCTAGTGGAATTCCTTACAACATTATCAACTTGGCTCAGGGAAGGCCACATAATCCGGGATGGACTGGGGTAAGTCGTTACATCTCCAATTACTTGAAGTTTGATCTTGTATTTTTGTTGAATTGATTTGTTAATATTTGATAGAGAAGTGCTTCATAGTAATATTGTCAATAGACCAAGTGAGTCGTGCTCTAAATATACTGATATCATTTAGCAATGTCTTTGTAGCTAATATATGTTTTGTACTTTATTTGTTTCCATTACTGGCAAAGACTTTTAAGAGTTCAATTAACAAACGATTATTGTTTGCTCTTAGGGTGAAAGTATCTTGGCAGATTCTGGCACAGAGCAGTTGGAATTCATTGCTCTTTCTCAAAGAACTGGAGATCCTAAGTACCAAGAAAAGGTTAATGCTTTTTCCCAATTCATTTACGGTTGTGAATAAATGGATGTGAGTAATGTGACAAAACATGTTTGTTAACTCGTTATGGTTGGTATCTAGCAAACTGTAACTTTGATGATGTTATAAGTTTAAAAATTGTTCTAGGAGTTTAGAGAACTAAGACCTCTGAAATATCTCTGGAAATCTATTTAATGACACCTAAATGATTAACAAATCTAACGGCATATAAATAAATTTGCTAATCCTAGCCTCGCTGAGTCCTAATTCAAATAAAAATGCAAATAGTACGATTAAGCACTGCAGATTATTTCTCCTTATTTATTTTCCTCTCGATGAGGATTCCTTATTCTCTCTATTGTAATTTATTTTTTCCTTTAACAAAAGCTTTTTGTTTCTAATGATGTGTGGGTGTGCGCTCATAGAACAGTGAGCTGAATTATGTCCATGTTACTTTTCCAGGTTGAGAATGTTATAACACAGATAAAAAAAATATTCCCTGATGATGGTTTGCTTCCCATCTATCTTGACCCACATAGAGGTACAACCGCGTACTCTACAATAACGTTTGGTGCTATGGGAGACAGGTACTGCAATTATTTAATTGATGTTTCATAATTTTCATTCAGATCCCTTTATCTAATAAACTTCTCTGTACTGAATTTGCTAACCTGTGCAGTACCTCTTTGTTTTTATTGACAAAAGATATTGTTTGCAGCTTTTATGAATATTTGCTCAAAGTTTGGATACAGGGGAATAAAACTCCAGCTGTAAAGCGATATAGGTAAGTAGCTCTTGCAAAATGTTCTGTTTATTTATCGGCTTAAAATAAATTATTGTATGTAACTTAATCTTGTGACGGAATCAGAATAGAACTTCTGTTTGCTTTGATTGTACTACTGCAAAGTGAATTTTGAATTATCACAATTTTCTTCTCATGTCAATGTTTTTATTTTTGGTTTATTTTTCATATATGATTTGTTTGGAAAAATGTTTGTAAAGAAAATAAAGAAAGATCAATTCTTTTATGTAAATCTGTAAATAGTACCAATATATTAAGTTAGAGGAGCAAGAATATGGCAATATGTCTTGCCATTTTGTGAAGTTTAAAGATGTTTGAACTGAAGAATTAATTTGTCTATGCTGATGTTACATCAATTTGACATTTTAGTCTTTATAAATAAGTTCGTTTTAGTTATTATTTTTACCATATTATATATATTTCTTTATTGGAGCTCTAGTTCGATGAATTTGTTTCGCGGGCTTCTGAAAACAGGGAAATGTGGGAGCAGTCAATGAAAGGTCTGTCGAGTTTAATTAGGAGGACAACACCATCATCTTTTACATATATTTGTGAGAAGAATGGAGAGTCTTTAAATGACAAGGTGTGTTTTAGTATACTACTTATAGTAGAAACTATGCCAGGATAACAGTAATACAATAATATTTAAACTTCCTTCTTTTTTTTTCTTCAACTAATTATTTGCAGATGGATGAGTTAGCATGCTTTGCGCCAGGAATGCTGGCTTTGGGATCAACCGGCTATGGTCCTGAAGAATCTCAAAAGATGCTATCACTTGCTGAAGAGGTGCTTAATCATACTATGAATGAGTTGATTTATTTATTTTTTACTTGCATATTTATGTCTCTGATTCCTTGACATTTGTATTAAAATGTTCATCAACTTAGGAGAGTTAATGAAAATCTAAGTTAAGGTTCGTAAAATTGATCTTGAGAAAGCATTTGATCATGAGTGTTGAGAATTCCTTGGTTTTCTTATACAAAAGATAGATTTTGCCAATAAGTGGATCAAAGCCTTGAGAGATCATTGGTTCATTGAGGCGTTTGAAGCGAGTGGTTCCTGTTTATGTTTTTCTTTTCCTTTTTAACTTCTGTTGTTAATCTTTTTTGGGGGGATGGTTTAGTAATCTGTAACGGTCAGTTTTAGATCACTCATTTGCAGTTTTTAATGATACTTCTATTTCAAAAGAAAATTACATAAATTCTTTTGTTCTAAAGATCATCTGTGATGTTGGATTAAGTACAAAAGAGGCTGTTTTACTAAGTTTTGTCACCAATTCGGGATTTTGTATTCACTCTTACTCTTTGAATTGTTTAAGCATATTCTATTGAAAGAGAAGCATTTAGATTTTTAGGAACCGGTTGAACTAACTATATGGCTTAGTCACTTAGAAAGGACTTGACCTAAATTCTCTAAGCTCAGACTTAGAAAACGATAAGACATCCTGTGAAGTGGTCAGGAGGGGTGCTGGTGATCATTTGGCTGCTCAGGATTTGGTTTGAATGTTGTAAAAAATCCAGCAAGGACACTTGACTTTTTATATCGAAATGGTTGTGGTCCTTTAGTCGAACCCAACCACTTGAGCTAGCCTTAAGTAGCTAGAGTGAGGCAAGTCCAGGGGGGTTTTATCGTCAATTTTCTAGGATGTTGGGTGGTTGATTCTGTTGTATTAGTTAATTATAAAGCTTGTACTTTTCTAGCAGTTCCTCTTATGGCAGTTTTGAATTACTGATGTTTCTTTCTTTCTTTCTTTTTTTTGGTCATTCAACAGCTTGCTTGGACATGCTATAATTTCTACCAGTCAACACCAACAAAGTTAGCCGGTGAAAATTATTTCTTTCATGCTGGGCAGGTTAGTTATCCCGTCTATTTATGTGTTTTATTTCTTTCTTTCTCTTCCATTGTTCGATTTTTATGTTTGATTATAAAATAAAATTCAGGACATGAGTGTGGGTACATCGTGGAACATATTGAGACCTGAAACTGTTGAATCACTCTTTTACTTATGGCGTATAACTGGTAACAAGACATACCAGGAATGGGGTTGGAACATATTCCAAGCATTTGAAAAGAACTCCCGCGTAGAATCAGGATACGTCGGACTGAAAGATGTATGTACCTCTTCACTCCCATCGCTAATCGCTCAAAATCCTTATTCAAGCTTTCTTTTGCTTTTATTTTGTGGTGAAGCCTCAGTCTCATTTCGATAACTTGTTCCGGTTTATTATCATCAGGTAAATTCTGGTGTGAAAGACAACATGATGCAGAGCTTCTTTCTTGCTGAGACCCTCAAGTATCTCTATCTTCTTTTCTCACCTTCTTCGGTCATACCCTTAGATCAATGGGTGTTCAACACCGAAGCTCATCCCTTAAAAATCGTTGCCAGACACGACGACAACAGTGGAAACGATCTTAAATCCTCCACAGGTGGGCAACAAAGGCCAAAGATTAAGTTACGTAGCAGGAAGGAGGGTCGACCGTGAGTATGAGCTAAGTAGGGGGGGCTTTATTCGAGTGCTTATTGTTTCAGGTTGAATCCGTTCGATTTCATGAAAGATTGGAAAATGATAGTGGCTCATGAAAATCGGATGTTTGAGCGATTCCCTTACGAAATAATGGGGGCTCGGGCTTTGGCTCTGGCGATTTCATTTCATTTTTCGTAACCGGGAAAGGTTGCATGGCATCCTTGTTCCTTTATAGTAAGTAAAGAAAGAAAAAAAGAAACATGTATGCTACTCTTGTTAACTCATTATGCATATGTAACATAGGTAATATTTCTCTTACTCATTAATTCTTTTTTCTTTGGCATCCTCTTTTGGGTATTTTGGTTTTTGGGGAAAAAAACATTTTTGTTTCCTATTTTGATACTTGTTTATTATGCCTTTTCTTTTTCCTTTCTATTTGTAATTTTTGGTTGGAATTTTGAACAAATGGAAAGAGCATACGAATTGAATTAATTATTATTATGTTATGGATTTGTTTTAACATCATATATTATATATATATATAGGAAATTTGTAGTTGAAATTAACAATGATTGTGGTAATTTTAGTTAATGCAAACCAAAAACTTAACAAACAATAGAATTGTACTATTACATTTTTTGGTTGTATGATTAAGCAGTGAATTTATATAATTTAAGAAAGATTTATAATTGTTAAAATGTATTATTAGTATTTAATATTTAATCTTATATAATTTTAAAAAAATAATTTTTAGAATATATAGCTAACTAATTGTTTAGTACTACTTATAAAAAAATATTGAGCATCACTAGTTCTCAATAGCAATGCTTCTTAAAAAAAATAATATTTTAAAAAATATTACTAATTAATCGTAGAGTACCACTTATAAAGAGTGTAGAGTTCGATTAGCCAATTATTTATTAATAATGTAAAATTGGTATCTTGGTGGCTTCTATTATTTGTCAATTCTCATCTTCTTCTTCTTTATTCAATGCCCTCTAAATCTAATTATATTCTTGGAAATATCTGGATTCTTCCAGAAATATCTATTGAGCATCTATGTTTAAAGATACCCTATATCTAATAAATGTGCTCACTTTAAATGGGATTTGGACCAACATATCCTTCACTCTCTAGATTCTAAATGATTTTTCTAAAATAATGAAAAGGGTAATATTACAATAAGAGTAATAATGCATGCACCAATCTAGATATTATATATTGTTAAATGTAGTCCTACTACATTATTGTGTATATTGTTTAAGAAATGCACCCTTCATTACTCAATTAATATTTATCTCAAATTTTCATCTAGTCTTAAAGTTAAAATAGAGCCCTTTTTTTAATGTTACTTTCTATTTTTTTAGTTAAAAAATTAAAATAGAAAATTATTTTTATTAAGGGTTTTTCATTTTTACACTTCAAAACAGTTTTTTTTTACATTTTTACGGAATTCTACGTAGAAATCTCTATTGCAACTAGCGCTACTGTAACGCCCGTATTTTAATAATAATAAACTCGGAAATTAACTTAAATAATTTATATATTAATAAACATATGGATCGGGATCCCGAGTATCAAAATTTAGGTTAAAAGTACTTTACTATTAATTATGCATATATATATATATATATTTTTTTAAAGTGTTGCGGACATGCATCATCAAAATACAGACTCCAAACTATTTATAAATCGAAACCCTTCAGGTTGCACTGCCGCAATATGTACAATCATGCCGAGTTCCACCTCACTGTTCTTCCAGCTTTGCTTTTCCTTTACCTACACAAGGTAGCAAACTGATGAGTCAACAAACTCAGTAAGATATGCAAGAAATAATAAGGTAGCACGGTGCCAGCTTTATGATCAAGCTGCCCTGAGCTTAACAACGAAGCTCACCAAATGATTAAGAACGTTCTTAAGGGTAGTACGACTACTATACCAAATGCACTAAAGTACCAACTCCGTACTTGTGTTGGTAGAGCCCTGATTGTACTCCCGAGAAATACTAAGTGTTGTACCACGAACACGACGTACCTTGGGTACTCGTGTTGGTAACACCGTACTTATAATAACATCCAAAACAAGCATAAACATTCATATATATAAATATTCTTACGCTATCTTACCTCGTTCCTTGCTCAAGTGTGCGTTGGCCACTGAGTGGAAGTGCAGCCTTTCGACGTTTTACTGTGGCCCTAAACCATAATATTCAAAATTCGATGAGAGACTCGCTAAAATACTTATCGGGGATTTAAAACGCAAACTAAGCTTAGCCCTATCGATGAAAAGGATGACAACACCCTAAAATACTTAAAAACGAAAAATTAGTGGTTCGGAAAACCCCAACCCAAGCAGTCGGCTCCCAACCGAAGTCCTGCTCCCGGGGACCAACCTGCCGATCGGTTGACGCAGTGCTCCCGTGAACCGAATCTTGCCTTCCGTCCGGGAACCAAAATTCCAACCCCCACAACTCAATTCATCCCCAAATTTTCCAATATTTTCCAGAACACCTGAATGCACTAAAATAGACCAGTTCCAAGCAACAAACCTCAGCAATTCATTAAATTTTCAAAAACACCATTAGAGGTCAAGGTTTGAGTTTTCAAACTCAAACCTTGTCAAAACCTTACTACAAGCAACAAGGACAGCAAGAAACAACTCAATTAAACTCACCTAATCTGGTAAATCGATTCAAACAACAACTAAAGCTACAGAACCAAAGATCCTAATTTAAACCTCAAAACCTAACCTTATACTAACTAGAAACAAAGAGAAGGAGACAAGGAAACCATACCTTAAGCAAATTCTCCTTCAAGAGATTAGGAAGTCAGAACAAACAGCAATCCACACCTTAATCTTGCTGGGTTTTCTAGGGTGCACGAAAGAGAGAGGGAGAAAGGATAATTCCCAAGCTTGATCATCAATTCTCACTTAATTCATTCTCCTTAATAGATTATTATTATTTATCTATGTATTACTTAACTAAAGGAAGCTTCTACTTCCACTAAAAGCCAAGACTCTAAGGTAAAAAGACCCATTTACCCTTCAATTAAAATATCACAACCAAACAACTTAAGGGCAATTTGGTCAACTACTAATCCCCGAAAATTCTAACGCCTCTACTAACAAACAATAATACCCCGATAATATTCTAAATTATAAAATGCAACTTTCTAGGCCCAACGTCGCTTTCCACAAACTGCCTTCCGAACACAATCGCAGAAATTAGGTAATTAAGCATAAAAGACATATGATATATAATATATTTCTAAAATATGCATTCCATAATTATTAATACATAATTCTTAAATAATTAATAATACAAAGTATTCTTTCATAGGCGGTCTTTACAATTATCCCCCCGTTAAAAAGATTTCGCCCCCGAAATCTACCTGAATAATTCAGGATACTGGGCCCTCATATCAGATTCCAATTCCCAAGTGGCTTCTTCCACTTTACTGTTTCTCCAAAGTACCTTGACCAATGATATGGTTTTGGTTCGAGAACCTTTTCCTTTTATCCGAATTTGCACTCGGTTGTTCGTCATATGATAAATCAACAGTTGCAATTCCAAGTTGCTTCGTAACTCGTAACATGCATTGGATCGTACACATACTTCCTCGCATGGAAACATGAAACACGCTATGCACGCCGATAAGGAAGGAGGTAAAGCTAACCTATAGGCAACTTGTCCAACTTTTTCCGTAATTTCAAAAGGTCCAATAAACCTAGTGGCTCGCTTTACCTTTCTTTCCAAAACGTCCGACTCCCTTCATCTAGGGGATACACGCAAAAAGACATGATCACCAAAGTTGGAATACAACATCCCGTCGCTTAGGATCCGCATAACTTTTCGCCTCGCTTCGAGAAGCAAGCATCCGAGCTTTAATCTTGTCTATTGCCTCATTTGTCTTTTGGACTAACTCAGGGCCCAAATATTTTTGTTCTCCCGTTTTGTCCCAATGAATTGGAGAGCGACATTTCCTGCCATAGAGTAGCTCATAAGGAGCCATTCCTATGGAACTTTGATAACTATTATTATAGGAGAATTCAATCAGAGGCAAATACTTACTCAATGAACCTCCAAAGTCCATGATACAAGCTCGTAACAAGTCTTCAAGTATCTGGATGGTTCGTTCGTATTGCCCATCTCGTTTCGAGGATGAAAGGCCGTGTCGAACTTCAAATTAGTTCCCATAGCCTTTTGCAAACTCATCCAAAACTTTGAGGTAAATTTAGGGTCCCTATCCGAAACGATTGACTTCTACCCCATGAAGACGGACAATTTCTTTTACATACAAATCAAAGATACCGATCCATCGAATAGGTTACCTTAACAGGTAAGAAATGTGTTGACTTTGTAAAGCGATCTATAATGACCCAAACTGAGTCGTACATCCCTGTGGTTCTGGGCAAACCGACCATAAAATCCATTGCAATGTCTTCCCCACTTCCATTCCGGAAGTGTTAATGGCCGAAGTAACCCCGTCGGTCGCCGATGTTCAAATTTGATTTGCCGATTGTGTTAAACATTTAAAGTGACATAGTCTACTACATCCCTCTTCATCCCATACTACTCGTAAATAGGGCTTCAAATCTTGATACATTTTGGTGGTTCCCGGATGTAATGAGTAAGGGGTAGCATGAGCTTCTTCCAAAATTTCTTTCTTAAGCTCATCGATATCGTGACACACACCCGTGCCTTAAACAACAACATTCCATCGTCGTAACAGAGAAGTCCTTAGCTTTGCCTCGCTAAGACATCTTCTCGGATTTTTACCAATTCAAGATCTTCTAATCGGTCATTCTCGATTCTTTTCTAACAAATCTCGACGGAAGTGTCGGATTAAATAATTCTCGCTCACCAACTCGATGTTTGCTCTAGTCATTTCCGAGGCTAATCGAGAGGAAATCATAACCATGTTGGATATCCGATCGTGTCCTTTTCTCGCTAAGGCATCACCACAACATTTGCCTTTCCAGATGATACAGATTTCACAACCATAGTCTTTCACCAATTCTAACCACCTTCTCTCGTCTCATATTCAAATCCTTCCGAGTGAAGAAATATTCGAGACTCTTTGTGGTCAGATAGATCTCACACCTTTCACCATACAAGTAATGTCGCCAAATTTTCAAAGCGAACACCACCGCCGCAAGTTCTAGGTCGTGAGTTGGGTAACGCCGGCTCATAATCTTTCGCCTGCCGAGAAGCATAAGCTATGACTTTATCTCATTGCATTAACACACAAACTAAACCCCGCCTTGAAGCCGTCACAATACACCACAAACTTTTCTTGATTAAGGCAAGGCTAGAACAAGTGAGCTCGTGATCAATCGTTGCTTCGGCCTCTTGAAAACTCTTTTCACACTTATCTGACCATATAAATCGCCGATTCTTCCTAGTTAACTCGTATAACGCATGGCAATTTTGGAAAATCCTTCCACAAAACGCCGATAATAACCCGCTAAACCGAGAAAACTTCGAATTTCAAAGGATCGTTTTAGGTCTAGGCCAATTCTTCACCGCTTCAATCTTTCCCGGATCAACCATAATTCCATCTTTTCCAACAATATGTCCTTAAAAGACACTTGTGATGTACCAAAACTCACACTTTTTGAACTTTGCATAGAGTTTATGATCTCTAAGTCGCCTAACCATTCGAAGATGTTGCTCATGTTCGCTCGACCGATAATACACAAGAATATCATCGATAAATACAATTACAAAATTATCGAGGAAATCCTTGAATACCCTATTCATGAGATCCATAAAAGCACGCCGAGCATTTGTTAACTCAAAAAGACATAACCAGAATTCATAGTGACCATAGCACTATTTCGAAAAGCCGTCTTCTGAATATCCTCTTCTCGAATTCTCAATTGATGATACCTGCACCTCAAGTCAATTTTTGAGAATACAAATTGCCTCCCCCGGAGTTGGTCGAACAAATCGTCAATTCTCGGGCAGGATATTTATTCTTAATGGTTAACTTATTCACTCCCGTAATCGATACACATAATGGAGTGGTTCCATCTTTCTTCTTCACAAACAACACAGGGGGCTCCCCAAGGTGACACACTAGGCCGAGTGAACCCTAGATCCAACATCCCTGGAGTTGTATCTTCGCTTCTTTTAATTCAAGAAAGCCATTCGATATAGTGCCTTTGAAACAGTGTTCGCTCTGTGAATTAAATCAATAATGAAATCTATCTCCCGCCGAGGTGGTAATCCCTGAATTCCTTCCGGAAACACATCCAGAATTCCTTAACCACATTAACCTCTTCGGGCCAAATAACACAGTTTACTCGGAATCCACTACCATCGCGAGAAACCCAACACATCCTTCTCGTAATAAATCCCTAGCTTTCAATGCCGAGATTCTAGTGGACACGAGAACCTTGAACCGAACCAACAAAAACAAAAGGTTCCTCATTTTCCGGCTCAAAAGTCACCATTTTCCGTTTACAATCAATACTAGCAGAGTATTTAGACAAAAAGTCCATACCAAGTATAATGTCAAATTCGGCCAATGGCAACTCCACGAGATCAAAGATTCAATTCTCTATCTTCAATTCTAATTATTACCGACCTAATCCACTTTCTTGAAATAATTAATTCCCCATTAGGCAAATGTGGTTCCAAACCCCGTCTCAAGAATATCACTAGGTCTATCAAACCGATCAAGAAGTCTTGATGACACATAAGACCGAGTAGCACCCGAATCAAATAAAACAAGATAAGCAAAACCATTGATTAAGCCGACTCGCAACCACCGAAGGACCGGGCAAAGAAGACCGCCCGAGTTATAGCAAAAACACGAGCAGAGCAGTATACGTGCTCGAATTTCTAAGCCGGCTCCTCTTCTTCAATCGAGGGCGTCTTTCCCGAGATGTCCCACCGAACCACACCGAAAATGTGCTCTCCGTTACAAGCCCCGGATGATGCTTTTGCAACGCGGCACTCGTGATAAGAATAAGTCCGACGTCCCTCTATTCGGTTTCCTCGAAACCTTTTCCTTGCCCCGAACTTCCCGAAGATGGAAAAGTTCTTTTCCTCTCGTTCAAGGGTGTAACCCCCACTCTCCTTTCAGACCTCGACAAAGGGAGAATAGTAACCCCACCAACACCAAGACTCCTGCTCTTTGTAAAAATTTCCCCACTCGCCCCTTCGCTCGAAGAGCCTTATCAACCATTTCGCATAAGTCGTTGTATCGCTTGTTGTAATAACCAGTCATGTCCGATTTTGGCATTCACCAACAAATACTTTTTCTTTCTTGCCGAAATCCGTTGGTACAATTCCGAGGCTAATTTAGCCAAACATCAAACTTGGTGGTATACCTGCCATCGACATACCCTCACTTTGTACCAACTCAATAAATTCCTTCCGCTTTGCACCGCGGACCGCCTCGTTGTAATACTTGGCATTGAACAATTCCCGAACTCCTCCTGTGTCATTCTCGGTCACATCCCTAGGTGGATACCATTTCCCACCAAATCGTGGCATCCTCCCGAAATTGGAACGTGGCACATGCCACCCTATCATTTCACCACTCCCATAAAGTTCGCATTTCTCTCAACAATACCTAACCACCGCTCGCCTTTAAGAACATCGTGGCCTCCCGTAACATCGGAGGCGCTTGCTTTTCGAACCTTTCATACAAAGGCTCCATGCGTTACCAAGAACATATTGCTCACCGGCACCGCAGTGGGGTCAGCAGTGGATTGCAATGGCTATGCGGGAGGCTCAACAGTGGCATCCCGTTGCTCGAGTCGCCGATCTCTTCCTCTGTTGCTCAATTCTAGTTTGCATCTCAAAGCAAACCTTTGTTCCCAATCAACAGGGCCCGAGGTGGATTCTCCCGTCCACCTCTCGGACTCGACCGCGGCCTCTACCGCGTCCACGGGGTTTTTGGGGATTTCTGAAGACTCGACCACCTCCGGCCTCAACCAATTCACCCCCGCCTTCTAACGTTTCTCCTGTCGTCCATTATTTAGGACTTAGCTCGCGAACCCACAAGGCACGTAGGTCGATACAAGGTCAAAATACTTTCAAGACCGCAATTAATATTTATTTAATCATATATACAACACCACATATCTTAAAACAAGCTAAAAAAAGTAAAGCTTACGGAACCGTGAGTTGAACTCGACACCGGCCTTGATTGTACATATCTTGACGACGTCTTCGTGACAACCCAAAGGGCTTCGATACCAAACCGTAACGCCCGTATTTTAATAATAATAAACTCGAAATTAACTTAAATAATTTATATATTAATAAACATATGGACGGATCCCGAGTATCAAAATTTAGGTTAAAAGTACTTTACTATTAATTATGCATATATATATATATATATATATTTTTAAAGTGTCGTTGACATGCATCATCAAAATACGTACTCCAAACTATTTATAAATCGAAACCCTCCAGTGCCAGCATCGCCGCAATATGTACAATCATGCCGAGTTCCACCTCACCGTTCTTCCAAACTTTGCTTTTCCTTTACTACACAAGGTACAAGAACCGATGAGTCAACAAACTCAAGAAGATATGCAAGAAATAATAAGGTAGCACGGCACTTTATGATCGTTCGCCCCGAGCTTAACAACGAAGCTCACCAAATGATTAAGAACGTTCTAAGGGTAGTACGGCTACTATACCAAATGCACTAAAGTACCAACTCCGTACTGTGTTGGTAGAGTTCCCCGATTGTACTCCCGAGAAATACTAAGTTGTTGTACCACGAACACGACGTACCTCGGGGTACTCGTGTCAACACCGTACTTATAATAACATCCAAAACAAGCATAAACATTCATATATATAAATATTCTTACGCTTATCTTACCTCGTTCCGCCTGCAAATGTGCACACAGTTGGAAGTGCTCGACGTTTAAGGTCTTCTAAACCATAATATTCAAAATTCGATGAGAGACTCGCTAAAATACTTATCGTGGATTTAAAACGCAAACTAAGCTTAAATTATCTATCGATGAAAAGGATGACAACACCCTAAAATACTTAAAAACGGAAAAATTAGTGGTTCGGAAAACCCCAACGGCAGCGTTCCCAACCGGAAGTCCTGCTCGGGACCAACCGGCCGACCAAGTTGACGCAGTCTCCCGTGAACCGACCGTTCCTGTCCGGGAACCAAAATTCCAACCCCCACAACTCAATTCATCCCCAAATTTTCCAATATTTTCCTTAACACGAATGCACTAAAATAGACAGCCTCCAAGCAACAAACCTCAGCAATTCATTAAATTTTCAAAAACACCATTAGAGGTCAAGGTTTGAGTTTTCAAACTCAAACCTTGTCAAAACCTTACTACAAGCAACAAGGACAGCAAGAAACAACTCAATTAAACTCACCTAATCAGCAGAAATCAGATTCAAACAACAACTAAAGCTACAGAACCAAAGATCCTAATTTAAACCTCAAAACCTAACCTTATACTAACTAGAAACAAAGAGAAGGAGACAAGGAAACCATACCTTAAGCAAATTCTCCTTCAAGAGATTAGGAAGTCAGAACAAACAGCAATCCACACCTTAATCTCAATGGTTTTCTAAGTGCACGAAAGAGAGAGGGAGAAAGGATAATTCCCAAGCTTGATCATCAATTCTCACTTAATTCATTCTCCTTAATAGATTATTATTATTTATCTATGTATTACTTAACTAAAGGAAGCTTCTACTTCCACTAAAAGCCAAGACTCTAAGGTAAAAAGACCTATTTACCCTTCAATTAAAATATCACAACCAAACAACTTAAGGGCAATTTGGTCAACTACTAATCCCCGAAAATTCTAACGCCTCTACTAATAAAGAATAATACCCCGATAATATTCTAAATTATAAAATGCAACTTTCTAGGCCCAACGTCGCTTTCCACAGCTTCCGAACACAATCAGAGAAATTAGGTAATTAAGCATAAAACACATATGATATATAATATATTTCTAAAATATGCATTCCATAATTATTAATACATAATTCTTAAATAATTAATAATACAAAGTATTCTTTCATAGGCGGTCTTTACAGCTACAACCTAAATTATAACAAAAAATCGTATAGAAACCGTTATTGCAACTAGCACTGCAACCACTTTTAAAACCCAAACGGTAAATTTAAAAAAAAAAGTTAGAAAAATAATATATGGGATAATTTCCCTTTTTATTATTATTGCTCCAACCATATTCTCTAATATAGTTAATGTTTGATTATTAATATATTTATAATTTAAATTTATCAAATATAAATTAATTCATAAAATAATGAAAAAATAATAGTACTTTTAATTAAAATATTATTTAAAAAAAAAAAAAAAAAAAAAAAAAAAAAAAACTCTCTACATATAGAGAGTCGATTGTAGTTCACTTTTTAACTATTTTAACTAACTGAGTGTGCTTAGACAACATAATTAGAAATGCTCTAACTAAATGTTAAATTCAAACTCGACTTATTTATTATAATTAGTATTACTTGTTTATGACCATCTTAATTAACTTTTGGTCTATTTTGGTAGGGGTGAAATTGTAATTTGAGAAAATGATGGATAATTGGACCCTTCAATAAATGGGCTTAACAGAAAAGTAGTGGGCCCAATTAAGTAAAAAGAGGGCCCATTCTCATTAGAGCTTCTTCCTTTTGCAGTGGCAATGCAAGACTCAAAAAAGAGTGTTTGTTTGTTTTAATGGTTAATGCCTTCTTCTTCTTCCTTCTTCTTCTTCTTCATAATCTCCAAACCCTAATCCCCAAATTCACACACAGAAGAACCCAAATGGAATAATACAATACAATCATAGCATTTGCTACTATGCAGAGGAAAGCCACCCACCGCATTCTTCTTCCTTTCCTCTCCCGGACTCCGGCTCCGGCTCCGACTTATAGCCACCACCGCTTTTCTTCTCTCATTCATTCTTCTCGCCCAATCCTACTCTTCCATTTCTCCGACCACCATACTCCGTCGCGAGATCGCCAGAAAGGACCTCCACAGGCACCGGCCTCGTTTGCTTCTGTTGATTGTTCAAGACGCTTCCTTTTGCTTGAATTTCTTTCCTCTAATGGTTACTCCCATAACCAACGGCAACGGCATCGGCATCATCTCTCTTTTCATCGCAGTAGGTTTTATCTCATTGTTCTCTTTTGTTTATTTGTTTGATGAAAAGAATTGATATTTTTGTGTTTTGTAGATTTTTTCACCAGAGCTAAACAAGTTCAGAGGATTGAATTCAATGATCAACACAGGTACAAATTTGTTAGCTTTGGCATTTGTTGAGTGAATATTGGTGCTGAGAATTGAATAATTAAATAAAAAAGAAGCCAATTTTGCTGAGAGTAATGTTGATTTACCGTTTTGATTTTTGGTAGGCAGAAATTTGATAAGTGCTTGGATTGTTGACCAATTTGAGGTTGGATTTTTTCCACATTTCTAATTTTTTGTTGGTTATGTGGGTTGTATCTAATATGTACCAGTCAAAGGGCAGTCACAACTGCCTTGTGGTGCAACTTTCTTGTGTTTTCACTCAAGTTTGGGGTCTGGTTAGCTACCTCAAGTCATGTTATGTTGGCTGAAGTAATTCACTCAGTTGCAGATTTTGCAAATCAGGTATTTTCGCTTAATTGTGTTTATTTTATATTAGTTGAACTTAATGGGATTAAATGTGGAGAAACTAATTTGCGTTGACATTGTAGGCACTCCTTGCTTATGGTCTGAGTAGCTCGAGGCGTGCACCAGATGCTATCCATCCGTAAGTGGTTCATATCATGAAATACCTTCTTTTTTTTACAAATGTAGTATTTTCTTATTGTTATGGTGTATCAAGTTGGTTATATTTGTTAGAATTTGAATTGTATTTATGTTCAAAAGAGAATTTTATGAGGGATGAGTTTGTAAACTATAGGTGAAATTATTAGTAATTGACTAATTGTACTCGTAAAATTATCTCTTGAGTTCTATTGATTTTTCAACATGGGTAGTGAGCACCCAAGAGCATTTAAGAAATCAGTCCCAGTTTAGATTTAGGACGACATATATATTTCTTTTATTTTAGTGACATGCTGAATTGACACTTTTGGCATTGTACAGTTATGGCTATTCCAAGGAAAGATTTGTTTGGTCTTTGATATCGGCTGTTGGCATATTTTGTCTTGGTTCTGGGGCTACTATTGTTCACGGATTTCAGAACTTGTGGACTTCACATGTAACGTTTTCACTCATTCTCGTGTTTGTAAATTCTTCTTTCTTGTCCAATATATTTGTATCCACAATATTTTAATTTCTTATCTCTATGGATGTCATCAGCCCCCTGGAAACATTAAGTACGCAGCTCTAGTGATTGCTGGTTCTTTTATTATTGAAGGTATAATTCATTATTTTAAATGATTAGCTGTCCATTTTCATGTTTTATATTTCCCCTTTCTAAATTTTTGCATCCATTTCTCAGGTGCTTCTCTTATTGTTGCTATCCAAGCTGTCAAGAAAGGTGCAGCTGCTGAGGGAATGAAAGTAAGAGACTACGTTTGGCGTGGTCATGATCCCACATCTGTTGCAGTCATGACAGAGGTACTTTTCCTAACCTTTCTTTACTTCCAGTTATTAGGACAAGTTTCAACCTCTTCTAGGTATTCATTCACATAGAAGAGTATGAATGGAAGTCGAAAGCTAATACGGAGAATAGCAGGTGAAAAGAAAATAAGGAATGATAGTCAGAATGAAAAGTTATAATATGTAGCTACACTAACTAGCTGCTTGTTGGGCCTTTTGGCTTGAAAGAAAAAGTAGGAATTTTATGGACACATAAGATAAAAACCCAATAGGGGTAGCTGACTCGAGTGGTCAGGCATGTGGGAGAAGTAATGGAATAAGGAAATGAAGGATAAAAAATGATGGTTGTGACAAAAAATTACGAAATTCAAAGAGGCACAACAATCCAAACGGTAGCAATGTTTCATCGAGAGGACTCAGCATTTCATGCCTAGTTTACATGTGGTTTGAATTTAACAATTTCTCGAGAATGATTTGAACATTCCTCAAGGCAGTCATATCTTAAAAATGGGAATTTTCATTACTAATTAGAAGTTATGAAGTCGGATAATTTTTGAGTACTAGTGTTTTTGCTTGAAATGCTTGATCGCTAAGTTTGTACAAGTCTCCCAAATAGTCCCCTGGGAGATGATCTTAGTAATCCTCACTAATTAAGTTGATGTCTACATTGTCACTATATTGAAGACTTAGAAAAGAAATGCACTGTGTTTGGTTTAAAGAATATTGTGGTGGTTTCTGAGTGTAGCTGTTTTCCTTTGGGTTGATCATGACTTGTCAATCCTAGTTGATCTGAATTAGTATTTAGAAAAGTGTTGCAGAGGTGTTTAATGTGTGGAATTTTACTATGTAGATGAGATTTTTTATTTGCTGTAGAATCTTGGTCTTCTCTAGGTCTTTTGTGTACTTCATTTTTCTGACATATTTTAAGTAACATCTGAAGGTGTGTTTCAAGTGCTTATAGGGTTTATATGTCTTTATTTATAAGTGTTTATAATATTTTTTATTTAGACATGATTTAACAGGATTTAGTTTGATGCAGTAACAAAATGGTTTTATAGGGTATATGCTTAAAGGTTGTGATTGACGTTTGTTCTTGTACTTTGTTTACTGTATCTGACAGTAATATTATAATTTTCTTGAAAAAAATAAAAATACTTAAATATGCAGGATGGAGCTGCTGTTGCTGGTCTTGTTATTGCCGGAGCATCACTGGTTGCAGTAAACATTACAGGGAATGGAATTTATGATCCCATAGGCTCGATTATTGTTGGCAACTTACTTGGAATGGTATGTGATGTTTCTTGTTCGTTTAATCTTTTTCATTAAATGTTTCAAGCTGTTTTATAATTTTATTTTCCGAAAACAAATTTAAGAAACAATATAATAATGTAAAAGATGACAACTTATCATCTTAGATTAGAACCGAAGGTGTCAATTATTATTCAGTATCAAAATAGAAGAAGCTTAAATCCCTAGTTTAAAGGACCGAAATAGCCACCCAACTTGTAATTCTTTCCCAAATGAATGTAAGACCGTCTTCCACATCACAGATTTCTTTGGGGAGGTTTCCAAAAATGATTCTGAATTTTCATTGACAGATAATTTTGTGCTACTCATGTTTATGTTAATTTTTCAAATAATTTTTTGCCTCCCCATATGAAAAAGGAAATTGTATTCTGTATATGTTGTTATTGATTGGTGGAGTTATGAAGAGCAGTTGGAAAACTATTGATTGGAAATTACAACCTATAACAGACTACGTAGTGGCTTCTTTATACTTTATATTAGCTTTACTTTGTAACAATTCTGATGATAATAGTTCGATGTTTTAGTGGTTTTTGTATACTAATAGACATGGAATGATTTGGATGTTTTGAAGTTGAATAGAATATAAATAGTTCATAACATATATGAATGTATGTATATCTATATCCGGTGATGTTTCCCCATAATAAAAAGGCTTAATGAATGTTGTTGACCAGGAAGAGAGTAGTAGTAAAAATTTTTACCAGAGTGATAGAAGAAAAAAAATAGTTTGCAAACCATACTGCAATTTGTTTTGCTTTTTAAAGTATATGAACCGAATTATTTTGCAGGTTGCTATATTTCTGATCCAAAGGAATCGGCATGCTTTAATTGGTAGAGCAATGGATGATCACGATACAGAGAAGGTCCTCCATTTCTTAAAAAATGATCCGGTATGCCAGATTGTGGGATTGTGCTTTATTTTCTTGATTCATGTTCATGTTTCTTAACATTTAGACTGTAAACTGTTTTGTTATAGGTTGTTGATTCTATATACGACTGCAAGAGTGAGGTTATTGGGCCTGGGTTCTTTCGGTTTAAGGCTGAAATAGGTGATTTTTTTCTTTTCTTGTTTAGTTTTATCTTTCACAGAGGCAGAAATACCGTGCTTATCATTTTATTGGCGATATATTAAATGATAATCGACAATATAATCCGGTAGAAAGAAAACAATTGTAATTCCAAACCTTTACGGAGACATACAAATTAACAGATGAATTAACATTGTTCTTCTCTGCAACAGATTTCAATGGGGTGGTACTTGTGCAAAATTATCTAAAAAGGACCGGTCGGGAAGAATGGGGAAGACAGGTTAGTCATCACATACAATATATAAATATGAATATGTATATATGTATGCATAAATACTTTTTTTTTGTTTTTTCTGGATTGATAAAAAAAAATTTCTTCGTGAGCTTTTAACATTTGATGCTCATGCAATTCCTTTTCACCAATTCTCTATTCGTGCTTATATCAATTTCCTCATAAGAAATTCTTTGTCATGCTTCAACATAACTGAAATTCATTCCTATTAGAAGTTTGGGTTTGCGTAATCAAGTCAATCATATTTTCTTACTGAGTAAAATTAAGTCAATGATGAGTTGACTTCAGTTTTGTAAAATGATAATATGCATCTAAAGGTTTCTCTTTGCTCTGAAGCTTGACAAAGTAGTGCCTATCATTCTCTTCTGTTAAATTAATTATAGCATGAATACCATGCTGAATATAATTTTTCACATAACAGTTCCGCGAAGCAGCTATGGAGAAAGACGATGATCAACTCCTCAAGATCATGTCAAGTTACGGTAAGATGAAATTCCACGAAATCTCTGTACTCTTCTATTTTTGATGGCTGAGTAAGTCAAGTCAACCAGTTTTCTTTATGATCGTTGCTAAGAACGACAAGTTTGTGATTGCAGGTGAAGAAGTGGTTACAGCTTTAGGAAGTGAAGTTGATAGGCTTGAAAAGGAGATCCAATATCTGGTTCCGGGCATACGACATGTTGATATCGAGGCTCACAATCCAACTGATCTATTACCATGAATAATAGACATTTTTCTGGATAGCATCGGTATGCATTTCGGTTATTATTTTTGCATTCTTTTTTTTTTTTTCTTCTAATTATAGTGAAAACGAAGATTGCCCAATAGTTAATAATAATTAAGGAGATTGTTGGTGAGCTTCGTTTGATTATTTTCTTAGTAGTAAAGCATGTGAGGCCATTGTAGATTGTATATAGAAGGGGAATTTTCCATTCCTGAGATTAAGAAAACATTCATTCATTGCATTCTATTGTAATGATTTTCCTAATTCTTAAACACAAAAACAAATTGCTTTTTTCTCTTCTTTTGTTCAACTTGGACTTAGTCCCATGTTCCATGTTTTTGTGTACAGAGAGAGACTTGTATTATTTTCTTCAAAGATTTTTCTAGGTATATTGCAATGAGAGTTGAATGCTTTTTTATTATTATCATTAGAGTAATTTGCGGCATGAGTTTAATTTTTGGAAGACAAAGTGTCAAGTAAAATGTCTTGTGTCAAGTTTGATTGGATCGTATCATTAAATTTTTATTTTTTATTTAAAAATTAATTTAAATATACTAATAACTTAGATATTTAACTGCAAATTATTTTTATTATTGTTATTATTTAAATTAATAAATAAGAAAAATAGTAGCACCCTCTTACATATCAATATTGTTATTGGTTTAACTAAGTATTGAGTATTATATAATTTAATATAATAATTTTTAAAGAGTATCGCTAACTAATTGCAAGGTGACGTCTAGAAGATATTAGACACCACTAGTGCAATGCTCAATAAATAAATGTTAGTGGATTCAATCAAATTCATAGCTTGTTTGACTTTTGTGGCATATTAGAGTGAGTTCATATGGGGTTTTCTCTTTGGAACTTTCCTGTAATTTTCCACAATACAAAAAAGTCAAGTGTTTACATTTCTATGATTATTATTTTGTATAATCATTCAAAGCATGTTTCCCAATTCAACATTTGTTGCTTTGTTTAATAGGAACACTTTTCAGTTACAACCTCGAAATTCATTGCCAGCCTCTGTGTCATGCAACTTTCTTGTCATTTTCCAATGACCCAAAATTTGGTATACCTAAAACTTGTCTAGCAATGATACATAAATCTTGCTCTGGAATTTTCAGAGTATAATAATTGAATCGACAGAATTAAAATTCAATGAATTTTACAAAGATCTTAGTGTGAACACTTTCAAGTTTGGTCATTGTTTTTGTGAGTAGTACATAACTACTATATATATAAAGGACTTGTTTTGGTGACCCAAATGAATCAAAATAGAGAGAAGAATGGGAGGATTGCAAGTGTTTAATTTGAGAGAAAATGTTTTGGGTAAAAAAGGAGTTGGAGTAGTTTGCCCTTATTGTGGAGGACCTGTCTTAGCATGGAATTTTGATACCCATTTATTGCTTTGTTGTATTCCAATTCATCATAAACTTAAAACCAAATTTTATTGCACCATTTGCTCCACACGATTGATTATTTCTTCTTCCAATTTATAAATTGCACTAAAACTTTATGTTTATTATTTTTATTATTGGTCTTTTCAGCTCAAGAATTTGATCATTCTCCATGTCCAAACACATAATTACTATATTTATTTTAGTGTGAGTTTTCCTATTTTATTTTGTATGTGTAATAGAACATTCTATTTGTGTAATAATGTTGACATTTGTTCTTAATTCTTGTTTGGAATTAAACCTATGAAACAATAAATATAATATATATTTATGTATATATATATTTGAAAAATAGCTTTAGAGAACACCACCTAAAGAAGCATTGCTCTTTAAAAGGGCCAAGGACTACAAATGAATATCATGAAAAGAGGCATCAACTACATAAGGACTAAGAGTTTTATTAACTATTACATGAAATTAACAAATCATACTATAAGATAGCTAGTTATTCCTTTAGTTACTCTAAAGATAGCTATTCTTATTTGAATTTTTCCCCATTTTTTTGTTAACTTTACCATGAAAAGCCATGAAAATGAAAATGAATAAGCTGAAGAATATCTCTTTTTTGTATCTATTAATAAAAAATACTCTTATATTATATTTTATTAAATTCTACTCACTTTTATGAGTGGGTTGCCTAATATATCCTTACTTTCTATTTTTTTTTTTTTCTGAAATGAAATAGCAACTTCATTGAATTAAAAGCATTTTGAATACAATAGAGCCTTCTAATCAGGCCAGACATTATACTCAAAAATGCTACAACTAGAGGAAATTCGAGCATGTCTAGCAATAGCATGAACAACTCGATTTGCTGATCGTTTAATAAAATGTAACTTAACTTCAATTAGAGACAACAATAACTCATGACAATCTTTAGTGATTAAACCAAAGGTGGAGAACATATCTTGGTTAGTTCTAATAAGTTGAAAATACTTTTTGTTTGTATCTATTAATCAAAAATACTCTCATATTATATTTTTATTAAAATATACTCACTTTTTTGAGTGGAATGCCTAATATACCCTCATTTTCTACTTAAATGTAGCATATAATTTACATAACCTAAGGCGTCTTATGGGAACATCATCCATAAAAGTGGGTATATCTAAAAAAATATGAAAATAGAGGTAAAAATTGAAATAAATAAAGTAAAGTGGGTATACAATGTAATTTCCTCAAGGGCTTAAGGTGAATTTAGGCAGCCCACAGTCTTTATCTAAATGGGCCTCCACAATTAATAGTTCGGGGGATTTTCATTTTTATAGTTTTTAAACTATAAGTTTGTAAATTATGATATTTTTTCCAAAATTTTATTTTATGAGATTTTTTTTAAAAAAAAAAAGTGAAAAAAATATGGGAAAAACCAACACAAAAGAAATTGGTTATCCTCTTATAATAATTGGTTACTTGTCTAGTTATTGTAAAAGTACTTGATTATCCTTACCTAATTTTCCCTTATTTTTAATTTTAGAATTTTTATACCACATACTAAAATTTTAATTTTTTTTTTTATTGTGGAGTGGAATTTTTTAAAAAAATATTATATATTTTTTTTCAAAAAATACTGTATATTTTTCATACTGTGTATTATGTTAAGTTTTCACTATTGTTTTATGGTTATTTTTTAGTTGTTTCACTATTATTTTAATTGTTCTGTTTTGTTGTTTTACGGACGTTTTATAAAAAAAATTGTATTTTTGTAAAAATTCTATGTGATAGTAAAATTGTAAACTTTTACAAATATATATCTATATATATTTTTTTTTTTTTTGGGTAAAACACCCTTCAATTTTTCATCAATTTTCCCACATTCTCTTCATCTAAATGGGCCTCCACAATCAATAGTTCAGGTCCAGCCCATCAAACTTCTTCTTCATCTGTTTTTTTTTTTTTTGGATAATGGTTCCCCTTCAAAAAAAAAGGAAGCATTTTTGTTATCTAGGGTTTCACCTCCATTAATTTAATACCCAACCATTCCGCCTCAGTATTGTCCACCACAAATTTCTTTGTTATTCCAAAAGCTTAGACTGATCTCAATTCTCAATGGAGTTGATTCAGTAGAAGAAGAAGAAGAAGAAGAAGAAGAAGAAGAAGAAGGAGGCATATTTCAGGTTTGTGTGTGAATCTAAAGCATTCTCAATCACTCTCACCAATTTCAATTTGGGGATTTTGTATTAGTGTGCATTAGATTCACGCACAAACTCGTAATCTTCCTTTTTCAATTATTGATTTTTTGAAATTTCAATGGAGCTGTAGATGAACAAGATTGCAACTTTGATCTATACATATATATTTATATATATATATATATATATTATTATGCATAATCTTTGTTTAATCTTTTATGATATCACACAATATATCTTCAGTGTTTGAAGGATGTGAAGAACAAGAGAGAAGGGAGAATCAAAATCTATATTTATATATAATTTTTATCAATTAGTTTTTTATTTTATTTTTCTTTTGAATTTGATTGCAATGACACAATATTTTGATATGATATTAGGAAATTTTCTTATAAGTTAATAACCCAACTGAGATTCATTCCTATTAGATGTTTGGTTTTAACATGTGATGTTGTTGCATTCCCATTTTACCAATTTTTCTATTTATGCTTTTATGAATTCTCTCATAAGAAATTCTTTGTCAAGCTTTTCAACATTAGATGAGATTCATTCCTACCTATTAGAAGTTTGGTACACTTTTTGGTTTTCTTTTTTATTCTAATCAAGTCAAAATCATATTCTCTTAGGGTCCTTTTGGTCCTATATTAAATTGTATTATGTGTTATGTTTCTATATAGTCCTGTGTTTGGTTTTGATTTGTATGTGTATATACAAAGTATTATTTAAAATTATGAAATGATATACAACACAATTCATTCCTATTAGATGATTGGCCACTAATATAGTAAAGATTGTTCTTTTTTAGCTAGTGTTGTCCAAAGGTTTCTTCTCTAAGTTCTCTTGTGTTAGTTATGAGCATGAATATCTTTCTGAGTATAATTTTTCAATCAACAGTTCCCCGAATCAGCTATGGAGAAAGAAGTAAGTTCTCTACAATCGTTGCTAAGAACAAGAAGTTTTGTTTTTGATTGCAGGTGAGGAAGTGAAGTTGATAGGTTGGAGAAGGAGATCCAATATCTTGTTCCATTACTAAGTAGTAATGTTTATGTGGTGCCATTGTACATACTACATTGTGTTTATATATATATGGTGAATTTCCATTCCAAGGTTAGAAAAACATTCATTGCTTTCAATTCATACTGTATATTGTAATGATTAGGAAACTCACTTTCCTAATTCTGAGAAAAATCCATTAAACACAAAAACAAAGAACTTAGTGCCATGTTCCATGTTTTTCTTCAATGATTTTTCTAGGTATTACAATGAGGATTGGCAATGTCTTTTCGTATTATTATTATTCTAAGCTTGAATTATAAGAATCTTGAGAAATGTTAGTGGATTCAATAAAATTCATAGCTATTATTTTGATTTTTGAGGCATATTATAGTGTTGAGTTCTTAATGGGGCAATGGACCAATTCAACATTTGTTGCTGTCTTTAACAATAACATTTATGTCTTGCAACTTTCTTGTGATTTTCCAATGGACCCACAATTTGGTATACCAAAAACTTGTAAAGCAACAACTCAGAAATCTTGTTCTGAAATTTTCAGAGTATAATAAATGAATTTCCTATTTAAACACTCTTCCACTTTGGTCTTTGTTTTGTGTGTATATAAAAGAATTGTTTTGGTGACTCAAATGAATCAAAATAGAGAAAGATAAAGAAAATGGGAGTTTTGAAAGTGTTTAATTTGAGAGAAAATGTTTTGGGTAAAAAAGGAGTTGGAGTAGCTTGCCCTTATTGTGGAGGACCTGTCTTAGCATGGAATTTTGATACCCATTTATTACTTTGTTGTATTCCAATTTATCACAAACTTAAAACCAAATTTTATTGCACCATTTGCTCCACTAGACTTGTTTTTTCTTCTTCCAATTTATAAATAGTACTAAAAAATTTATGTTTATTATTTATATACTATGAAAGGAGAAAATTTCCTCAAAAAGAGACAATTACTATATTTTTCTTAAGGGTGATTTTCCTATTTTAGTGTGTATTTATTTATCCTTTGTGTAATTGTAATGTAGACATTTGTTATTAAATTTGTTTTGGAATTAAATTATTATTATTATTATTATTTTATGTAAAATTAGACATTAAATTATAAGAAAATTTTACAATACTCATACTAATGTACTCATATTTGGTTTTGTATTTAAAATAATTTTTTAGTAAATTTTTTTTTCTCATAATCATATACATGTTAGTATTTAAATATTGTATTGCACACATGATTATTCTATCTTATATGCGGGTGAACTAGACTGTTTGAACACTGCTTCTATGTTGTAAATTATTTCAACTTTTTAAAATTTTGTTTGATGTCTTAAATAATTATAATGTACACAAATGTAAAAAAAAAATAGATTAAAAAAATTTTTCGATCTAGAAACAGGTAGAGAGTGCATTACTACATTCTTTTCACTTAAATATTGCTAACATTACTATTAGATACTGTCGTATCCAAAATCACTAGAGGTGACGTTTTAATAACAATTAACAGTTATTTATAATTATTATATTAAAATATAAAATAGATACTAATTTGTTCCATCATACAAATTGTGTTCAAATTTATTAAAATTATTAGAGTAAATAGTATTATTTGATACCCTAAATTGCAATGATTAATTACATGTTAAATAATTAAATTTGAATTAGATGGTTTGTCTTTTTTTGATCATTTCGAATTAGATTGCGAGTCCAATTGAGTAGGAAGAAGTTGAAGAATACTTTCAAATTAAATTTAATTCATAAATATCTCTTTTTATGAGTATTATATTTAAATTATTCTTACACAGTCACATGATTAAGATATAATTTCATATACAATAAATTTGTATTATTTGAAGATGGATGTGTAGGTTTGTGGGAAAATTAAAGTAAAATTTTGATTATAGATGAATGAAAATTATCGTAAAGTGATAAGGGTAAAACTAGTACAATAATTAAAAAAAGAGGTAAATATAATAGATTTTAAAGGAGAGGGTAAAAATTAGAGACACCAAATTAAAAGAGGTATATAGTGTAATTTATTCAATTGAGTCTGGGTTTCTCAGATAGTTGGGCACACTCCTCCAACAATAGGACTGGCTCTAGCCTAAGGGGGGTTAGGCCCGCGCTTAGAGTCTACTCATTTTAGGGGTCCAATTTTAACTCTGGCGATCCTATTTGATAAGTTAGTAGCATTTGAAGTTCGCTAGACTTTGAAGTGATTAAAAAAAACTAAAATTTATTTGATATTTGGTGTCACATAAAGAAAAAGAAGACAAAGAAATATATGAAAGATAAGGGAATAAAGGGGTATGAAAATATAGTTTACATAGTGGGTAGGAGAGAAAATAGTATATAGCAGCATATACTTTCCTTTTTATATAAATATAATTTATGCTAATTATTCTTATTCATATTCTTTTTACTTTTTTTTTTTTATTTATTATTTTGAGGGATTATTCTTTTTACTTTGATGTTATTTACTTATTTATGCTTGACTTTTGGGTTAAGGTAAGCGATATGTTATGGCCTCGGATATTAAAATGGGCCTTCTACAATTAATACTTCAGCCCAGCCCAGCCCAGCCCAGCCCATCGAACTCTAGAGTCTTCATATTTCTCTTCATCTATTTTCATTATATATATCTATATTTATATTTTCATGGTTTCAATATACATTGATGATTATAACCATTTGAGAAAAGACAAAAAAACAAAAGAGTCAAGACCGACTTGGAGAGCAAGCAAATTTATATCTATCAACACAAAGTTAAGTTAAGGAAAATAACAAAAATGAAGTTTTGAGTAATTTTGCAGCAATTTTTAAGTATTTAGTAGTAATAAACTAAACAAAATTGAGTGTTTATATGGCAAAATTCCCTTTATCTAATAAGTAAACAAAATTATGTCTAATAATTAATAATTAAAAAATAAAATTAGTACGAGGTGATGTCGGTTGAAAGTGAAGTGTGTCTTGTCTTTTTTGTTTTGATTGTTATGTATCCAAATCAATAACACTATCATGCAACTAATTCCCCACATGTATATGCATCAATTATTTAATATTACAATTTATTGCGTAGTGTTGTAATTTGTTATTACGGGCCGACGTTTTTGACACAATATGAAACTAACATGAGTTCGGAAGATATAAGTACGATTAGGCACGAAAAAAATATAGATTTGAGTATGACACGATACGATACTATAAATTAGCACAACACGACATGAAAAATGTGTTCTTAAGCACGACACGTTACGAGAAGTACAAAAGGCACAACATGTAAGCACGCAGCCTGAAAAGCACGACACGCAATAAGAGTTCGAAACGCACCACAACTCCTTTTAAAAAGGATTATGCTTGGCCCATCTGAAGGCTAACTTGTTGTAGGTGATATTATTTGAGAAAATTACACTCTATACCCTTTTTATATTATTCTCTTTTATTTTTACCTTCTTTTTTAAAATCTATCATTTTTACCTCTTTTTTTAAACATTGTACCAATTTTACCCCTGTCACTTTAAGATACTCTCTATGTGATTCTCTTATGTAAGGGTATTTTGGGTACAATACATATAAAAAGAGGTATGTTTCAAATAAATATAAAATTAGAAGTAAATTTGATTAATTGATGAATAAAAGAGGGTATTTTTCAACTTACCCCATATTATTTTGAATGGAAAGCCTCGAGATATTATCAATGATCTAAATTCGGATCTGTTTAAGGATGGGGCTGCATGGGCACACGGCTAAAGCCATTCCATCCAAATTCTAGACCTTAAAAGTCATTTAATAAAAAGACTCCAAATTTATTTTTTAAAAACATCATATTTTGTATTTTTATTATTATTTACTAAAAAATATAAATATTTTATAAAAAAATACTTAATTTATTTTTTAAAATACTGCATTTAATATTTTATGAAAAAAACAGTCTTATTATATTTTGAAAATACTATATTTTAAATTTTTACAATTATATATACAAAAAACCATAAAAAATTTTCTTATAAAAAAAGCCCAATTAGAGTGTTCAGCCTAATAGGCCTAATTAGCTTGAGACAGAGTCTGTCCAATCAAAAGATAGGTTAAGGTATAAAGCACTTATATTAAGTAACATCTTGTTCTTGAAATTATAGAAAGATTGAAGAAGTAAGAAAGAAATGCACCACCCAACACATTCGACACGTGATTCCTTTTTGTTCAAAAAACATGTGACAAACACCAAACTTAATATTAGCTACTACTACTAGTGATCAACACGTAGTAGTACTTCTTTCTTCTTTATTTGACAAAAACAAAAGAAAAAAAAAAGTGATCACAAAAAGATTTGATCTCTTATTGTTATGGACCCCCAATAATAATATATATAATATATTCTAAGCGTCTTGCTCTTTGGTTCTGGTGACGAGGCTTAAAGTTTATTGTCATTGAAAGTGATTCGAAGGTAGTGATCAACGCTTTTAATGGGAAGGAGTCCTGCTGGGGAGCTTAAGAACTATGTCTCATTTTGTGTTAGATTGTATTTTCAAACATATTAGTAGACATTATAATTTTGCAGCCCATAACGTAGCTAAGTGGGCGTTTTTCCACCAAAAATTTGGCTTACCGATGTCCTCTATCCCCGACAAATTCTTTTGTAACGATCGCGAAATCTAACTGTTTTTATATATATATATATATATGAACGTTTTTTTTAAAAAAAATATTCTCATAAAGTTTGAAGATATATATATATATATATATATAAATGTGAGTACTTGTTATATATGTATATATTTTACAAATTTGATATTTATATAAAATAGAAGAAAATATATATTTTTTCTGAAACAAAAATAAAAATTGACTAGCACTCAAGAAAAGCCAAATAATTAGTAACTTTTTGGTTATAATTTTCTTTAAATTGCCGGATTCTTAGGTTATAAGGATCTAATATATTAATTACAACAATAATATGATTATAATAATTGACTAATTAATAACCTAAAACAAACCAGAATTCTAAATGGTGATATGACAACCACTCATTGGTTAATTATGTCCAAATTTCTAAAAAAAATAATGTATTTTTTTTTAATTATCACAATTCTACAAATAAATTAAGGGATTATTTTAAAAATACTCAATAACAACTAAATATTTATATTTTTATAAAATTTGAGTTTTTTTTTACTTTATTACGAATTTTTTTTCTTATTATTTACATAATTTAAAAAAAAAATTATTGTTTTTATGTTATGAAAATATAATATAACTTTGCTACAAATAAAAATAACATTGAAATAAACACAAAACCATACAATTGTAAATAAAAAAAAATGATTATTTTTAAGTGTATTATTTAAATTTTCTATAATTAAATTCTTTCGTGTGGATTATTAATACATAGACTCAGATCATATATATATATATAATATTCGATTGATGAAAAAATATATTCCGATTAATATTATTCAAAGAAAATATTATGTATTCCACACAAATATATAAATTTTTATATATAAAAAATAATATTTATTCATGAACGTACTAAATTTAGTTAAAATTAAATTTTCATTATTTAATTATAATCTGGTATATATATAACTGTAACACACACATTAAAACATTAGTAATATTTATTCGATGAATTTTTTTTTTGTAGCAATTTATTCCATGATTTTTATTTCTTAAGCGTAGGGGCATATTTTTTTCTTATTAAATTACAAATAAAAATTCCTTTTCAAAAAAAAAAAAATTACAAATAAAAATAAAAATTAATATTCTTGTATATGATCATGAGTCATACAATAATTTAACAAATATAAATCATGCTTTTGTTGGTGGACGGTGCAGAATGGCATCTACTTTGATATGATGTATAAATATAGACAAAAATATATAAATTATAACATTATATAAAATAAAATAGTAGAGTTATATACATCAACACCTTTTACACGTACTATGTTTCATCTTGTTTAATTTGTTTATTTATTTTTATATAAATATTCATTACTTTATTCAAAAAATTATGACAATTAGTCTACATAATATTAATTATTTAAATATTATAAAAATAATTAAAAATTAAAAATATTACAAAAATTTCTTCTTCCAACAAGCTCCATGCTTCTCTTTCTACAAAATTCCTAAGTTTGAAAACTCAAAAAACCTTTGATCATGAGATTTCACCTTATGCCACTCTTTTAGAAAATTGATCAAATCTAATTTCGAAAGATTCCAAACCTCAATCAACAAAAACATGATCGGATTCCGTCTAAGAAATTATATAAAAAAAAAACAAATGAAGCAGTGAGATCTTGAAGAGAAAATTGATAATTAGATGTTTATTTCAGTGGAATTGCCACGGGCTCTCCAAACAGGACGGACCTTGAGTTAAAATGAGTCATAGGAAAATAAATATTTTTGGGCCCTTAATATAAAAATAAATAGTATTTTTAAAAATTACTAAAAAGATCGATATGTATATTTTTTGGGACCCCTAAAATGAGTGAACTCTAGGCGCGAGTCTAATCTGCCCATACCTAGGGTCAACCCTGTCTCTAAAGATGATCTTCTATTGAGACCATCTACCTATATGCATCAATAGTACTTAGTATAATCTATAAGTAATATATTGTAAATATAGTTATAAATGATATTTCTTAATAGAGAAATGTTAAAGGGCATCAGTGGTGTCTAGCATCCTCCTATGTGTTAACATCGCTATTGGTCCAACTAAGTATCGGGTCCTATATAATTTAATATAATAACTTTTAGGGAGAATCGTATCGTTAGCTAATCGCAACGCGACATGTCGCAAAAATACTAAATATCACTGGTACTTAATAGTAATACTCTTCTTAATAGTTACTCCATATTTAATTATACTAATTAGGACACTTCACATTTAGTATATGGGTAGGGAACTAGTATAAGGAGATGTGTAGGATGTGGAAAAGCATTAATTCTTGAGTGCAGACTTGGTCGACATGCTCTGCCGACCTAACTATTTGGTTTAGAAATTAAGCACTTATAGACTTATAGTTGACTTGATGATCAATAAGAAATGCTAAAATATACTTAGTATTAGTACAATTAAATATTGAGTACCAGAAAAAAAAATTAAATATTGAGTCTCATATAATTTAATATAATAATTTTTACAAAGTATTATTAAAGTAACACATCTAAAAAAAATATTAAATACTATTGGTGCCCAATAAAAATTTTCTTTCATAAATTCTTAAATTAATATTAATCTTCTAATTTCACAACTCAGAGGTCATAATTTTATTAAGAGTGCTTATATTATTATAAATTATATTAGAGGTGTCTAGAACCACTTAAAAGTGACTATTTACTATTAATTAGTGATATTTTATGATAAAGTTTAGTATTTCTCTATTAGTTAACTTAACTAATTATGATTCTTCAAATTTGCCAAAATTTTGGTTTAATAGAACATCTAGCTTAACTTGTATATACTTGATTTATTTTAATTTGATTATAAACTCAAATATATATTATATATATTGATTATGATGAGTCCCATGAAACAAGGCAGGAATTAATCCGGTAATTAATTAAACTATTTATATGTACATGATATGCACGTTATATTAATTTATTTGAAAGTGTATGTATGCTGTCAAATTAATTACTATTTAATTATTTATACTTATATATATATATGTAATGTATGTATCATGACTCATGACTCATATGGCTGTAATATATATTGAACAGTGGCATGCATTAATGTGCTAAATATATATATATTTGTTAATTATTCAACTTAATTTATATATGAATATAGCTGTTACATTCCATTTACAGTATTAGAATAAAATTGAAAAAAAAAATTATAAATTTTAATTAATTACGACATATACATAATATTAAATTATAGGGAAAAAAACAAAAAATTACAAAAATACTTTGGGCCGGCCCATTAAACATTTATACATGTCCACATACAAATATTTACAAAAATACCACATGTACTAAGCCTTCAGCTGTACAGAGCAAACCATGAAGATGAAAATACGCGCTCGTTTCAAAACCGCAAAACAACCAAAATGAAACCAAAACGAGAAAAATACAACTATTAATTCTGGCAAAATCAACTGGAAAAGAATACCTGCAATGATCTAAACTGAAAATGACGAAAAAAAAAATCAGAAAAACTGTGAAGAAACTGAAATTACACATTTGTTTTCTATTTTATTCAATCAAAATAACTCCCCCTAATATCGAAATCTATATTCATGAAATGTAGATCTGTAACAAACAGATCTGGAGCTCCCACTAAATCCAAAACAATGTATGATGTGAAAATTTTAAAAAAAAAACCTCATGAATAATACATCTACGTTATATACAGTTGCATTTTGATTTATTTTTTGTTTTGGTTGCCTTATAGTTGCATTATCGTTTTATGATAGTTTATATATTATGCAAGAATTTAATTTGATGGGGACTAAGAAATAGTAGTTATACATAGTAAGTTTTGTGCAAATAGTTGCATATTAATTTTATAGTGAAATAACATATGCAAGTAGCAAAACTATAACAAAACTACAAAATAATTGTATGCAAGTGCAAATAGTTGCCTTATAGTTGCATTATCGTTTTATGATAGTTTATATATTATGCAAGAATTTAATTTGATGGGGACTAAGAAATAGTAGTTATACATAGTAAGTTTTGTGCAAATAGTTGCATATTAATTTTACAGTGAAATAACATATGCAAGTAGCAAAACTATAATAAAACTACAAAACAACTGTATGCAAGTGCAAATAGTTGCCTTATAGTTGCATTATCGTTTTATGATAGTTTATATATTATGCAAGAATTTAATTTGATGGGGACTAAGAAATAGTAGTTATACATAGTAAGTTTTGTGCAAATAGTTGCATATGAATTTTATAGTGAAATAACATATGCAAGTAGCAAAACTATAATAAAACTACAAAACAACTGTATACAAAGTAAAATACAGGAAAAACTCTTTGAACATCAACATCCATGATAAATCTCATTGTTACCCATTGATGATATAAAAATGGGACTGACCAGGTTAATCTAATCTATTAGCTTTGCCACCTTCACTCATAAATCTTAATCATGTTTGTCCTAATACTTTTCTAATATTAATTTTATAACTCTGCTCACGTCAATACTACTATAAGCATGAATTAGATCGTTTTCTTTTCAAGTATAGAATATCATCGGTAATTGTTTCTTATTATTTTATTTTGTTATCTAATTATTTCGACGTGGCTTTGAGCTAGTCCGGCGAGAATGAAAATGACATTAAAATTGTACGAATTTATTTGTACATGCTTATATCAGTTGAATGGCCTAGTCAAAGTCTTCTCTTTTGTCATGAAAGTATTTCAGAAGTTGTAAAGTTAAACTAATAAGTTAAAAAGATTTAATTAAAAACTGAAATAAAATTAAAAATAAAAAGGAAAGAAGAAAAAAAGAGAGTGAAATGATGGATTGATTGATAGAAGTCAATCCTAGACCTAAGCAACAATATATAAGAAACTAGCTTTACAATTAAAAATTAAAAATAAAAATAAAAGAAGAATTGTTATGGAAAAAAAATTAAAAATTAAAAACTGAAAATAAAAAATTAAAAACTGAAATAAAATTAAAAATTAAAAATTAAAAGCTGAAATAAAATTAAAAATAAAAAGAAAAGAAGAAAAAAAGAGAGTGAAATGATGGATTGATGGATAGAAAATGAAAAAAGAGAGGGAAGAAAGTAGGATTTGATTGATGATGGATGGAATGATGACTAAGTGGTATATGTGTAATAAAACAAACTTTGTAAGTAAAAAAGTAGGTATAAGCGTGTATGAGTAATTTTGTAATAAATTGTGTAAAATGGATTTTTCATGTAAAAATTTCTAAATTATATTACATATATAATATGTTAATGATTTAAATTAATTGAACAAAGAACATTTTTTTTTAAATTTACTTTTGCCTCTCTATTTAAATTTTGAGATTATGACTTTGAGATTTTCAGAAAACAACAAAAATAATTGATAAACGATAACTAACTTTTAGGTTCTAATAGTTTTGGTTAGATATTTTGAAGAATAATAAAGTAAAAAGAAATTTATGTAAGTGCATCAAATCCAATTGGTTCAAAATCTTTCTTTCTTTTCTTTTTTTCTCACACCAAATGTAGGTAAAGCAAAATTGATGTGAGTGTACCAAATCCAATGGTTTGGAATCTTTCTTTCTTTCTTTCTTTCTTCTTCTTCTTTTTTTTTTTTTTTTTTTAAGTATTTTATAACATAAATATAAATACCTAACTTTCGACTGTAAATAAATACTTAATTTTAATTAATTTTAAACAATAATAATACTTGAATTATATTTTTCGAAACTTTTATAGTATTACTTAATCGTTAAATGTTATGTCAATAACCACGTGACAGTCTCTGATTAGTCTAGTCACTAAATTTTTTATTCAAAAATTAATTTAAATATACCAATAAGATCAAAATGACATTTGGATAATGACTCGAAATTTAACCGATTAATTATATATATACTGAAATTTATTATTATTGTCAAAAATTAAACTTAAATAAATTAATGTAATTTTAACCAAAAAAATAATTTTATTTACACCTTAAATTACTCTTTTCCTTTCATTATTTGTTCTTCTGCACGAAATGTACAAGCGTATTTTATGAAAAGAAAGAAAAAAGGAAAATGTGGCAGTAACTTTAAGCATTTTCCAAAACTTAAATATACTTTTTTTCTATGTGCATGCCTTTGGCCTCCCATATGTACTTATAAATTTATATTTATAAAAAGACTAATTAATTAGTAGACTTTTCGCACTTAATTTTGACATGTATTAAATTATATTTTTTTAAATTTTTAGCTGTTAAAAATTTTCTTGAACTGTATATTGATATTGTTAGATTTAAGGATTTTATCCAATTTCATTCAATTTTAATAATTTAGTCATTGTACTTATACTAAATCACACTCTCAAAATTTGATATTTATGTAATTATGTCCCTCAAACTTTAAAATGTATGAAATCAAACCTCCTACATTTTATTTATGTTAGATTTTTCTTATTTATAAAATTAGATCAGGGGCCGGCCCTAATTTTTAGTGGGCCATAGAAAAAAAATTTATTTTGGACCCTTATTTAGAAAAAAAATATGGTATTTTTCAAAATCAGTAAAAAAAGATTGTATAATTTTAAAAGGGAAATATTTTTTTAGGCCTCTGGGCTAGGTGGGCCCTAGGCACAGGCCTAGCTCGCCTATGCCCAAGGCCGGGCCTGAATTAGATAAAAGTCTTTAAATTTAACAGTCTCAATAATTTAAAGAAATTTTTAAGAATCTTCAAAATTCAAAGAGCATAATACACATTAAATTTTGGGGAATAAAATTTTTAATTAACTATATAAAAAAGAATTTAAATATTCAAATTTTAAAGTATATATATTGACGTTGACCGCCGATAATTAATTTAGGTGGGAATAAATATTTGAGAGATTATTAATTATTATTTAAAAAAGTACGTGCGTGTAGTATGAGTGAAATCACATGCAGTGCATGCACGTATGTACGTACTTGCATTATTATTAATTAATACTATAGTCATCAATATATTTCACGAGATCGATAGAAAGAACACACAATCCATACATTTTAATAACCTGACTCACTTATATTCTTATCTCTCATTTGTCAATTCATACATTAATTTGTCATTTTGATAAAATTATAAGGGGGTGTACTAATAGTAATGTATCCCTATTTATTTCCGTATCACAAATAATTTTTCAGTCTAATTTTTTTTGTGAGGAAATTAGAAGATTTATATTTTTTTATATGTATTGTCCTCTTTTATTTTTACTTTCTTTTTTAAAGTCTAATATTATTCTTACATCTTTTCTTAAATATTGTACCAATTTTGTCTCTGTCACTTCAATATATATTCTCTATGTGACTCACTTATGTCAGGGTATTTTGAGTACATTACATACCAAAAAAATTATAAGTAAATTTAGTTAATTGATTAATAAAAGAAGTATTTTTTAACTAATTACCTCTCCTTTTTTCATAGTCTTAGGTAGGCCTGGCCATTTCAAGTTAATTAAGAGTCTTGAGTTAAAAAATTTAATTAGGCTTTTTTATTTTTATATGAAACTTTTTATGTTTTTTTATGTATATAATATTTTGGGAATGTAATTGGATTTTTTAATTCTTAATAAAATATTAATATTAAATGTAGTATTTTAAGAGCAGCTTCAACACGCGTTGTTATGCGATGGAGTTGGAGAGGTTCTGATGAGCACCTCTTGTTGCTACACAGCAACAACTAGCTATAATTTCGATTTTTGTTTATATTTTATTTTCTAAAAAGAAAGTAAAAATTAAAATTGAAAACAATAAGGGTATGAATTTAAAATAATGTTATATTAAATAATATTGTGTTAGGTATGGTGGCAACTTTTAAAGTTTTAGTGTATTGGAGTATTATTTTTTTTTAGAAGAGGTTGAAATTATGTGGATTAGAGATGCTTTAAAAAATAAATTACATATATTGTTTTTAGAAAATAATTATGATTTTTACTAAATAATAATAAAAATATAAAATATGATATTTTAAAAAGTAAATTTGAGACATTTTTATTAAAGAAGTATTTAAGTTTAGGCAGAGGGCTTTGAGCATGGACCTAAGCTGTTCCACCCTTAAACCGGCCATGATTATTAATTCGTATTATAATTTTGAATAATAATCCTATACAAATAAATATTAATTATAGATATAAATATTGTAAATTAATTGTTATACAATTACCAGTTTACCAAGGGATTGACTTGACCCAAGACCAATTTAATTAATTATTTTGATAAAACTTTACAATAATATGCATGTACGTACGTACGAAATTTCAAAAAAGTAAAGTCTTTTAAATATATATATATTTTTGATAATAATAAGTTTGTTTAATTTGTTTTTTTTTATTACATATATGTTATCTCATATGTACTACGTAAGAGTGTACTGTCATAATGCATGACTAATAAAAAGTATATTAATTTCACTTTATTTAATCACAAAAGTGGTTTTCACTTTAAATTTAGGCTTAATTAAATAATAGTCCAATTACCTAATATTTCTTTGTGAATTATTACAAAATTTAATTAATATTAAATAAATTAGAAAGGTATGTACATTATTTTTTTATAAATTTATTAATAAAATAAAACTGGTGAAATAAATAATTTGGTAAAGAATATTTTTAATCAATCATTTGGTAAAGAATAATTTGGTAAATAATTTGGTGAAATGCATAATATTATTTATAAACTCTCGTCAGTTTAATTTTAACTGATGATTATTTAGAACAATATTAGCTATATATAATTTAACTTAATTTATCATTATATTATCTATTTCATCATGTTTTGTAGGTGCCGAATTTATGAACAAACAATAATAATTTATAGTGCCTATAAATTTATATATATATATATATATATGTATTTCTGAACCTACTGATCAACATTAATAATTTAATTAATTTTAATTAGGTAGTAATTAAGTAACTCAAAACTAATTACACGATTATTATTAATATGACTCTTGTCAAAAGAGTACTCATTTTATTTATTTATAAGATTAATTAGTAATTAATCACCTACCAACTATAGATTAGATCGAGTCATGAAGTCAAAGTTATATAACAAGATAAACATTTGTATATATATATAAGTCATAGTGTATAATTATATATGTTTACCAAAAAAATCATAATATATAACAATACCAAAAAGCCATGCAATAATATATATTGTAACATGAAAAATATTAATGATGTTGTACTGCTAACTACTAACGTAACGTTATAATTATAAGTTTTATTATACAAAGACCCGATTTATTAATTATAATTAATTCCCTTCTAAAATCAAGATTAAAACAAAAATATGTAATAATTATAGAAATATTTTTAACAACGTACATATATTGAAAGTATCTCACAAAAAGAAATAACATAATAATAATTTTACATATGGTGCTGATACAATTAATTTGAATATGACAATTTATAAATTTTATAATATATAATTAATATATGGACTTTAATTTTAAATTAAGTCAATCATTATATATAAATTAATTGCATCATGATATGTTCAGCATTTTTACGTCACATATATAACCACACTCTTTTAATTTATTAATTATTGACAACTTTATATATAGTCCACGACAAGTTTATTTTTTATTTATTTTAATTTTATTAAAATATATATATATATGCTACTTTTTTACTTTTTTTTTTTTTTTAAACGGTCCCAGCCCACCATCAAAGAGAAAATTTCTATGAGCAAGAAGAACACACAAAATTTAAACTCATTTGTTACTTGCTTCGTGTAATAGTTGAGTCACTGTATATATTTTACTAATATTTTACTAACAGTACCAAATAAAGTATACTTAACCAAAGTACGAGCGATTATATATAGCCACACTAAAATTATTTAAAGACAAAATAAAATTGTTCAAAACAAATCCTAAAAAAGATTCTAACAACAAAATGATTATTAAATTTGAACACCAAATTAAAATAATATTATTAAATTCAAAGCATTCGTATTTTTTTTATCAAGAAAGAACAAATTTCATTAATCACAAACTATAACACAACAACTACAACAAATAGCTCGGCTATAAACCATCTATTACATAAAAATTCTCTCTATGTATCTCTTCTCATGAACTTTTAAATTTCTTTTCTTGGCTATTTGTAATCTGTAATACACTATATTTTTAATTTTTTGTGTAATCTTTGTTGCTGTACTCAATTGTTGAAGATGCAATTGTTCTTATTGCTCCAAATAAGGCTAGCTGTAAATCATGGCTACCAGAATCGAAACATGAATCTGGTGCTTCTTATCCTTGCTCTTCTGTAGCAGCCACTCTGCCAGCTATGAAAACCAGTTTGCCATCTCTTAATTCCCAACCAATTACTAACTTGATCCATAACCTGTTGTGAGAGATAGTAGTCGAAAAAAAAAATGAGAGTTACTCTCAGCTACTGCATCACACACCGGACAGTTGATGATGTCAAGGGTAATCTGAAATTGAGCAAACTTATCTCAAGTTAAAAGCTGAGACTTGATTGCTTAATTGCCTGAAAATGAATCTATGCTTCGGCATGTTTATGGAGCTCCATACATACTTGCTAAAATCGAACTGAGTTTGGGGAATGCAGCTGTTGTATAACAGATTTATTTTAAACCGATTCACACCAGCCCCTGCCTTCACAATGTCTGCCCGAGTGAACTTGTCCCTTAGATGACAAAGTTTCCTCCAATACCAACTATAGTATTATTATTAAGATCATAGTTCTAAAAAGACTTGTTCTTGAGATAAATATTATTGACCCATTTCACTTAAAAAATATCTCTTTTAGATGAAACAACCCAAATATATTTAGCAAAGAATGGCTTGTTTCTATTTAATTCCATTTAAGGCACACTTTTTCCCAACAAGTCACGTGAAGTTTACTTCTACTCCCATTCCAGCCCCACAATAACCCTCTACACATCATCCGTATTTTTAATAGTCAAAACTTCAACGATTTCAGATAAGAAACCTTCATCCACAAACCTAGATGCCAAAGCCAATACCAAACACATTTATTAGTCAAGTCTCCAATTTTTTTACTTTTAGTGCTTTATTATATATTTTTTTTTCTCAAAAATTTTTAGTGCAATTATAAATTAGTCTTTTTATTTTCTATTAAAGTGACTGGAATTTTCAGTGAAAAATCATATTAATTAGAGATAATAATATATAGTGCCATTTAAATTATGTATATCATTTATAAACTATATTCATTTTTAGTATATACTACTTTTCAATAATGAAAAAATAAAATATATAAATAAAAAATAGGAGGGCCATAATTTAAATTTTCACAAATAGTAATTTTTCCCCAAAATGTATCTTTATATATTAAAAGTGCCTATCTAACGACATTTCTTGGTTTAACAGAATATACTTAAAAATCAAAGAATATTCTGTTAAATTTAACGATTAGCTTTGATCTCCCGTTAACAAATAAACCCAATAATTAAACCCAAAACATTAAACAATCTTTTAAATATTAATAATCTCTTTTTAAATTAAAAAAATCATCTTAGCCACATATCTCTCTAACTAACTTATCTTGGGAGAATATTAATATTTTTTTTTTTTAAAAAAAAAAAAGAAAAATATAGATATTTACCTTATATGTTTGTGATTATTTTTAGTTTTATTTTTAATTTTACCACCAAGAGGAGAAGGTTGAAAAATATTAGAATATGAAAATATTATTGGTGCTTATTAGTAATTTGCAAAGAACGTGAAAGTCTATAAATATATAGTTGTGTAGCTATTATTAGATATGAAATGAGATAATAAAACTTTTTTCAATTAGAAGATTAATGTACATTTTACTATTAATAATATATATTATTATAACACAATTATGTTTTACTTATTAAATATACTGATACATATTTTATTTTTTTAAAACAAATCGTTCAAATAATTATACTATTTTAATTATTAATTAAAATAAAAAAATTAAAATATTAAATAAAACTAACAGTACGTGGCTTGGCACGTAACGATCACCTAGTTGTTATAAAATGTAGCAAAAATAATAGGATACTCATTGGCCGTTAAGTCTAAAAAATATATAAATAATTTATAAATCATTAATTATTTAGGTTTATAATAACATAAATAAAAATATAGTTTTTTAAATATCTTTATATATTAAAAGTGCCTATCGGCATTTCTTGGTAATATACTTAAAAATAAAATAATATTCTGTTAAATTTAACGATTAGGTTTGATCTCCCGTTAACAAATAAACCCAATAATTAAACCAAAAAAATTAAACAATCTTTTAAATATTAATATTCTCTTTTTAAATTAAAAAAATCATCTTAGCCACATATCTCTCTAACAAACCTATCTTGGGAGAATATTAATAATTCTTTTTATTTATTTTTTTAAAAAGAAAAATATAGATAAAATGTATAGATAAATATATATATGTGAGACTGTATATGTAAGAGAATTTAATTAAAAAAAATAATATAAATAATTACAGAAGGAGCAACTCATTGATATTCGGGAAAAAAAAGATTGATTGTGTTGGTTTAGAGATTTTTGGGCTTGGGCTTAAAAAAATAAAAAGAAGATAAAATAGGCTGTAATTAGTATTTACCTTATATGTTTGTGCATTTTTTTAGTTTTATTTTTAATTTTACCACCAAGAGGAGAATGTTGAAAAATATTAGAATATGAAAATATTATTGGTGCTTATTAGTAATTTGCAAAAAATGTGAAAGTCTATAAATATATAATTGTGTAGCTATTATTAGATATGAAATGAGATAATAAAACTTTTTTCAATTAGAAGATTAATGTACATTTTACTATTAATAACATACATTATTATAACACAACTATAGAATATACTGACACATATTTTATTTTTATAAAATAAATCGTTCAAATAATTATACTATTTTAATTATTAATTAAAATAAAAACTAAAATATTAAATAAAACTAACACTACGTGGCTTGACACGTAACAATTACCTATTATATTATAAAGCTTAAAGGGGAGGCTCATGACTTGTTAGTTTGCCAGCTTTTTTAGTTATGGTGATAAATTTAATATATAGTTTTGCATTTTTAAATAAATTCATTCATACATATTATTTTTTATTCATATAATTAATAACTTGATGAATTTACAAAATTATATATATTTTTTATTACCACACTGAGTAATGGTCGCCCACTAAGCATTTTAAAAGTCTTCAATATATATCTTATAATTATATAATTAATTTTTAAAATTCTACAGAATATATTCCTTATAAAAAAATAAAATTCCACAACGATCGATATGGAATATTATTATTAGTCTATGTGTATAGTACTATATATGTCACAAGTCTTCTAAAAAGAAATATAAATGAAATTACTATGACTTTCCATTACAATTTAAATTGACTCTTTTTTGAGTTATGAAGCTTTAATTTTTGCACAAAACTATAGAACTAGTCAAATAATATATATAACATTATTTCAATTTTCATCTGTTTATGAGCTGTTTTTTCTTTTTAAATCCTACTAATAATAAATGAGTTAATGAAAAGAAAACTTCAATTCTATACAATACATTGGTTTTTTCTTTAAAAAAAAAATAAATAAAAATCTAAAGAAAGTAATTAGACATCTATTTAGGATCAAATTAATTTTTTGTTATGCTAAACGGAAACAATCAATAATTTACGATATAATATACTTGATCAACAAATACACAATACAATCAAAAACAATATATCAAGAGATGTCTAGAACCAAGTAATGATTTAAAATGGTAAAATAGAGAAGAATAATACTAGGTTTAACGAGTTCTGTGCAATGCTCTATATCTCGGTCAGAATAACAATAGTACTCATATCTTTATTGATATCAGTGTTTATTAAGGTTACAAGAATCCTTACAAACTCTCAAAGATTACGAGAAAGTATCTCTGTCTAGTTTAGACTTTCTCTATCAACCTTACACTATCATGATTTTTGTTCAAGCAATTATAGTTTAAATCACTCACTTGATTACAAAAGATTTGATAGCTATTCATAAATTTGCATTGTTTCCTAAATTAGCTCCAAAACTATCGTGACACATTTACACTGTCTTAAATGTTTTAGCTCATCACTAGCAATAATAATCCACGTAAGCTTGAGAACATGCATGCTTTCAGTAGATAATCTGGAAGCTTTAATACGGACAAGCTATCTGATACGTAAAAGCACTCCTTCCGGATGAACATATCCTTGACTAATAGTAAGCTATCCAAAATTGTGTGTCCAGATTAATGACAAGCTATTCAGAAGACTTTACATTTACGGAAGACAAGCTTCACAGAAGAACCATCCAAGTTGGCCACATGTATAATGCCTTTATGACATATACAAACATTTATAATCTATTAATAATGCCATAAATTAACTTTAAATAAGTCATTAACGGATTAATTTCGAGTTTAAAGTCAACTCAAACATGATCCATTTATTAAACAGGTCAACATGAAAATTGACTCGAACTCGTTTAAGGTAAACCAAAACCCGCTAACTTTCATGCAGATTTCAAGTCATATTATTATAATAATAAGATCAAAAACTACTCTTGTACCAAGTTTTTTTGAAATATTTAATAAATATTATAAAGTATTAGAAAATTTTAATTCACTTCCTAAAAATGATACATCGATGCACTTTTATCTATTTTGGCAATAGAGAAATTTTTTTAGTCTAGTTTTTTTGTGGTCATGTATATTATAATTATTTAAGACATCCTATAAAATTATGAGAAAATAAAAAAAAACTAACGCACTGAAAATAAGGTTCAAACTGTCTGTTGCATGCATGATTATTTTTTTTATACGTGCGGGAAATAAACTATTTAAACATTCTATATTATAAATTATTTCGAATTTATCAAAATTTTACAAAATATCTTAAACAATTATAATAAACACGACTATAAAAAAATTTAAGTAAAATTTTGTTCTAAATGCCAAAATAGATACATGTGTATCGATATACCCATTTTAGGGATGCTAAGCACCTTAGGGCTCGTTTGGTACGCATGACTGGATTGGATTAGACAGGTTAATTTGTCCAATCCAGTGTTTGGGCATGACAAAAGTTTGGATAATTAATCCAGCTAATATCATCTGTCTGAGATTATTTATCCCATCTAGTAGGGTGAGATAAATAATCCTATGCAGATGAGATTTTTTTTAAAATTTTTTGATTGTATTGATATAGTTTAAATTTAATAAGAATTTAAATAAAATTTATTTATTAATTTTTTATATCAAAAACTTATTCATTAAAATTAGTAAAAATGTATACATTTAAATTATTATACATAAGTTTTCAAAATTTAAAATATTGTTAATAAAACAATAATTACTTAAATTGATTATAAGAGAAACAATATGACAATAAAATTATATATTATTTTTAAATGACTAGAAAATTTATATAAATATTTTAAAAAATTAATATTTATATTAAATTAGTGATTAAATTAGTGTTTAACATAAACAATTTTATATTATTCAAGTATTTTTATTTTACTATTTTAATTATTTATTTAATAAAAAATATGCTAAACTATTTTATTATATATTTATGATATATATTTGATTATATAAGATATATTATTTTATTTAATTTTATAATTTAATTATTTTTTACATTTGTTTTTTTTGTTGTGAATTATTTATTTATTATTATATATTTTAATTTTAATTTAATATTATATATTTTTATTTTAATTTAAGTTTTTTTTTCTAAAAAGAAATAAATAAAATAGTCCAGTCTATTCTTAAATCAAACACAAAATTACTTTCAGCATAATCTAATATTGTTGAGTCTAATCCAATCTAGGTCAATCATGCGTACTAAATAGGCCCTTAAGGGCTCGTTTGTAACGCCGTATTATGTCGTATTGTATTGTATTGTATTATATTGAATTGGATTATATATCATATTTTTATATAATACTATGTTAAACTTTAATTTATACTAAAATATTATATATTTAGGTGTCCATAAAAGTTATTATCACATATAGTTTTACATAAAAATATTGCATAAAATATAATTCAATATAATACAATACAATACAATACGACCTAATACGGCATTCCAAACGAGCCTAAAAGTATTAATAATAAAAAAAGTGATTTTAACATTTATGATTTGTTTAGAGTTTGAGACGGTATTTAAGAAGAATATACAGCAAATACAATAATAATTAATTAATAAATAAATAAATAAAAGTTGTAAGTTAATAGGGCCCATTAAAGCCCAAACGAAGTTTCTTGGAAAATTCCTAAGCGAGAATGCTATTCATCTACATCTCCAACTTCTTTCTTTTCCAATTATTATAATTAATATTTTTTTAAAATAATTTAAATAAAAAAAAGTTGTATGCCTCGTTGTTTTTGAAGAACAAAATAAAATAAAAGAGAAGAGAAGAGAAGAGATCATCCAATTCATTTTCGCCGTGAGTTTCTCCTTTTATTACTCTTTAAACAATCAATTTTTATTATTTATTTAATTAAAAAACACTTATTATTAATTTATTTTTAATATTTATAAATATGAAGGAGAACGAGAAGTTGTACTGCTACTACTACCATTGATTTTCAAATCTCGTTTTCCAGAATAAACTATTTTTAGAAACAATCGAAAACGGTATTTACCCCTATACTCTCTCTTCTCTCCTCGCTTCCTCCGCCTTAAAGTTTTGAAAAATTGGTTTTGAATACTATTTTGATTCTTTGTTTATTTTTTTCGGGTGTAGGTGATTACAGGGTGTGAGTGAGAGAGCGGAGGTGGTGGTGGGCCCCCGTACAAGGCAGGGTGTTGCCATCTCTCTTGCGACAATATTATTCTACTTCGCCACAAATACTCCTTATTCTACATCCATTTTCTCTATTCTATTTTTGTATATATAAAGAGAGAGAGAGAGAGAGAGAGAGAGAGAGAGAGAGAGAGGAATTTGCTGGTCGAGAAATGACATCGAAGGGTTCGACTTCTCCTGTCAATGGAATGTTACCGCCGGGAGATACACCGCCGGACTTGGAGGCGGCGACGGCAACCGCGGATAATGATAATAAGGAGAGGAATTCAGAGTTTGATAATGAAGACGATGATGTTGTTGGTTCCTCTGCTGATCCATTTGACATTGCTAACACCAAGAATGCTCCTCCGGAGACGCTCAAGCGTTGGAGGGTACAGTTTTCTTTATTATTATTGTTATTGCTATTATTGATATGATTATTTGTTGAAATGTGGTAAGGTTAAGGTATGGTGTGTTTGTTTTTGATGTAATGAAATTGGACCAAAGCATTGGGTAGATTCGTTTCCGTGAGAATGAACGAATGAACGAATGAATGAATGAATTGACCAAATACGTGAAGATTTTATATGAATGGAGATTTGAATTGTTTGGCATTTGATCAGAATTTAGACACACAATGCTTACCATAAACGGATTGGAAATGGAGTTTTGAGTCCTCAATTGGAAATGACCGAGTTTTGTTTGTCTAGTAAAGATTGGAGGGTTCGAAATATGAGTAAAACAGAGAAAATGTTGTGATGTGAGAATGAGAAAAACTCTTGAAGAGGTTTGGTCATTTCATGAAACATGTTTCATTGGAACAAATTATCATGCCCTTTCTCAGAACTTCTCAGTATAAGAAACTTCATTGAAGAATTTTGGAGGTTGCAAAGCAGAATGGTTTCTCAATTCAACATTAACTTTTAATTGCTTATTCATTTATAAATTTGAGCAATGTCATTGTTTGTACTCTTCTTTTATGTTTGAATCATTCTTTATTCAAGAAAAACATGTTGTACTTTTCTGTTGAATAAAAAGGTCTGGTTCTTTGCAGCAAGCTGCTCTCGTATTAAATGCTTCCCGTCGCTTTCGCTATACTTTGGATTTGAAAAAGGAAGAAGATAAAGAGAATAGAAGAAGGATGATTAGATCCCACGCACAAGTTATAAGAGTAATGCTTTTAGTCCTAAAATTCATTAACACTCACACATTTATGTGTCTATATATATCAATTCTAATTGATGATTATTTTTCGACATATATAGGCAGCATTACTTTTCAAAATGGCAGGCGAACGACAAATTGGTATGACATTAGTATTTTATTTTGATTTGAATGGTTACCTTCATGTTTGTTTTTCTACTTTACATGGTCTTGGTAAATTTTTGTATTTAGTTTTGCCTTTTTATCCTCTTAGGAGGTGATTCCAATGAATGTTTTTATACATTTTGCATTATGTTAAGGTTATTATATACACTTGATTATCCCTACGAAATGTCATAAATTGAAATTACTAGGTTAGGTGCATACGGTCTAATCCTATTATATTTGGGGACTAGAAAACTACAATTGCTATGCGAGTGTCTAGGAGAGACTCAAACCTCAGACCATGTGGGAGCAAACCACATGCCAAACTAATCAAGTTACGTTTCTTGAGTGTTATGTGCATTATTTTAAGATGACCTTAGTTAGAATAATTGAGCATGACATGCGTTAAACCACATAATATAGAAAATGATCTAGGGTCCTTTACAAATTCTAAGAACGAGTGATTGGTTAGGTCATTTGAAGAGGAAGAGATCAAAAGGGTTGTGTTTTAGTGTGAAGGTAACAAAGCTCCGTGCCCAAATGACTTTATGTTGAAATTTTATTAGCATAATTTGGCAATTCGAGATTGATTATGCAAGTCTTTCAAGAATTTCACCAGAATGCATTGTGAATTCACTAACAAGACTTATACCAATTCCAGCAAGGTTAGTGATTTTGACCTATTCTATTCACTAGGATTAAAGTGCTTTGACAAAGATGACTTTAGAAGTTGAAGGAGCTTCATGAAGGAAGACAAATCTTAGATATACTTTTGATGACTAATGATTTAGTTGAATATTTTGCCCTGAGCCAACAATTGACTTCAAAAAATCTACGACATTGTTGAATGTTTTTCATTGATTTTGCTCAAGAAAGGAAAGGCTTCAACTTAAAATGAAGATCTTAGATCAGGGGGATGAGGTTTTGAGCCTCTTAGTTATGATTTTAATGGGAGATCAAGGCGGAGGTTCAAAGGGGATAGATGGTTGAGGCGAGGACACTCGATACAATCGTTATCACCCTTCTTGTGTATGTTGGTGGTTGATGCCTTGGGTTGATTGGTGGATAAAGCTAATTCACTTAATTAGGTTTAACATTGTTATAGATTGAAATTTCTCATCTCTAGTTTGTTGATTACATGTTTTCTTCTCTAAGAAGAATACAACTAATTTGTCTCGTCGTCTCATTCTTAGTTTGAACACTCTAGCAAGTGGTATGGGGTGTAAGCTATGGGGCCTGGGTTAGTGTCTTGTCCTATTAGGGCAAGTTTTTGGGATGTTGGGAGGATGATTAACCTTACTTTATTTTTGTTTTGCAAGCTCTCAACTTACTTCATTTTTTTAGCATTCTTAAAAAGGTGGGAGATTGAGGGACATGAAAATTTTCCTTTGGAAAGGTAGCGGTTATAAATGTGGATCGCTTAATCAATTTTGAAGATGTTTGATCGAAGGAGATAGGATGGTAGTTGGGAACATTTTAAAGCAGGAATAAGGGTTTTGCTATGAAATGACTCTGAGGATTTCCCTTAGAATTTGATTCCCTTTGGCGTGAGATCATCATTAAGAGCAAGAACGCAGTGCACTCCGTTGGATGGGTCGCAAGAGCCACTTTTAGAATCCATTGGAAGTTTATTGCTTCGATTTAAAGAAATTCCACATTTTTGTTTCCTATAGGACTGGCAATGGAGAAAGAGTTAACTTTTAAGAAGACGCGTAAGAGATGATTGTCTAGCAACTAGATTCATACTCCTTTTTAGGCTAACCTACACTTTTAACACTAACATAGCTTATTTACAAGGGTAATTGAGATTTTTGAAAATTGTAGTGCTCTTGCTAAATTTTCATTTCTTTAGAAAGATAATCGATTTAGATTTGATTATGTTTCTTCAATTGTACTCCTTTAGACATGCTATCAGGGATTGTAGAATGTGGAGGATAGATAATTACAAATTTTTACTTCTACCAGTTTCTTTTTATTTGGAAAGCAGTTGCTCTGTATTAGATTTAAGGTTTTCAATTGATTTTTGTTGTTGGAAAAGTAAAATGCTTGTGATAACCTTCAAAAAAGACTCCTATTTTATGCTTTCCCCATATTGGTGCATTCTTGGTATGACGAGGATCATCTCTTCCTTTATTGTTTGATGTCGCATTCCCTTTAGTTTATGCTATTGAAAGCTTTTGGAATTCATTGGGTTTGGCCTCATCGTTGTCTTGATATTTTGTTGTTGTGTGGATGTTTAGGGTCTCGGTCCATCATAAGAGAGAAACTTCGGAATGTCGCTATACAAGCATTTTGTTGGGCACTTTGGTTAGAAAACAAAACCAATTTGGATGTTTCATCTTTGGGAGAAACTTAAACTTTCTATATCTATTTGTATTTTTTAAAATTATGAATTTCATAGATTTATCCTCTTTTTCTTACTTAGAGATTGTAATGATTTTTGTTGGTTTGTAAATCTAGAATGTCTAAAGGTGATCCATAAGGGGATAGTTTCTTTTACAATATAGTTGTAAATACATAAGGGTGGGATATTAGACCATGTGACACATTATCATTATTGATGACAACCATGGCCATTGTAAAAGTTGGTCTTATCATTATGCCTAGGGATGGAGCAAAGAGTTCATATCTTGGAGTTATTGTATGGTCGCTTCGTGCCTGTAGAAAATAGTGACTTGAATTGTGTGTTGATTTCATAGAATAATACATATTTATATACAGAGTTAGGAGACTAAATATGTACTAAATATCTACTAAATATCTAACTCTCTTACAGCTAATATACACCTAATATCTAACACTCCCCCTGTTTGGAGCATAGATGTTAATCATGCCCGGCTTATTCTGAAAATAATCCAACCGCACCCCGATTCCAAAGCCTTTGTAAAAATATCTCCTAGTTGTTCTCCGGTCTTCACATATCCTGTGGAGATCAGACCTTGTTGAATTTTCTCACGAACAAAATGACAATCAATCTCAATGTGCTTAGTTCGCTCGTGGAATACGGGATTCGAGGCAATATGAAGAGCAGCTTGATTATCACACCATAATTTTGCTGGAATAGAAGTCTTAAACCCAAATTCGGTCAAAAGGCTGATAAATCCATATTACCTCACACACGAGTGGGCCATAGCTCTACGTATTCGATTCGACGGATACAGATACAACATTTTGTTTCTTACTCTTCCCGAGAGACCAGTTGCCCCCGACAAATACACTGATATCTGAAGTGGATCGTACATCTACCTTGGAGCATGATACGCATCAGAGAAAACACTCGATACGGGTATGTCCATGATCCTTGTAAACTATACCTCGTCTGGTGCTCCTTTTAAATAACATAAAATTTGTTCTAATGCGCGATGATGAATTCTTGGAGAAGACATGGGCGGCGATAACCTTGTAGGGAATGCAATATACGGGACGAGTCACAGTTAAATAATTCAACTTTCCAACTAACCTGCGATATTTCTCAGGATCTTCAAATGGTTTCCCATCACGTGTAAGATGCACGAAATTTGGATTCATTGGAGCATTGCGGGGGTTTTGATCCCGATTTCCCTATCTCGGTTAGCAAATCAAGTACATACTTTCTTTGAGACGAGAAGAATACCTTGTTTACTTTCAGGAGTAACTTCAATCCCAAGAAATACTTGAGCTCCCCAAATCTTTCGTGTTAAGCTTGGGTGTGAATGAAAGACTTAAGGGATGAGATGCCTTCGGTATCACTTCCGGTAATAACGATGTCATCAACATACACCCTTAACAAAATGATACCAACGAGTTGATCTTTTATAAAACACGGAATGATCGACTTACTTTTCAACAAACCAAACTTCTAACGACGACTAAATTTACCAAACCGAAGCACGAGGGCTTTGTTTCAATCCATATAAAGATTTGCGAAGATGACAAACTCGCCACTAACTCCCCGAGCAACAAACCCGGGAGGTTGCTCCATATATACTTCTTCCAAGAATCTCCATGAAGAAAAGCATTTTTAATATCAAGGCGGTACGAGCCAATGATGAGTAGGTTTGCCATGGAAATGAACGGTCGAACGGATGTGAGTTTAGCAACGGGAGAAAAAGTATCACAATAGTCCACTCCATAGGTTTGAGCATAACCCTTGGCAACAGACGGGCCTTTAAGCGAGCAAGCGTGCGAGTACGGATTGAATTTAGTGAACACCCATTTACACTAGATGACACATTTGTTTTACGGAAGGTAAATCAACCAAGACCAAGTACCATTCGCAACCAAAGCATTCATCTCTTACTATCATTGCGAAGCCAACCGGGATGAGACATCGCTTCTCGAACGAGTTTTGGAACGATGATAGAATCGAAGAAGATAAAAGAACAAGAAGAAGAGGAGAGATGATTATAAGACACAAAAGAAGTAATAGGAAAAGTACATTGGCGTTTACCTTTACGTAGTGCAATGGGAAGATCATACGAGATTTCGGATACGATGACGAAGATGCGGGTGCGGGACATGAAACGGGAGGTGGAGGAGGGGGCGCACAGTGGTGTGTATAGGAGGCGGGGAGTGGTGGAGGTGGTGGAGGTGGTGGAGGTGTAGACAACGTGGGGGTGACGGCCAGAGGCGAGGTGAAGGAACTAGAGAGACCGCGAGAACATGTAGCGAGGCGCATAGGATGTGACGGGAATAAACCAACAAATCATCATCCTCCCACGACTAGTAGAAGTAGTGGAAGATGAAAAATAAGGTGTATTTTCTACAAAAGTAACATCGATAGAAACAAGATATTTGTTGAGATCGGGACGATAACACACATACCGCACTACGAAGACGAGAATAACGAGAAAGACACCTTTGTAGTGCCTTAGGGTCTAATTTGGTGACGGATGGACGGACATCGCGAGCAGAAACAAACACTTTACCACGAACACTCGCGGAGCAATGGAAATAATGACTTATTAGGAAAAAGAATTTTAAATGGAATTGCACCATTAAGAACGAGAGGATGGCATGCGATTAATAAGAAAGCATGCGTGGAAAGCTACATCGACGAAAAGGTTTAGGGACTTTCATTTGAAACGAGAGAGCACGTGCGGTTTCAAGAAGATGTACGTTTTTACGTTACGCAACACCATTACGAGTCTTAGTATCAACACGAAAGTTTCATGAAGCATGCCATTAGAGGTCATATAAGATTGAAATTGAGCGGACATGTACTCTTTGGCATTATCAACTTACCAAAGTACGAATAGATACATTAAATTGAGTTTGAATCTCGGCACAAAAGCACGGAATATAGAAAACAACTCGAACGATTTTTCATTAAATATAACCAAGTTACACGAGAATAATCATCCACAAAGTAACAAAATACCGAATCCGGAGTTGAGACAAAATAGGAGAAGGACCCCGAAACATCGGAATGAACTAACTCAAAGGAACAACGCACGTTTATTGACACGTGGACTCGAACTAACACGATGATGTTTGGCGAAGCCGGCATGACTCACAATCTAACGAAGATAAACTACTATATTGGGGACACGGTTTCTTGAGCAAAGGAAGGGATGGATGACACAACGACAATGAGCCTCGAAAGCGGAAGCAACACTTTCGAACAGCGATAGAGGTTGGCGGAAGTGGGTCGAGAACATACAAGCCACCGGACTCATGTCCTTTACCAATAATCTTCTTCGTCTGAGATCTGAGAAACAAACGATGATCGGGGAAAGAATGAGATGCAACAATTTAGATTACGAGTGAGTTGACTAACGAGAAGCAAATTAAAGGACAAATCGGGTAAATGTAAGGCTGATGACAAAGATAGCATAGGTGTAGGAACAATAGTGCCGGATCCGAAGGAAGGCATTGACCCATCGGTAATGGTGACAACGAGAAGTGGGGCTATGAAGTGAAAAGTGGAAAGAGACGGGGAATTACTGTCATATGATACTGTGGCAACGGAATCAATGACCCATTTTGAGGATTTGGAAAGAAGGCATGCATTAGAGTTACTTTGATTCGGCAATGATGACGAGAAGAAGATGAAGACTTAAGTGTTTCACGATACCTTGAGAACTTGGCAAATTCATCGGCGAAATAAGGCCAGGTTGTCGGATGCATCAACAGTGCTTGCGATATTGGCGAGTGTTGTTGTCGATTCTTAAATTGTAACTTCACACTCGAACTTGGTGTGGCACAGTTTCTTACAATAATTGCACATGATGCTCCCGAGAATTTGGTGTGCGGTTATCGGTCCTTGTGAATTACCTCCTTTAAATCCACTTGGAGTAGAGTTTCTTTAGGTGCGGAATTATGACGACTCACGAGGCGGCATTCGGAGGAGTTGAAGAGGTAGTCTACGTGCGAAGAACACGAGTAAACACATCTTGTAAAGAGGAGACATCGGAACCCGGAGAGAACTTGTGACTTTGCGAGTCAAATTCGGATGAGAGTCTGAAAACTCGTAATAGCCATCTGTTCTCGTTGGCGGTTGTTGAACTTTTACATCGGGACTAAACGGTAATAGCACATTAAGTTCTTCATATGTTTTCTTGAAAGCCATAAAATAATTCATAAGAGACTTATCTTGTTTCTCATAGCGCGATAAAAAGCTTTACGAAACATCATATATGCGAGATATGTTGTCTTTGCCGAATACAAAAACTCCGAGTAACCCATTAGGTTCTTTAACCAATTCCATGATGATTAATCAAACTAATTACCTCATTATCGATAGAATTTCGAATTTGAAGGAACGAGCGAGCATCCTCACGGAGCCATATTTTCCTTGAATCGTTTGTTTCTTCGGGGAGGATCGTCGATCAGTGATCATCTTCGTCAATACTCCTCGGAAATACGATCGAATCGTCTTATTCCATTCCAAATAATTCGAACCAATCAACTTATGATCGTGATTTTAGACATCACGGGAACAACATCGAAACAACAGCGGATTTTGAATCAATCTTATCTCTGCCATAATCTCGAAAACAAACCTGAGGACGGAGAAAAAGAACAAAAGAACACGGGAATGAACACCCGAACACGAAGAAGACAAACAAATGCGAATTACAACACAGAACGGATGCGAGTGGGCTTAGAAGAACCCGAGTGAAGAATCGGCAACGAAGCCGTCGAAGGCGCGCGTCACACGCGCCTCCACGCGCCGGCGCGTGAGCCCCGCGCGAAGCTTCGGGCGGCGCGTGGGCCCCACGCGCGAGGAATCGGCCGGCCGGACTTCGGGGGTTTGTAGATCGTCGGGCTGGGCGGTCCTCATGTGGGCGGTGAGAAAAGATGTTCAGCTCGAATAGGATTTTCGAAAACAATACAAGCTCGAGCCACTAAATTTTTTTTTTTTTTTTTTTTCCAGAACCCTAATTTCGAATTTCGAATTTTGAATCACAATGCTCTGATACCATGTAGAAAATAGTGACTTGAATTGTGTGTTGATTTCATAGAATAATACATATTTATATACAGAGTTAGGAGACTAAATATCTACTAAATATCTACTAAATATCTAACTCTCTTACAGCTAATATACACCTAATATCTAACAGTGCCCAACAACGTTTAGTCTGTGATAAATGTTGAGATCTGATTCCATTTAGTATAGAGAAATAGGAAGAAATAAAAGTTTAATCTTTATCTAGGATTTTGGAGTTTATAGAATAAGAAATTTAGTATAGATTTTGAGCTCTGATACCATTTAGTATAGAGAAATAGTAAGAAATAAAGTTTATTCTTTATCTAGGATTTTGGATTTTTATAGAATAAGAAATTTATGGTCAGCTTGATCTTCGTTCAATATCATGTTTCTTTTAAATCAAATTTTATGTTTACTTTGAAGAAAAGTGATGTTTATTCTATCGTTTCAATTTTTACCTTCTAGTACTGGGCCCAACTGTTGCTCCCCCATCTCCAACTGGTGACTATGCAATTGGACTAGAACAACTTGCTACATTGACTAGGGATCACAACGTTTCTGCTTTACAACAATATGGAGGGGTTAGTTATTGGGAGTCTTGTTTTTTCGTATGTACATTTATTTTTTTGTGCTCATGGATGATAATCACCAGGTTAAGGGCTTATCACCTATGTTAAAAACAAATCTTGAGAAGGGAATTGATGGGGATGAGAATGATTTGTTCAAGCGAAGGAATGCATTTGGATCAAATACATATCCTCGTAAAAAGGGGCGGAGTTTCTTGGTATTTATCTTCTTTATTAGGTGTATTTCTGCTGTAAAACGTTTATTTTACTAAAAAATAATTTTCCATGGATGCTATTAAATCTCATGCTTTGTCCTTGCAGAGGTTCCTTTGGGAAGCTTGGCAAGATTTAACCCTCATAATTTTAATCATAGCTGCAGTTGTGTCATTGGTACTTGGAATAAAAACTGAGGTAAGTCCTTTAATGTTGATCTATGTATTTTTAGGTATTTCCTCAAACAAGACTTTTTGATATATGGAATGTTGAGTTTATAAAACCTAGTACTACAGGAGTTATGTCTAATGGTCAACCCATGATTTGCTCCCTTGTGGTTTGATTCCAGCCATGGACATCCTAGCAATTTGATAGACCTACCGAGTAATGTAAGGCTTAGAAAAGGAAAGTATTTTAGGGGGAAAAAGTCACCTTTATGTTAAGATTACAAAGCTTACTATGTAAAGTATAATTTTCTCTCTAGATGTGAGTGGCCTCAACCATAGGTCAATGTAAATATTGTGGTGCATCAAGGCCTTTTGAGCACCTGTTTTTTGGGTATTCTCTGTTCGCTTTGTTTAACTTTCCTCCTGTTTTTTTGGGTTTCTCTATTCGCTTTGTTTAATTTTCATCTATCACTCTTCAGTCCTCAAAGTTGGTTTCTGTTTCTATTTTCTCTCTGATATTCCTCAGGGTCTTGAGGAAGGATGGTATGATGGGGGAAGCATTACCTTTGCTGTTCTTCTTGTTATATTTGTGACAGGTAAATGATAAACCTCTCTGATGCTTTTCAGTACATCATGTCCATATAAGAGTTTGTGCTTGTAGAAAACTGCCATTATACTTTGCTATATTTTGAGTTTGTATGCGATTTGGCTTTTGTTTTTTTTCCATGACAGTACATTATTTTTTATGATCTTTTAACTTTGTTTTTTATTTCTTGTTTTTACAGCTGTAAGTGATTATAGACAATCACTTCAATTTCAGAATTTAAATGAGGAGAAGCAAAACATACAGTTGGAGGTATGAAATATTACATCTTGTGATTTTTTCACCAGAAATAAGTGGTGATGCTGAGTATGTGCCCTTTGAAAATTTTGACAGGTTATGAGGGGTGGAAGAATGGTAAAGATATCGATATTTGATATTGTTGTTGGTGATGTTATACCTCTTAAAATAGGTGATCAGGTAAATTTCCTAATTGTTCTATCTGTTCAATTGCCTCATTTTATTTATGTATTGATCAATCCAATATTCTTATGCTGCTTAGGTTCCTGCTGATGGAATCTTAATTACTGGTCATTCTCTTGCCATTGATGAATCAAGCATGACTGGCGAAAGCAAAATTGTGAGCTTTTACACCTCTTAGAATTTTTTATCATCGAATCATATTTTATTTATTGGTCTTATAAATCCAATGTTTTGCAGGTTCACAAGGATCAGAAATCACCCTTCCTAATGTCTGGTTGCAAAGTAGCTGATGGTGTTGGTACTATGCTGGTAAAGTAATTTGTTTATATATATACTAGTTGTTCATTGCCTTACAGTTAGATTATCTTTTTCTTTGCTATCTCATATTTATTATTCATACCGTTGTGCTTTTTGTGTAAACTGTGGGTTACAGATCCCTAGCGACTAGTGTAACACGTCCTCATCTCATATTTTAGTTTTACTCTCTAGATTTTCTTCGTTGCTATATAACAATTTTTACTAAAACCATCATGAAGTTTGACCTTTCTTTAGCTCTCTGTAGGTAACTGGTGTTGGAATTAATACTGAATGGGGATTATTAATGGCAAGTATATCAGAAGATACTGGTGAAGAAACACCTCTCCAGGTTTAATTCTTCTACTTAATTGTTGTGGCTTATATAGTGGTTGATGCTGCTTAAATGTTCACATATTAACTTTTGGTATGCGATAGGTGCGCTTGAATGGAGTTGCAACTTTTATAGGTATAGTTGGGCTCTCAGTGGCTCTTCTTGTGCTTGCTGTTCTCTTGGGAAGGTAGGCCTTTGCAACTGAATGTTTTTACCTTCTTATTCAGTTCTTCTATAATTATTTATCGATAATAAATTGTTTTGGATGCTTAGATACTTCACTGGAAATACAAAAGATCCAGATGGAACCGTTCAGTTCATCAAGGGCAAAACTAGTATTAGTAATGCTATAGATGGAGTCATCAAAATTTTTACAATCGCAGTAAGAGAGATATCTTGGTGTTTCTTAAATTTTTTTATTTGGTTACTTTTTATTACCTAATGTTAAAACCATTCAGGTCACAATTGTGGTTGTTGCAGTACCAGAAGGACTCCCTTTGGCAGTTACTTTGACGTAAGTGCAAGCCTTTTGGTTTCAATGCAACAAAGTATTAGGGTGCTTACTTCTTATTCTAGTGTATTAATTGAATTTGTGATTACTTATTTCATCAAATTTGTCTGTATCGTTCTATGACAGTCTAGCCTACTCAATGAGGAAAATGATGGCAGATAAAGCATTGGCAAGTATTACTTTACATTTCATTATCTTTGCTTATTTACTTTGAACAATTTTTTTCAGTTTTAGATTTTCCCCTTGTCGCACTTGTATCTTTCGTAATTTTTCATAACCAATTTTTAATAGATGATTATAAATGTGTACAGGTGCGAAGGCTGTCTGCGTGTGAGACAATGGGCTCTGCAACAACGATTTGTAGTGATAAGACTGGAACACTAACTTTAAATCAGGTGAAGTACCTATATTCAAAATTAAATATTTGCTCTTGATAGAAGGTTATTTTTTTAGGCTTTTTACAAAGGTTCTTGAGTAGTAACTAAAGCATTTCAATCATTTAGAATTTTACTGTAAAGAGTACTGTCTTTATACACTAACACAAAAAACATTACTACATTAGATGACCGTCGTTGAGGCATATGTTGGCAAAAAGAAGATGACTCCACCATATGAGCCTTCACAGTTGTCATCAATTACTTCTGCAATACTGATTGAGGGTATAGCACAGAATTCAACAGGAAATGTTTTTGTGCCCAAGGTAAGCCTCTCCTTTTTCTCAACTTGACAATTTTACCCATATCCCATTTTTATGTTGGAAGACATGTATAGGAAGATATATTATTGTATTATAACAAATTATCAATACATAAATGAAATTTTTAAGTTTCTTTTCTACCTAGGGAAAGAAAACATTGTTTCTCATTTGTTTATATATGAATCTATATTATCTTCTCTAGACTTTAGTTTCTCTAATTATGCTGTTTACTTACATCAATTAGTATAGTAGGTATATATACACTATCTCAATTTGTACAGAAGTAGAACGGATAGGTTCGTGGTGGTTTCCACAGGTGTATGGTTTGAGTAGTAGTTAATGGTGTGAAAAAGACTTTAGACCAACAAGCTTAATATCAAGACATTATAAGTAGGTTCTTGCAAAGACAATTTCAGAGACTGGAGGGCTTTTTAGGAGGGTAGGCAAATTTTTCGATTTGATTCTTGTGGCAATTGAGTTGTGGTGGATTATAGGAACAGTAGAAGGAAAGGAATGGGGTGTTCAAAATTGAGAGAAAGCTTAGAATTTGTAATCAAAGTTACTATAACTTAAATTTCTTGTCGAAAATGAATTGAGGTTTTATGTGGCTCATCATTCAACTTATATGAATGTATTTGTATTCTTCTACTGTGGAACTGTTGGATGCTGGCAGTTTTATGTTTTACCGCTTATCAGTTACTTCTTCTGTCTTATGTGAAACTGTCTTTAACTGCATTTCATTTTGACAGGGTAGTGAAGAGGCAGAGGTCACTGGCTCTCCTACAGAAAAGGCTATCCTTACTTGGGCATTGATGGTACCCTCTTTTTAAAATGTATCCGATTTGTAAAATAAAATGTTTACTTTTTGGGACAAATTTTAATGTACTACATATGTGTTGTAGTTGGGGATGAAGTTTGACGTAATCAGATCAGAGACTACCATTCTCCATGTTTTCCCTTTCAACTCAGAGAAAAAGCGAGGGGGTGTTGCTTTGAAACAGGTACGTGATTTACTTGTTTGTTGAGTTATGCAGATATCACAACTTTGGAACATTCCTTGAGTTGTTTTTATTTTCATGTAGGCGGACTCAAAAGTGCATATACATTGGAAGGGGGCAGCAGAGATAGTCTTGGCCTCATGCTCAGGGTATCTTGATGCAAATGGTTGTGTGCAACCCATTGATGAAGATAAGGTTAGGAATGGTGATATTATAAATGAAAAAGGATGTATTGATATGTGAAATTGAAAAGGAACAACAGAATTTGTGGATACCAATAAAAAACATGTTGACGAAGCTATGGAAAGAACTCCGTTAGGTCAATAATTAGGATATTAAGTCAGAACGTTTTGGGTTAGTGTAAATGTGTAAGAAGGTTAAATCACAAACTTGCCATAAATTAAAGTTCATAATGGATATATCATATTTGGTAGTTCAGTGATTATTTTGATTTGACGTGTTATTACTTATTAGATCAGTTACAAATATTTTGAGGAATCAAAATTGGAAATTAAACAAAATGCAAAATTAAATCAATTTGTACATCATAAATTTGTCTCCAATCATTTTGGATCAATTTTCTCTTCATGTTCTGATTGCAGGAATTTTTCAAGACAGCTATTGATAACATGGCTGCAAGTAGTCTGCGATGCGTTGCCATTGCATACAGGTCCTACGAGTTGGACCAAGTTCCTTCAGATGAAGAAGATTTGAGTCATTGGACTTTGCCTGAAGAGGAACTTACCTTGCTTGCTATTGTTGGTATAAAAGTATGCACAAAACCCAGTTTTTTATTTAACTGCACCCACTTCTTTTGTTTCTTATTTCTGAATTTATGTGAAAAGAGTTATATTGTTTGTGGTATGTGATCATTACTGAGTTTGAAAATGGTGCAGCAATAACCAGGTCAATGTGATTGCTTGAATGAGAGTTAAATATGAGAAATTTACTTAAATATCAAATGCAAGCTTTTGCTCCATCTTTGAAATGGACAAAGTTGTGTTTGATTAGATTTCATAATAAAAAAAATGTACAATTTCTAGCTCTAGGATTGGATTTCTGTGCTAACCTTCAAATTTGAATGTTTATGTAATCTAATACCTTGTCTGTATGTAGGATCCTTGTCGTCCTGGTGTCAGCGATGCGGTGAAAACATGCACGGCTGCTGGTGTTAAGGTAGTTTATTGCATATTCTCAACAATAGCTTCGCCAACTTTATTGATATATGTATTGTGTCATTTTCTTTTTGTTGATGACTTGATCTAAATAAGAATACTGGAAATGTAAACAAATTACTAAAGAGATTTATTCCAATGCTATTACACAAATTTATGATTTGATTATAAAGTTTAATGGAAATCATATGTTTGTCACTCTCTAGGTACGCATGGTTACAGGAGACAATCTTCAAACAGCTAAGGCGATTGCTTTGGAGTGTGGGATACTTAGTTCGATGGAAGATGCTACTCATCCTACAATCATTGAAGGAAAAGATTTCCGTGCGTTATCTGAAAGGGAGCGGGAACAAATTGCTAAGAAAATAACGGTATGGTTTCAAAAATAAGGAAAACCTAAGCTTTATAACTATGCATCTTCAGAGATTACTAATCAGTGATTTAATAAATACAAGAAAATGTGGAAAATAACACAGATTATTAACAGTGATTAACTGTGAGGAAATCATGCACAGGTAATGGGAAGGTCTTCCCCAAATGACAAGCTTTTGCTTGTCCAAGCATTACGGAAGGGAGGAGAAGTTGTTGCTGTAACTGGAGATGGCACTAATGATGCTCCTGCACTTCACGAGGTTTGTTATCTTTATGCAAAATGAAGTTTTCTGTATATTCTTAAATAGGATATTTAGTGGTTGTTCTTTCCGGGATATGAAATGTCTTCACAATGCAATTATTAGGGGATACCATTGTTTGTTTCTTGTTTCCATTATTCTCATGTTTCCTGGTAATAGTTAATTGCATTTATACCAATTTTGTATTTTAGGCAGATATTGGACTTTCTATGGGAATTCAAGGAACCGAAGTTGCAAAAGAAAGTTCAGATATCATTATTTTGGACGATAACTTTGCCTCTGTTGTCAAGGTGAGTATGCACTTTTTGCATTAGTTTGGAAGTGTTGATTTAGTGGAATTTTCTCTCGTTTATTTTCTCTTATATGTTTGCCTTAACAAACCACTAAATGTTTCTTCATATTACTTTTTTTTTTAATGTTTGTAGGTTGTTCGTTGGGGACGCTCTGTATATGCAAATATTCAGAAATTTATTCAGTTCCAGCTCACTGTTAATGTTGCTGCACTTGTAATAAATGTTGTGGCTGCTGTGTCCTCTGGTGATGTCCCTCTAAATGCAGTGCAGGTTGATCCTCTTTTCTCGTATATTACCATACAGTAATTGCTTGGTATTTTGGTCGATTACCCAATTGCTCTGATTTAACCATGGTGAAATATATTGAAAGTTTAAGGCAAAACAAAACTAATCGAAAATATGAGATTATAAATCTTATCAGACCTACATGTAGAAATATATTTCTCTTACAAGAAATATTATTCAATTTCATGAAATTTGACAACATACTTTTACCGGATTTATTATAATACAGAAGGTTTAGGATTATGCTGTTCATCAAATTAGCAAGTTACAATGTCAATGTATCGAACTAATGACTTTTCTTTCACAGCTTTTATGGGTTAACCTTATAATGGATACTCTTGGAGCACTTGCTTTGGCTACTGAACCACCTACAGACCACCTCATGGATAGAACGCCTGTTGGCCGGAGGTTCGAAACATCGTGCTTAGTCAATTTCAGTATTTTCCATGCTGTAATTGTTGTAATTTAGGGCTGCTGTGATATTTTTTTGTTACAATTTTGTCTTATGTTGATTAATTGCATTTTTTCTAGTAGATTTCATCAATTATTTTTTCATTCATTTTTTTTTCTAAAATAAAAACACTATGTTTTCACTATACCTAAAAACATTTTCTTTATGATGTTTCTTGACAGAGTATTTTTTTTCCTATTAAAATAGACAATAAAAAAATTGTGTACAAGTTTAAAAATTCCAGTTATTTTTAATCCTTTTGTGTTGAAAAAGAAGAAAACATTTATACATTGCTTATGCATCTGATCCTGTCAGTGATGTTGATCTCATTTCTCCATAATAATAATATTTTATGTAAATATTGATTTGTGGCATTCACTAAATTTAAATATGCCAACATTTATGTCATGTGTGAATGCGCATTCCCTTTTAAAGTAGGAAAATGAAACATAAAGTCATGTCTGTTTAAATGTGTTTAAATCCTGATTCTGATATGGGGATTTCCCCCCTTATTAAAATAACAAGTAATCTAAGACCCGAGTTGCATTTATTGTGAGGTTATTTGAGACAATATTCTCTCTCCTTCTCTTATTTTCTTTTTCTTATTTAATGCAGAGAACCTCTTATAACAAACATTATGTGGAGGAACTTACTCATACAGGTACCGAAATCACACTTACTATTCCTTTAATGTATTTTGTTTTTGAAATGAAATGTAATAAATAACTAATAATAACAATAAAATCTACTCATGTAGGCTTTGTATCAAGTTACTGTGCTTTTGGTCTTAAATTTTTCGGGGAAGAGCGTTCTTCGGTTGAATGGTGACACCAACAAAGCGCACGCTGAAGATGTGAAGAACACTGTTATATTCAATGCATTTGTACTCTGTCAAGTGAGTATTTCTTTATGCTGAGAAACGACTACAATCTCACAAAGCAAATTAGATTTGTTTATTACCACACTGTGTGACATATATGCTTTGTTAAAATTTCAGATATTCAATGAATTCAATGCTCGAAAGCCTGACGAAATGAACGTATTCAGCGGGGTAACAAAAAACCGCCTCTTTGTTGGAATTATTGCTGTTACTTTCGTCCTTCAGGTAAAGACCAGTGTGGTTATTATTTACATTATGCCTATCATTATTATTAAAGGGATCTATTCCTTCTAACTGTAGACTCCTTCCTCTAACTAATCTGCAGATAATCATCATCGAATTCCTCGGAAAGTTCACCTCGACAGTTCATCTGAATTGGTCACAATGGCTTATCTGTTTCGGTATTGCTATCATTGGGTAAGTTCAAAACTTAATTTCCAAAGAGTTTGGGCAATATTGAGCATTACCTAACATGATATCTAAATTATGTTTTTCAGGTGGCCTCTTGCTGTTGTTGGAAAGCTGATTCCAGTTCCGAAGACCCCATTAAGTGAGTACTTCCGTCGACCAATTCGTCGCTACAGAAATGCTCGTACCACATAATATTTTTTCCCCTTCTCCTTTGATTCATCCATCGAAGAACAAATAACTACTACTATTACTACTACTACTACTACTACTACAACTAAAAGGCTACTGCAAAAGCAAAACAAAACAAAAGAAAAAGAATTATATAAAAAATATATATATATATACTGCAACAAAGTACTAGCCAAAGATTTATTTTTACATTGTATTATTATTACTACTGAATTACTGTTTTTCTTTTGTTTGCTTTGCTTAAAGCTTCGGGTATAATATAATATATATATATATATATTATATTATATATATACGTTGAAAGGATAGTGTGTAAAAAATAAAATTTGTTAGTTTTCCACTTTGGCTTTTTTCACCTCCCTTGTGAATTACATCCGAATTTTGGCTTTTTACTGGATTTTGTCACTACAATTGTACACTATGATATGATAAAGAGGATATATCATATATATTATTATGTTATTATAATTTGGAGTTGCTCAATAAATTCATTAATTCCATTTTAATTGAAAGTCAATGTCTTTTTATAGAATAAAAGAACCAAAATAATAGAAGAGTGATAGTATGGTTTGGTATTTGTTAATTTTGGTTGATGCCAAAGCCAAATATTTATTAATCTTTGTCCTTGGCTTTTTTCTGAGTTTTCTGCTCTGACACTTTTTCTTAAAAAAATCAAAAAAATAAAATCAATTTAGATTAAGAGCTTTATTTACAAATAAGAATGTAAAAGAAAACCAAACAATTGTATTTACTTAAACACAACCAAGGTATTTCATTCGTTATACTTATACTTATTATTCATTTTACATGTCTTTGGAACTAAACTTGATATTTTACGATTTAAGAATAAGTTTAATTTTGAAAACAACTTTTTCTATATATATATATTATATTTATTTATATAGGGATGCATATTATGATGCAATAAATGAGTAATAATGAAATTTAACAATTGGGATTTTCATGTCCCATTTGTTTTTGTTTGAAATGTTTAAGAAAGAGTTATCATTGCTTCACGAGAGTTAGATGAGATGTAAGAATAACGATAAAATTCAATATTAATTACACTAATAATAATGTTACACTATAGAAAGTGCTAAGCAACACTTTGTCTTTTAACATTTCTCATTTAATTTAATTGATAGAGAGAATTTGACATATTATGCATCTCGGGTTGCCACCACCACAAACTATAATCTTGTTTTAAACAAAATTGAAAGCCAACTAAAGACATTACAAAGAATAAACCTAAAAAATAAGAGTAAGAAAAAAAAAAGGGTCTTGAAATGTATTAAACAATATATGAACCATGATAAGAAAGAGTTTGATGGATGAATGGATGGGATGGCAACTTCTTCCATCAAAATGCAGTCTCTAACAAAACAATCACCTTCACTTCACATAGTAACTTAGCTTTTTATACGTTTCTCCAAAAACCAAATCATAACAACATTATACACCTTTGACCTTTGACCTTTGACCTTTGACCTTTCCTTTCTATCTTCTCTTCTCTTCTCAGCTGCCATGTTTTTTTTTTGTTACTTAAGCTATCTTTGCTAATAATCCATATTCCAATTCAACTCTCTTTTAGCAGAAGCATGAGTATGCCAAATGGTTCTTCTTTGTCACATAGTGAGTGATGAAATCCCCGAAAGAGGCAGACGATTTTGGTATATCGGCGGGAACAATTATCTGTGTCTTGCCCGATGCAATTCTCTTACCGGCAACATTTGAATAGAACAGACCCGAGATTGCAGGAACAAATACATCGCTTTGAGAACACACGTAGAAGTCAACAACCTTCTCGAATTCAGTAGTGTCCGAATCCAAGATCTTTGATTTTTTATCCGCAGGTATAATCCCATCCTGCAATAGTTCAAAGATTAAAGCTTTTGGGCATTTTACAAATTTTGAAGTAAGAACATAATAAAATGCAAATGAATCAAGCAAAGATTTTAGTCAAACCGATAACAAAGACGCTAAAGATAAGATATTTATGTGAAGATTTCTCACCTGCAATAGTTCTAAGATTAAACCTTTTTCCAAAAGTTACACTTTTGAAAAGGATATTATACAAATTTTAAGTAAAAACATAATGCAGATGAATAAAAGGGAAGATTTTAGTCAAACCGAAACAAAGAAAATAAGATAAGATTTTGTGTATGGATTTCTCACCTTAATATAAGTTTTTGGGAAGACATCTTTTAAGTAGTCTAAGCTGCTGTCCCACTTAGATTCAGTCAAATAAATTGTGGTATCTTTGCTAAACCCGAGTTTTGTCAAAAAGGTACCTATCTCGTCTGCGCTATAACAACTTTTTGTACCAGAATCAGCATCTCCTAGGCAACCCTTATGCTCCAACATCTCAAGCCGCAAGTCCACTGCAACAAATTGCCCATCTGACTTTCGACTCAGTGTTCTTAGACGCTCAACCATCGAGTCAACTACTTCTTGAATCTCGGGTTGCAACTCTAAAGTTCCAAACATTGCCAAACATGCAACTGAATCACTAGGACTCTCTTTGTCCGCCTTTTTCATGTTTACCGAAGGGAAGTAAGTAACCAACTTAATAGTTCCTTTATTTCGATAAATTGGTTCAATATGCTCCGCGATATAATCTTCTGTAACCCTATTAGGGACTTTCACAACAGCAAGATTCCTTGTTGATAGCTTAGCAGGAGGATTCTTTGTCACTCTCACCACTCCTTCAAGGCTCTTCACAAACTTCTCGACATCATAAATTTCTTCGAAACTCCTGTGCATATTTTCAAGAAAGTTAGTTTAATATCAATTGCTTTCTCATAAGAAAAGAACCTATTCTTTCTTTTTCTTCTTTTCATTGCAAATACAAAAGTAACTTGTCATAATTATTGATTGGAATATTGAGTAACAATGTGAATAACACTCCTTTTCGAGTAATACAGAAGTAACAAGGACAGTCTTTTCTTCGGTTAATGTATTTTAGTTCTAGTTACTAACCTCTGGTCACCGGGTTTGTTTCCTCTAATGTCGGGAACTACAAGGGTTGCTCCTAGAGATCTTGCTACTACCACCGCATCAGCAATCTGCAAAAATATTCAGGAAAACATAACAAAGTTAGAGAATAAGGGAAATTTTTATATGATCAAAAGATGACAAAGAGATGCATCTGTATCACATAAACAAACAACCACTTCAATGTTCCTAGTGAAAGGAAAAAGAATCGATGAAATCATAGACACCAAAAAGCAAACAACATGAAGGGAATTCATATATTGAAGGAATGAATTGGCTGATGTGATGAAAGGAACTATGAACATGAGATATCATAAAGCAATACATATGACTGAATGTAGTCATTATCAAGCTATCGAAATTCAAAACATTCAACTCGATGATAACTAATAATTGAGGGCTTAGCTTGGCCTCCCTGATTCCAAGATATTGTTTCAGCTTGCTTTCAAAATAAAATAAATCAGAAAGTGTGAACAAAAATGTTATAAAACTAAGCTAATCAATAGCAGAACTCTGCAACAAAAAGCTGAGAAAAGTTGATCTAACAACAATTACAAACAAATATATTATATTAGAACAAAGCAAAACCCAATGAACTAATTGAGTAGTTGATTTGGATACCTGAGAAACATGATATTCAGGGCCATTTGTTAAAGAGAATATGACAAATCCATTTGTCTGCTCTACACCATCTGCTAACAGAAAAACACTTAACAATTGTTAATACCATGAAAATAACAGCATAATGAAGCAAAATTATCATGTAACTATATACATACCTAAACCTGGTTTAGCCCAACATGCTTTCAGTTCTTGATTGTTATCTTTCCATGGCACTACACTCTTTTCTGGAAAACTAACAACTTGCTTTGCAATCTTGGCATTATCCAAATTTACATGTCTATCTCCTGGGAATGTTTCCTGTAAATTAAAAACAAACAAAATACAAAGCTTAATTATAAATCTTCATTGATAGATTAGACTCTAATTGAACTCTCCACCAACTCAATTTTTCTCTCAGATTCAAGTGAGAGCATAAAACAATTTATTTTGTTTGTTTGCCAAATTAAAAAACAATATTGGGATTTCTGCCAATTTCAAAGCTAATTAGAGCAAATCAAACAAAACCCATCACAGAAAAACAAATCTAACAACAGAAAGAAAAAAAAAAGTAGCTCAATTTAAAGAGATAATTGAGTGTGAGTGAGTGAGAAAGAGAGAGAGTGTGTGTGTATTCATAGGCATTAAATTAAAAACTTACACCAACAGCAGAATCAAAATGGTCTCTTTTAATCATATTCCCAAGCATCACAAACATTGTCAATGTGAGTATTCCAGCCACCACTTGCCTTAAATCAACACCCATCTCTTCTATCTTCTTTTCTTTCCCAAAAATGTTTTCTTTTTCTTTCTCAGATCTTTTCCCAGGAAACAAACAGATACCCAATATTAGAAAAACAGAAAAGATTAATGGGTCAGAACCCAAATGGGGAGAAATGAAAAAACAAAATCAATGGATCTCTATTTCCCTAGTTCTAAATATAAAACACAAGGTGACCCTTATAACCCAATAAATAAGAGAGAGAATAAAGGTTAAAGCTTTACAAAGACAAAACTATGTAACAGCTTATTCTATACCCACAAAGATTAATAATACAACCAAAGAGAGATATTTCAGTTTCATAATTTTCTTTTTTCTTTTTTCAAATAAATAAATCAATAAAAAAAATCCTGTTTTTTTCTTCTCCAATTACAGCACCGACACTTTCATGGAAAATGACGGCTTGCCTAAATCTACTTTTACGTTTTTTTTTCCTAATGTATTATTTCTGATCTAAAACAAAAAAAATATGGGATTTGAATGTAAAAATCAGAACTTTATTTTGTTTAGCTGAATAAAAATAAGAACTTTATTAATGGAGATAAGTAACTATCCAGAAAAAGAAAAGAAAAAAACAAACTTAGAAAATATAGAAAGATAATTTTCTATTTTCTTATATTAGATATGTTATTATTTTTTAAAGGTCAATTTGTGAATTTTTTTTTATATTTTAATTTTTATATATTTTATTTTTTAATTTTTTAGTAGCAAAACTGTTTTAAGTTTATTTTTTTTTATAAATTTAAGGCATTAGTTAATTATTACTATTAAATACTAATCGGATTATTATTGTATATACCTGTGTATATGTGACAATAAAACTTCAAAGTTAATACAGTGAATTATTTAGTTGGTATTTATTGTTAATATTTAAAAAAAAAAAAAAAACTTAAAAAAAGTTTTGTTGCCAAAAATAAAAAATTAAGTGGGTAAAATCAAAATGTTAAAGGAAATTTCGCGGCTAATAATCATTTTTTAAAATAAAATGAAATTTATTATATTTACTATTGGGGATTTTTTTTTAACTGTGTGTGTCACATGCTTTTGCTGTAAATTAAATTGGTCATATTAGTTGTAGGCTAGGATAACAAGAAATTAATAAATGAATCTGACAAAAATGAATAAATAAATCTACACATTTACACATGGTGTATATAAAAAAAAAAGGCCCACTAAGCACTAACATTAAGCATTAAAGGTTGTAATAATTTAATTGGAAATGACAAAGATTAATGCCAAATAAAACTAGTGCTTATTTATCAGGTATAAATTATTTAAGTATGGCCCACAAACAAGAGTAAATGAAATGAAAATACAAGATTAGTTAATTAATTAACTGATATTATTTTTATTTATTTATTTGGTAAAAAAAAGTACAAAAAGTTATATTCTATTTCAATTTAATTATTTAAAATTTTTTAAAAAAATCTTTGATAATTTGGGCCCATGTAGCTTTATTCGTTCTAAGCTTGTGAGAAAAACAATACATTTATGTTTCTTAATTATTATACATGATAATAATTTATTTCTCTTTTTTTGATAAAATAAATGTTAATAATTTTAATGTTAATGTGATTCGTCACTTTGTTTCTTTTTTGTTGTTGTTTTATGTAAGATTGTTTTGAGTGAGTGAGCCACTTAAAAAAGGAAATTAAGGATTGTACATGTTTAAATATTTTTTCATTAATTATTAGGGTAAAAAAGTAAAAAAGAAAAATAAATAAATAAATAAATAGAATTCAGTTCAATTTCCACATATACCTACCAATAAGAATATGTTCTTCAAATTATTCTTTTATTCTGTTGGTCCACATTTGAACATTTCTTTTATCCTAAGCTTTTTAATACATTTACCTCAAAAGAAAATGAATAAGAAGAAATAATCATATATCTTTCTGCACAAGCAAAAATATGAATTTTCAGAAAAAAGAAACAAAAAATATGAAATTAATAATGATATATGAGTAATGCTAGATATATATTTAAATTGTATACAATGATATAATACATATTAACCATTTATATTTTTAAGTAAGATCATATCACTTTTAATTATATGATTAAGATCAATTACACATTATTGCCTTAAATTTATCCAAACAAAATTTCTCCATAAAAATTGAGAAAATACTAGCTTTTAAGTGCTTTGAACTAAGGGAATTTGATTACATTTGGGAATTGATTTTGTTATCTTGTTCTCTTAATTATATGTATTTATATATAATTAATTAGGAAATTAATGTAATAAAAATTAAACTAATTAAAGTAAAGACTTTTTATTATGTACTTAAAATAAGAAGAAGAACAAGAACAAGTGTCAATATCTTAAGTGGACCTATAAATCTGCCTCATACTATGGGTTTTAATTTAAGTCAAACATTAACATTTCCCTATTAATATATAGACCTTGGTTTTAACTTTTTTTTATAATTAAATTAAATACATTGGGATATGATGACTTAACTTTAAAGCAAAAACATTTTGAAAAATATATAATTATAATTAATAATCTCTTTTATTTTATTATATTACAATACAAGTTGTTGTTTTAATTGTTTGCATAATATAATTAATTTAAGTAATATGATCACTTTTTAGATTATTTTATTATAATATTATTGCTTTATTATATTAATTTTTTAAAAAGAAAATGTTAACACAGCCACCCTTTTTGGGATTTCATCAATTAAAGAAAATATATTAATGGATTCGGTAGCCATTATATATTGACCATAAATAGTAGAATAATCAAGGTTGATTATGACATCCTAATGGAAGAACAAACACAACAATTTTTATTTATTTATTTAATATTTGTATATAAATAAATAAGAAAATAATATAATAGCATAATGCAAAAGAAAATAATAAGACACAAATCAATTATTCAATAAATAAATAAGACACAAATCAAAACTGTGAAAATGGATTTGTTTTGTGCTATTTTTATAGTTAGATGGTTTAAGTATACACTTTGACAAATTAAATTATGATCTTTCTCACTATTTTGAGGCTTTTAATTAGGTTCTATTTTAAGAAATTTATACAAAATATTATTTTTGATAAAAAAAATAATTTAAATTTTTATGTTCAAATATATATATATTTTTTTTAATCTTTTTACGTTATTTAAAAGCAACACAAAATTATTAAGAAAACCACATAAAATTAATAGAGAAATAATATCCAAAATGCATAAAAATAATATACAAATAATAAAAAAGCAACAACAAAATAATAAGATTACAACATAAAAATAATATGAAAACATCAAAAGACTATATTTTTCTATAAATAAAATCTTAAAAATTATAAAAGTGTTTAAAATTTTATACAACTGTATTTTTATAATTTTTTATTATTTTCGTATATTTTTTAAATAATCCCGTTATTTCAACCTTATAATAAAAGTATCAATATTTTTGGTTTTTGAATTTTGAAGCTTTTAAAGACTATTTATTGAATAATTATGATTATGTTTATCTTTTGAAGGGAGTTTAGCTTTGAATTGCCTTAAGAGAGTTTAAATTGAATTTTTTGAACCACAATTTGTAATAAAATTTTATTGATACAGTATATTGAAGTTATTACTTTTTTTTGATAACCAAAGAAAAATAGTGACTTAAAATATAGTCATAGTTATAATATTATCTTGTAAATTTTTAAATTATTTTGAATAATTTATGGTGTCAAAAATAGATTTGAAGTTTTTTTGAACACGAATAATAAAGTAGAATATCAAGAATTTTATTTTCGGTACCGTTAATTATTCAAAATTATTTAAAATTTATATGGATAATATTATAATTATAACGAATATCACTATAAAAAATATTACGACACGTGATTTCATACGTAAAAATTAACTAAAAAGTTATAATAAGTAGTTGTAATTAACACTACTTTTATTTTTTTTAACTTAGTACTGTGCTACTAATAAGTATTAAAGTATGTGATATAACTAACCTAGGGGCGGACCCACATAAAAGTGAGATGGGGCAGTCGCTCCCTTTAAAAAATGTATATGTAATTTAGTTAGTTAACATATATTTGTAATAAAAAATAATATTTATAGACATAATATTAATTTTGGTATAATAATTAAGTTAGATTACATATAAGATAGAAGTTAAGAGTTTAAATCCCACCAAATTCATTTACTTCATTTAACTTTACTTCTGCTCATGCTTTATAAAGAAAAATTACACTCCCCTTACTTTAAATTCTAGATCTTCCATATCAAAACTCACTTTGACTTCTATTTTATGTCTTCACTTCAAATTTAAACCTTAAAAAAAAGTCACATGTGAGCCAAAGGAATGTTGTATTCTTTTTTTTTTTCACTAATAGTCTCCTCCATATATCTTTTCAAAAATAAATTATTTATATATATATAAATAATAAAAAAAAAAAAACTATGTATATAGATTGATATGAATTAGGAATTAACAAGTATTACTAATTAATTAAGCTTATAGCTCGTCCGGAGATTGAGGAGGTAGACAAAATTGTGGAAAACAAATTCCCTAAATTCATATATTTCTTTTCTCTCTTTTTTTTTTTTTCATTTTTACACAAAATAATAACATATAATTAATTCCAACCATATTGTAAAAAAAATACAATTCTTACTTAAAATTATTTGAGTAATATTACATACACATTTAAATTATACGCATTTTTTTTTTTGAAACAGAATTATACGCATTTATTACACAAACTAATATGTATATGTGTGGATTTATAATGACATTTTGCATGGTTAATAAATAAATTAATTAAATTAAGAAAATATATTAACTTGTCCCGTAATTGATGCTAATTAAGCTAAAGCCATATTAATATAATATATATAATATATAATATAGTGGTGAAGCGGGTAAGAAGGGTGGTGGTATCTATCTTCTTGTGTTGACTATTGAAATGGTGATGTGAGTATGAGAATTTAATAATTAATTAGTAAAAATTACAATTAAGGGTATATAGCATTTTGAAAGTTATTGATTTCTGTTTTATTAAATAATATTTCAACAATACACATTAGTTTGATGAACCAGCATCTTAGCTCCCTTTTTTATGTGCATAGTCGCTTTTAGAACAATGACCTTGTACGAGATATGTTCAATAATCGAGATGCTGATTTTATTTTGAGCATCCCACTAAGCTCAAATGTCTCCATTGATACATGGTCTTGGGTAGGGAAAAAAACAGGTGAGTTCTCGGTCAAAAGTGCTCATAACATGCTCCAACAACAAAAGCGCACCAAAGAGATGGTTGCAAACTCAGACTTCTGGCGGCAACTATGGCAATTGGAGGTTCCCCCAAAAGTCAAAAACTTTTTTGTGGAGAGTCGTTACAGGTACATTACCAACTTGTGTCCAACTAGTGATCAAGCATGTCGATATTTCAGTCACTTGCCCTGTTTGTAATCTACAACCTAAAACCATCAGCCATGCCCTCATCTCTTGTCCGTTTGCATTTGATTGCTGGAGCCAATGTGCAACTCCAGTAGTTTTTGATCCTGGCGGTTCTTTCGGCAATTGGTTGGAGACCATCTTTAAGCAAGCTGAAGCTGATATGATTTGTCTTATTGCCATGTATAGCTGCGCGATCTGGAAGGCTAGGAACAAGGTTGTTTGGAAAAAGAAACACTCCTCTGTTAATGACGTGCTTACAATTCTGCACAAGTAGCTCTTGATCACTGGAATAAAGCTCATGATAAAATTTCGTTGTCATCAATCTGTCTGGAAAGCATCGGTGATGGCACTGAGTCATGGACTAGACCCGCAGAAAACACAATCAAGATTAATGTAGATGCAACACTCTTTGATAGCGACAACAAGTATGGTTTCGAAATTGTTGTCCGAAACCATCTTGGTCACCTTGTTGTAGCACAGGCTGGTTGCCATGGCGGAAGATATGCAGCTAAAGTTGTTGAAGCCATGAGGATTAAAGAAGCTCTCAGTTGGGTAAAGACCAATAATTGACAACATGTTCAAATTGAGACGGACAGTCTTGTTTTAGTACAAGCTATGCGAATCAACCAAGCAATGAGGTCCACTTTCGACTTTTTAATCAAAGACTGCCAACTTTTGTTATCTACCCTCCCAAATGTTAATTTATTTTTCATTAGACGATCAGCAAACCGAGTAGCACATTATGTTACTAGACATTCTCGGTATCAATCTGATCGTAGCATTTCTGATATTTCTATTTCTGGTGAACTCTTACATCTTTTGTATTCAGAATGCTAAATTATTTAATGAAGTTGATATTTCATCTAAAAAAAAAATAATAAATTTGAGTTTTTATTTTTTAAAATTGTACAAAATAGTATTTTAAACTGATTCTTTTGTCAAAATAAAAATTAATAATAATTCGATCTAAGTTTGTTATGAGAAAATTGAGTAATTTTTTTGTATATTCATGTTAAAAACTTTTCGAGTTGGTTATATTAAAAAAATATTGAAAATTAAATTTAGGGTAACAATTTTTTTTTAAAAAAAAATAGGATATAAATTTATCATTTTATAAAAAAAAAAAGTCTAATCGATAATTTTTACAAAATATAAAATTTAAAATTGTATTAACCCTAGAATTAATATATACTTATTGAAAATGATATTGATATTTAGATTAGGTCTAGGTGACTAGCTTCTTCTTCTTAACATTATTAATTTGAATCAACAAATTATTAAAGGCATATTTGTTTCAAGGATTCTCACTTCTATATCTACAATTTCCCAAATAATTAATCTTTTTTAATTGTATAAAAAATTAGAAATAATTAAAAATATTAACTATACATTATTTTTTCAATAGCAATTTAAATGATTATAAGTATATTTAAAGAAGTAACTCATAGAATTGTAAGAAAATTTATACTTTTTTTTTTGTATTAATTAATGTGTTTTCTCTCACAACATTTTTTCTTGGTAAAATGTAATATTAATTTGAACAAATTATTTTGTTCATACAATATATGCAGAACAATAATAAACAATATTGTGTGGAAGAAGAAGAAGAAAATGATTAATTAAGACATATAATCAATTTAGGTCATAACCAATCAACACCACATGAGTAATTATAATCATAATCATAATAGTAAGAAGAAGAAGAATATTAATTAAGATAAGAAGATGAATGGTCATTATTGTAAATGCCTAATCAATCATATATATATATGGTAAGAAAGACTTGTCATGAAATGATTAATTGTTGGTAGGATAAATATCAAAACAATTTAATAGTTATATTAGACTAATTAGAGAATAATTGCAAAATTAATTAACTATAGAATATTATAGGTTAAATTGTGGATGGAGCATTTTTCCTTTTTTATTTTTTTCTGAAAGGGGTCATTATTTTTCTTTTGAATGAAATACTTTATTATGTTTTCATGCATGTGAGATCATTAAATTTTATTAATAATATTGGTAAAACTATATATATAAATTTATATAATATAATATATATGTATATAGTAGATCACCATCACATGCAAACTAATCCAAGACAAAACCAACCTGGCAGATCAAATTTACAAATTACCTCTCTCTCTCTCTCTCATCTATATACATATTAATAAATTAAAAGTTATAAATAAATTATTATTAACTCAACCCTTTCTATACATATCATATATATTTTTATTAAATTATTGGTAAACTATCATTTTAATAATGTGTTTTGTCAAGATTTGTTAAGAGAAGAAAAACTAAATAAATTATTGGAGTGTTGAGAATTAAAAATATATATATTTTGTTTTGTTGGTGGTGAAAAGATAATAACATATATATAAGATTTATGAGTTATTTGGGCGAGGAATGAGATTTAGTGGTTGCGTTGCGGATATACGTCAGATTATAGAATTTAGTATTGTCAGTGTGTCATTTCAGTCACGTTCTGCGAATAAAATAGTATATTTTATAGCTAAGAATATTTTAAGTTGTAAAACTTCTACTTCTTGAGATGGAGGTCGTTGGCCTCTATGGTAGAATCAGTCCGGGGCCTGAGAGGCAGTGGTTTACCCTGTGGCGGATGTCAGCGGTTCGAGTCCGCTTATCTCCAACTCACAAAGCTATATGATAGCACCCTATTTTTCCGATTCGGCGTCCCTCCAATGGTTGCCTCTTGTCTATAGATTTTGAAATGTATTAGCTAGTTTTGTTCAAAAAAAGATAGTCATATACTTTTCTCATAGTCAATTAATTTTGAGATAAGCCAGACTATCTTATAAATTATTAGAGTTTAATTCCACATAATTAATGGGTAGAAATAAAATATCATATATAAGATAAATAAACTACTCATTTCATTACTAAATAATGACACGCACACACCCAAGTTTTAGCTTATTTATTCATGCTTCTTAATTTTGTTTGCTAATTCTATTAATTTCAGTTTCAGCCATTATATTTTATTGTAAAAATTATATAAATTGTTATATTTGGTAAATATTTTACATTTTTATGTTCAAAGTTTTTTATTTATATTTTTGCATTATTCTATAAAAACACATAAAATAATAAGAAAATAACATAAAAAATAATATATAAATAATAAAAAATCAACAACAAAAATACAACATAAAAATAAATTAAAAGACCGTATTTTTTGTAAATTAAATTTTAAAATTCTGTACAACCATATTTTTATAATTTTTTCAAAAGTAATTTGTGGCATAAATACCTAAGTATAACTCCCGATTGTAAATAAATACTTAAGTTTAATTTTACCGGTAATAATACTTTAGTTATATTTGTAGAACTTTATAGGTACTTGGCCGTTAAATGTCAAGTCATTATTCACGTGTCATTCTCTTATTGATATATTTAAACAAATTTTTTTAAAACAAAAAATTAATGACCTTGACTGATTAAGGATTGACACATGACAATTTACTGAACACTTAACTGTTAAATACCTACAAAAATTTTAGAATTATAAATTAAGTATTATTAGCAGAACCCAAATTACTAATTTTTTAATGATGAATATTTTATTTTTGAATATGTATAATTTGGGCCAGGCTGATTATTTGGGCTTAGATTTGGAATTGGGCTTTCTCATCATTCATTCATTCATTCATTCATTCTCTGTCTGTCTGTTTGATGAATTTCATGGTTTCTGAATTTGCAATGGACAAAGGCAACATAATTGAGGAAGAAGATGGAGATGGAGAAATCCAATCATTTTTCAATTCAGCTCCTCCTTTAAGGAACAATGGTAATGATATCAATGCAAAGCTAGAGTGTTTCAATGAGATGAACATAAATGGAGGAAGAAGAAGAAGAAGAAGAAGGATTGTGTGTGTTACATCAGGTGGAACCACTGTTCCCTTGGAACAACGTTGTGTTCGCTACATTGATAATTTCAGCTCAGGCCACAGAGGAGCAACATCCACTGAGTAATTCTATTCAACTCTATTCTCTTATATTTTCATTATTATTATTCATTATTATTCATTTCAGGTACTTTATTAAGGCTGGATATTCGGTTATCTTTCTCTATAGAAGGTACTGAATACTAATAAATACCCATCTCATTCTCAAATTCATTCTCTTCTCTTCAATTGCTTCAATTGAATTTGGTTTGGTTTGTTCATTTCAGGGGAACCTTCCAACCCTTTTGTTGTTCTCTTCCAGATGATCCTTTGTTACAGTGTTTTCAGTTAACTGATGATGAATCACACATCAAAGGTACTCTTTTTTTTTTGTATATAAAGATTTGGAAATATCTATAGTACACAGCCATGAACATGATCATAACTAGCTTGTATAACGTTATTATATTTTTCAATGATTTTATTCATTGCTTTCAATAAAAAAAAAGTGGTGGTTTTGTTTCGGTATTCAAGAAAGTTTTTTAATCTAAAATCTATCTGGAATGCTGCAACAGATAGAAAATACACCGAAACAATTATTTAGGGAGGTGTAGTATCTTTTGGCAGACACCTAATTTGTAGCTATTTATGTATACTATTCGAAAGGTAATCTTAAACGGCTATAACATACGCGATCATAAAAAAAAAAAAAGAAAACTCTACTAAATGTCAAAAAAGGTTACCGAAACAACTCTTTAATTTTAGTTTTAGGAGAGTCTTCTCTTCTGTTCTGACACTGAGAATGAGTTGGTTTCATGTTTCTTCAGTACAGGACTCATATTCTGAAGCAGTAAAAAGGGCCATTGCTGACCATCATTCTGTATTTATCTCTACTTCATTCATTCATTCATTTTCTTACTTTCTTGGCTGTTACATTTCAGTTCTGCAAAAGAGAAGAGTGAATATTACTCAATGTTATGAATGATTACATATATATATAATAATTGCAGGCTGTGAAAAATGGCTTCTTGTTGAAGCTTCCTTTCACAACCATATTTGAGTATCTTCAGGTTAGATTCGTTCATGATGGCTTCTTTCTTTGTTTTTAGTCTGTTCTGAAGAAGAAGAAGAACTTATAAGTCTACTTTACTTTGTGATTAATTAATTGGTCAGATGTTGAGGATGATTGCAATATCTTTCAACAAACATGGACCAAATGCAATGTTTTATCTAGCTGCTGCTGTTTCTGACTTCTATGTTCCTTGGCAAACCATGGTTAGCAACAATCTCTTAAAACCATATCCATATGGTGATGGTGGTGTCCACTTCATATGATATTTTGTTTTTGTGAACAACAATTTCTGATGAAATCCGAGTACTCCAAACTTAAACAAAACCAGTAAATAAATAGTATGAGAAAACCCAATTACAAACTGATGGGAGTCCTTAGGCCCCTTTGATGCAAATAGAGATTTCACTCAATACATCGCATATCTCTTTTCTAACTTTGCTCTCCTATATATTATAGTAATTTCTCACTTAAAACTACCCTCCCAAATAAAGACTCATAGACCCTTTTTATTTATTATTATATGCTAGCACACCATACTAAATCCTAGTGCCTAACAATTGTATTTGGTCACCATCATCATCACCAGGGATTTATTCTTTTACTCTTGAAGATTTTCCTTGTTATAAATAGAGAGAATTAGTTGAGTTGAGTGTTGAATTTCTTAGGCAGAACATAAGATTGAATCAGCATCTGGGCCATTGAACATGCAACTTGCTCAAGTGCCAAAGATGTTACCTGTGTTAAGACAACACTGGGCTCCAAAGGCTTTTCTCATTTCATTCAAGGTAACACTAACATTAACATCCTCTCTCTGTTGTTGAATAAAAACAAAAGATTCTGTCTGTGATTGTGTTTTGTTGAAACAGTTGGAGACAGATTCAAAGATTCTGTTGAAGAAGGCAGCTGCAGCTCTTGAAAAGTACAAGATGGATATGGTGGTAGCGAATGAGCTGTCAACTCGGAAAGAAGAGGTTGTTGTTGTGACAAGGACTGAAAATATTAGAGTTAGGAGAGACATGAATTTGGATGTTGATGATGATGTTGAACATCCTCTAATTCAACTTCTTGTTCAAAGGCATTCAACCCATATTAACACCAATTCTGATCTATGTTGATGATGATATCTTCTAATTCTAAGCCTCAAAACTTACTATTTTGAATTTGTTGAAGAAATAATCAAGCAATAATATACTGTCACATTGTCATGTGACTGACTTTGTATGAACTCACCTCTTGTATGAGATAATTTAATCTTAATGACAGACTAAATTAACAGTTGTACGTCCATCTTATTTATTTATTTTCATAAATTATTTGTTAGCAAATAATGATATGTAATTGTAGGGACATTCTATAGTGTGCAAGGGGTAGTTATTTTGTGTACAATATAGTTATTTTAGATATTCTGTAAATTTTTGAGAAATTTATAAAATTTTAACGTTCTAAAAACATAATTCAAACAGTTTATTGTATGTGTATTTTTATTGTTTTTATTTTATACGTGTGAAAAATAAACTTTTTAAATTCTTTTTTTTTATTATAAATTATTTTAAGCAAATTAGGGTTTTTGTTTCTTGACATGTTTTAAACTATGCTTTTTGAACTTTTAAAATCGTTAAAAATCTCTCGAACTATTGATATTGTTGAATTTGAGTATTCTCGTCTAATTTAAGAAAGTCTAATATGGATGAAAGTTCAGAGAACATAATTTGATACATGTTAAAGTTCGAGAGGTATGATTTGATAAATATGAGACATGTCAAAGTTCGAGGGGTATGATTTAATAAATATGGGAGCATAATTTAATACATAAACAATTACTAAATTAGTAAAGTTAAATGAATTGACCAAAAAAATTTAAATTTAACAATCTTAATAATTTAAAGAGAATATTTCACCAGTTTTTTTTTTTGATTCAAGCGTTTATATATTACATCATGTTTTACCTGGGACTCGAACCCAGGACCTCCAACACTCACACACCCACCTATGGCCACTTGAGCTAGCCCCAAGTGGTATAAAGAAAATAAGATTTGGTATATACCAAAATTTACAAAATAAACAATGACACTAAAGAGATAATGTGAGATAAGAATGATGTCGTTTTGGAGAAAGATGTTGTTATGTTTGACAAGATTATTGTCGTTTCTTCAGTAACATTGTCGTTTCTCTCTCCTTCTACAATGGCCACATTGATTCTTTCTGGTAAAAGCTAAACCCTAGAACTCAATTCAAAGCTCAAACCTTTACCCAACCATGGAACCACCATCACCACCGTCCTCCTTCTTGCCGGAGCCACTCATTCACAAAATCCTAGCTCATCTCCCACCAAAGGACGCCATTAGAGCTTCAGCTTCCTCCAAAACATGGCGTTCAGCCTGGCTTTCCTCTCCCATTCTCTCCATCGACGAAACTAAACTACCTTTCAAAGCCACACATTTCTTCGATTACGCCCACCGAAGCTTAGCCCTCTGGCTCGAACGCTGCAACCACAGGGGTTTCAACGTCCACAAATTCTCTCTCTGCGCCAACATCACCGACGACCAATCCTTCTCTCGCTTCGTTCAGCTCGTATCCATGGCTATTAAGCGTGATTTTAAGGTAATTGAACTTCAAAGCTGTTCTGATGAATTCTGGGTTCTCTTTAATTCAACTCCTTTGTGGTTACTTCTTTTTGAACCCAAACTGCTCGACGTTTTGTCTCTGAAAAGCTTTGGTATTTTAATTGCTGGTTCTTTAGTGGGAGTCTCTTCTTTGAAGAAGCTTATACTCAGTTGTTCATGTATAGATGATAATAGTTTGAAGAATTTGTTGTCATGTTTTCCTTTGTTGGAGAATTTAGTATTGGATTATTGCTTTGGTTTCTCTGAGCTTCATATTTCTTGCCCTAAACTTAGAACATTAGAGGTCAAATACTATGGCATTTCGGCCCCGAATGTTGTGATCAAAGCCGAAAAGCTTGAGTCTTTTGTGTACATTAGGGCTTTGAATTCTCCTGGTGTTGTTAGGTTTTTGAATTGTAGATTACTAACGAGTTTACAAATTGAGCGAGCGGATTTCGGTCAGCCTGATGCCATTGATGATTACATCAAGCAAATTCCTTTGCTTGAGAATTTGGCATTGCTTGATTGTGGATTGACTGGGACTGGGAGTTTTGTGATCTCTCATTCGAATCTCAAGAGTTTGAGGATTCAAAGTTGTTGGGGGTTGTTGAAAGCTGAGATCAACACTCCTAATCTTTGTTGTTTTAGATATTGTGGGATTATTTTTCAGTTGTCAACATTTAGATACTCTTCTTCTGGATTGGTTAAGGCTGAAATTGAATTGGCAACGGGCTCTATTGAGCGAACCGAATGGTTTTGGTTCGTTGAGCTGAGAAACTTCCTTGAAATCTTTAGCAAATGCAATGCATTGAAGCTGCATTGTTACATACATGTAGGTAACAACATTGATTTTTGATTTCTAAGCTTTTGTTACTATTTTGTTTCGTTCAAATGAATTCAGACAAGCTTGCTTTTTGCTTTTGTGATGGTTTAGGGATTTACTGAAGAACTTAGGGATTATAATTTGCTTCCTGATCCTTTTTACGAGGCGAAACACTTAACTATTACAAACCGAAAACTCCCAATAGCAGATTATGCTCGTCTTGTCGGTGCAATGATGAAGCTTTTTCCTTGTGTAGAAACACTAGTTCTTAAGACAGAGTGTGCTAAAATCTTCATCGAGGTACTACTACTCCTATTGCCTTTAGAATTTGTATTGTGATGACATTTTTATATGTTTTTGCTATTAACCAACAACAACAATGGCGAATAACAATGTTTTCTTAAAACTTATTTTATGTTTGAAATGCAGTTTAATGAAGATGGATCTTTGTCTTTGAAATATGAAGAAATAAGCAACATGTGTGATAGTGATGAATATGACAGAATATTTGAGTCTATCATTGTGGTCATAAATGATATAGAGAAGGTTAGCCAAGTTTAAGAATACACAAACTTAATTAAGTTATTAACAAACGAACCAACTAAAGGGTTGTTTTTATCAATCATGTTAAATGTATTTGTATATTTATTATGAGTAAGGCAAAATTCTTTATATTTATTATTGTTTAAATTATTATCAATAATAATAATTAAGTTAAACTCAGTCCTTTTAAACTCTTGGAGGCTTCCTTACAATGTGGTACCTACATTATTATAGCAATAATATCTACATTATTATATCTTTATTTGTTTTAATCTACATTATTATAAGATTTAGTACAAGTTTGATAAAACAATATTAGTAATTTCAATATTTCAAGTCTCCTACCCTAATTCTTATTATTGCTACTCTTATTAATGTGCCCATGTGATAGGATCCAAAACTTACATGCATTTAAAAGTATTTTTTTGGCATAATTAAATTAAGAAAGTCAAATAAGAATTAAGAAGAATTTTGAGGTTAATGAAAGAGAAAGAGATAGTGTATAACATAACATATACATTAATTAAATTAAGTACAACATAATAGCAACAAAAGATAAGAAAATAACTCAGCTTAATGGACAAACATGTCAACCATCAAAATAAATACTCAAATTGAATCTAAAGATTAGAATTTTGGAACCCAATGAAAAGAGGCAAAACTAGCAAAGCATATTGGAAAATAATAATAAAAATAAATAAAAAAACTCTCTTAACTATCATTTCATTTGTATTTAATCTTGTAAGCTTAAATTTTGGTGTAAAAATTTTGAAACTAGTGAATTGTTACCAAATTTAAGGTGTCTTCTATTTTTCACAGTTAATTGCTAATATATACTACTTATGTATACACTTTTATACATGTGACATGTTTATATTGGTACACCTAATATTATTATTTTAAAATTTATGATATATTTTTTTTAATTATTTGATTTTTTACTTTTATAATTTTATTTAATTTTAAAATAAATTTTGAAAAATAATATTAGGTGCACTAATATAAACGTGACGCACATAAGTAGTCCATGGTGACAATTAACCGAATGATATTTTAAATTTGTTAACAGTTCAGTAGTTTAATTTGGAAGATTAAGTGAAAGTGAAATAAGAACTAAGAGAATTTAGGAGGCGTTTGGTTGAGAGGAATGAAAATATAGGAATAGGAATGACAATGGGAATAAGAATAGGAATGGAATGGAATAAAATTTAAAATGCATAAAAAAAATTGATAAAAAAATAATTAAATTTTTTTTCTTGTTACATTGGAATGGTCATTCCTTCCTTTTTAAAATGGAATAGCCATTCCACCAAAATGGTGGAAAGAGCATTCCATTGGAATGCCATTCCAATACTTTAAAATGCAACCAAACAAAGGAATGGAATGAAAATTATTTCCTTTCCATTCCATTCCATTTCATTACCTCCAACCAAACGCTAGTGCAAAGAAGTTGAAATTAGAATATACCTTTGAGATGGGAAATCGGATCGTATCCTTTTCAAAAATCTTAAGTAGTGTTATTAAATTTGTTTACCTTTCAAATTAAAATGTATTAGTTTATTTATACTATAACTCTTGACTTTAGAGTGTTTTAGAATTAACAAAAGCATATAAACAATGTGAGTTTCTCCCACATAAACTAGAGATCCAAATTATACCCTTTATTTGCTTTATATAAACTCACAAGTGAACTTTGCCAAATATAAATGTATAAATGAAAAAATGATTAATAATAAAAGCTCTATGGTAGGGTGAAAAATGGCAAATTTATAGAAAGTTATAATCTCTACTATATACGTAATAATAAACTTACAAGAATTAGATATTTGTTGATAGAAATTAAGTTAAATAATACTTTTTTTCTACTGTAACATTTTGAGTTGAATAAGAAAAATAAAAGAGAAAAAAGACCAACATGTAAAATATAATGAACAATAATATTATGCTCAGTATGAGGCGGTGATGTTGCGGTTTAAAATCCCAAAACTATTTTTCTCTTAACCTCTTAATTTTTTCTTTTTTTAACATTTTATTAATCTACAAATTAATATTTTACTATTATTTTAAAAAAGTTTCCATAAAAATATCTAACATAAACTAATTATTATTTTTTAGAAAAAAAAACTATATATAATTGATTAATTAATTAGAAAAAAAATTAATGTAATTGTGATTTTTCTTAATCTATATAAAATCTATCATTAATAACGATTTTTATTCACTCTCACATCCTAATTCCTAAAGGTATGCCTATTCTTATTGATCAATATACAACTAATTTAATATTCTTTTAACGACTTCTTAATATATAATTTTTCTTTCTATTTGCTACATCATTCCCAACTACCTTTTATTGATTGTAATTTTTTTGAGAGGTTCATTGCATTGTTATACTTATTTTTCGTAAGCTTTTTTCTTGTATTTGAATTTCTCTTAAAATTTTCATTAATGCTCAATGTTACACTAAGCAATATACTAAGTTAATTTATTTATAATTTTACCATACATTAAAATTATATTTTTAAGTAACCATTTATTATAATACTTAAAAAATTAAATTAGCCGTGCGAAGAGCAGTTATATTGCCTAATTACCAATATACTAATTGTTTTTATTTTTAATATTATAAAAAATGTCAATTAATATTTAAAAACATAATTTTTTTAAAAAATTAATCTTGACATTTTTTTTATTGATTTCTAAATATGTTATTAAATTTTGTAGAGTTTCTAATTATATTAAAGGGGTGTTAATTACAATCTTACTCTTGAAATTATATATCGTAATATTTTTTATCATTTTTTATAAGAGGATTTGTTATAATTATAATATGTAAATTTTAAAAAAAATTTAAATAATTAAACTTATTTTCAACACTTAACATTATAATTATAATTATAATAAATACTACTATAAAAAAATATATCATTTTTGAGTAGGAAAATGAAGCGAAAGATATAATAAAACTTCTTTATGCTATGCTACATTGTACCTACCTACTACTCCCTCCCTCCCCAATCCCATATATAATATTATCATAAAAAAAAAAAAATTGAAAAATAAATAACTAATATATTTGAGATTAAACTAGACAAAGTCCCAAATAGATCACATTATCCATTTATATTTATTTATATATAAATAATTATCATTTCCCCCAAAAAGATAAAACTAAACAAAATAAAAAACCTCTCTTTCTTCTTCTTCTTCTTCAACAAAATCCTTCTGTAAATGGCAAGATCTGTCTCCCAAACCCTAACCCTAACCTTAGCACGTCACTTTACCCCCAAATCCCCACACCCATCGTCCTCCTCCATCCTCCTATCTCACAGAACCCAATCCAGTTTGCCTTCTCAGCCCAACAACGATCTCACCGACATAAACGACGCCTCATCTTCTTCCTCCGATCCCCTTCTCACCAAGCTCGAAGACGCCATCCACCGTATTATCGTGCGCCGATCCGCTCCCGATTGGCTCCCCTTTAGGCCTGGATCATCGTACTGGGTCCCTCCCCCGCGATCCCGTAAGTATGGGCTGACCCAGCTGGTTGAGAAGCTTGCTAATCCTTTGACTGAGGAGGAATCTATGTCCACCACCACTGTTAGGGGTTGGCCTTCTTCCGATTATTTCGTTCAAGGTCTGCACTCTTATCTTAATTATGACGAAAATGATAATCGTAAAAAATGAAAAATTGTTCCTTTATTGGATTTGATCATCAAATTTGGTTTGATTCGTAAATGGTATGTTTTATTTGGTGACAATTTGATAAAAAAGATGGATTTTTTTTTTCATGGATTTGGTTACAATTTCAATATTTTTGTCTTTTTGGATTTGGGATTAGAAGAATTTTATTCATATAAATATTTATATATATATATACATATACATATGGATTTAGGTTGAGAAATTGAAAAATGTTGTCTTGTTAGATGACATAAACTGGTTGCTTCACATTTCAAAATTTTTCTAATTTGGCTTAAATTGAGCTTAAAATACTTGCTAATTTTGATCCATACATTAGATTTTGATGCAATTGAAGGTGAATGAATTAGTATTTGTGTTTTTTGGTTTGTTGCAGGTGCATCCACACATCAGATAGAGTCAGTAGAGGAAAATTCCAATAAACTTTCTAAACCAGAGAATGATTAAGGATTATCAACCTACTTTTGTGGTCTTTCTGAAAATTTGGCATCTGGGGTGAGTTTTCTTAATGTCTTTCTTGTTTATATATATATAATAGAACTTTGTGTTGTGTCAGATTAGAGTCAATAATACTAATAATAATAATCATGCTTCTGCTTGCTTGTGTTTGAAATTGAAAAGGAAAGTTTACATTGTTATAAAGTTTGTGTTTCTTTGTTAGACCCCATGATTAATAGGGTGAGAGAGAGACAATAGCAAATAAAAGGATATATGGGTCTTTGTATTAAGGGTAGAGTTTGAGAGGGAATACAACAGTGTATATATATATTTATATAAAGGATACTAAAGAGAATGGGAAGGTTATGCAATGAATTGAGAGGTTATCTATGTCTATGGATCATTTGTCTGTAATTTCCTTGCTACAATATCAGATTACAATACAAAGCTTTCTCTATTTTTGTGCTACTGCCCTTGTACATTCTCTATTGTTCTTGTTAGTCTCTATCATTCTTAAGGTGGGGTTTGGTTGGTTTTATGTAAAGTATTTAAATGTCATTCTTATTCTAGCTATGTTTTCATTTCTTCCAACCAAACGACACTTAATGTGATGTTTGTTACGCGAGTTTGAGTTAGAGGGGATTAACATTACTACCATTTTGACTTGAAAGTTTGTCATTTCCATTCCCATCAAATCTAAACCTCATATCAAACGTGGAGTATTACCCATCGGGCTATATCATTCTTGTTCTGATATTAGGCTAGTGATGCCATTGATAGCTTAAGATCATATAACTTAACAATAAGTATATATATACACATTATTCTAATTAATGATGATATGTTGAAAATGCAGGCTTATCCAGACACACAGAGAGAGACTTGTAAATTAAATTAATGTAGAAGAACAAGTTTTTTAAAAAGAAAAAAAAAAAACAAAGAGAGAATGAGAATGAGTAGATGCTGTTATTTTCCATGAAAGGGAAGGAAGGTCTGTTGTTGTTGTGTACAGATGGAAACTGGTGGTGGGTTCAGATTAAGAAGCATGAATAATGATATGAAATGTGTATTTTCTTAATTAAAAAAACATAGTAAGATAAGATATAATGTTTGATGCTTTTTGTTATATATTATTATTTTGAACTCTTCCTTCCCTATTTTAAGGTTGCTTCTTTTTATATATATATAATTAATTTTGTAGTTGAATGTATTATTTCATTTATTCAACTTTTTACATTAAAATAAAATAGGTGATGCTCCTTCTATAAGGAGTTATATTATGATTTTTATTTTATTATCATTACTATTATTTATTTATCTAACTGATAACCCATCCTTTTCATTTGGTCACTTTGGTTTACTCGATTACTTAATAAAATTAATGGTTGAAATTGAAACTATAAAAATCAAATTGTAAGAAATGGTTCTTATATTATACTAAAATGAAAATGTATAATCTTAAATAAATTTGACTAATAATGCTATGAGATTTTTTTATTTTTACATTTTAAAATATTTTTTTTTTTTAACATTTTTACAAAATTTTACATAGAAACTCCTACTGCAACTAATGTTGCAACCTAAATTGCAACAAAAAATCCTATAGAAATTTCTATTGCAACTGGTGCTACAACCACTTTAAAATCTCAAACCTTAAATTTGAAAAAAAAATTAAAAAAATGATATATAAGATAATTCTCCTAATGCTATTATCATTATTTATTTATTTTAATGTTAAGAATATTGTAAGCAGTTTTTTTCAAAAAAAAAAAAAAAGACACACACATTGTCTAGCCAAAAAGTATGCTAAGTTTTTATAATACATAACTCGTAACATTAATATTGATAATAATAAAAAAAAAAATTAGGGCCGTAGGGATGTAAATGTAGCGGGACGTGGTTTCAACCCGGCAAAATGAGTTTATTGCCATGCTATTAGGAGAATGTGAATGTGCCAGTTTTCTTGCAAGTAATCATTTTGGAGAGTATGCTAATGCATTTGTTGAATTAACAACTATAAGAAATGGCCACACAAACTTTGCTTTTATAGTTTCAATCTTCCTTTTGGGATACAAACAAACAAACAAACAAACAAATGAGCTGTACAAATGCTGGACTCAAACTCACAAACTAAACAATTTATTTACTCCAAACAACATTTTGGTGATAAATATTTTGACAACTTGGAAATTTAAAAATAAAATAAAAAATTATGGGAGCGAATACTGGAGAGGCAAGCAACCAAAGAAAAATGTGTTCGAAATCGAAACTGCAACTCTGTATCGAACATGTACATGATCCTCGAGAATGTGGTGACGAAGACATGATTAACATTTCTGAATAGATAAGCTAAAAACTTCCTGAAGAAATGGAAACACATGAAGAAGACAGACGAAGAAGCAAGTCAAGCAAGCAAACTAATCCAAGGCATTGGAAGATGAACATCACATTAAATTAAATTAACAAAACCATTGATGGTGAGTTTTACTACAAATAAATGGGATAAGAGTGTATGAGGTTTTCAAAAGAATCATAAAACCATATTCGTCTCGTTTGGGGCAACTTACCAGACAATGGGACTCCCAAACTAAAAGAGGCCCAACATCCTCAGCTCCGTCACATGACTGGGATCAAGTTCGGGAACATTCTTATTACCTTCTCGATCTTCTACCACATATTCCTGACAGAAAATTACCACTACATATTACTAATTGTCCTATACAAGTCAAGTTTCAGCAAGTAGAAGTTATACAAACCTTTGTTAGTTCTTGTTTAGCAAGAACATGGTAATGGCGTTCGCTGATCCTTTGTCCACATATTATGGCTATAAAGAAACCGTAGAGCAAACCCACCAAAACAATTGCTAAAACTGCCATCAATCAAGACATAAGGTAGATTACAGTTACATATACTGCATATGTGTCAAACTAAATCATGAATTAGTTCTACAAATTTCACGGGCGCATCAAATCCATCTCATTGAATTCATAATAATATGTTTTGTGAATAAGCAGGGATATGTTCTCGAAGATCATAAACACCTGAGTTACACATACATATCAATACATGTAAATAAGTAAGTGAAAGAGAGAGACAGACAGAGAGTGAGGAAGAGGGTCAAGGGCGTGCATACCGGCCATTGTATAAAATCCATATGGGTGTTCTTCATAACCAAACATCTCCCTAAGTTCTTCCCCATAAAAGTTATAAACCAGCACTCCTAAGAATGCCACAATCTGTTGAAACACAAGCACAAAAGCAATCTTGAATCAGGCGATGAGCAAAGTTTGAAAGGTCAATTCGCATTATATAGTCTGCGACTGTGATCATACCAGTTGAACAATAATGAAAATGAATGCATGATCTCTAGCAACAAGAAATTGGAATTTTAATCTCAACCACCAGCGATCTGCAGGAACATTTGCACGTAACAAGAACATTGCCCTGCATTCGGTACAATGAGCAAAGGCAAAACCCTCCTGAGGAAAGAAAGAAATAGGTTTCACTGTCAAGCTTCATCAAAAGATATTTCATTTCACTAGAATAGTTTAAACACAATGATTCACTCTACTGCATGTACAATAATAAACTTAGTTGTCACAAGAAAATCATAAAACAACTGCTACTACTCACCTTTGTGGACCTCCAATTGTCAAGACATGATCTATGGACATATTTCTGGGTACCTTTGCAGTGACAAGGAGCAATCAAGTCTTCCCCTGAAAGACATAATGCATATGGCCTTTAAGATTTATTTACAAACATAATATTTTGTTTGTTTTAAGTTTGTTATTATTTCGGTTCAGTGTGGTGTTGGGGGTTGGGAATTGCACAAAAATTCACAACACACAAAATTCTCATTCTAAATGGTGACAATGTCAGTAACTAAAAGAAAAATACAAACAGATACCGAACAAATAGGAACTGAAAGACCTCCGGAATCAAGGCATATACGGCACTGTGGTAGATCAGCATTCACCAGTTGACAGTTCTCTTCAACTCGAACATTTATCCCATCTTCATCGGCGATAGCATGATCCCCTTCAACAGTTATGATTTCACAGGAGGACGAAGAGGATGATCCTACCGATCTGTGCAAGCTCTCAGATTGGCCTAAGATGGGCTCACGTTCTGAAATCTCTTCATTATGACTATCATTTATAGCTAATTGCATTTCGAAGCACTTTGTATCAGAAATATAGTAGGAACCATCTCAAGAAAAACAAAGGAACCTGCTGCAAGTAGAGACAATGTTACTTACACCATTGTGCTCATACTAACCAAGCTGAATTACTCATTCAACATATTAACTTGGCCAATATGCATCATTCAAGAAACAAACATTTTAACCTTCTATATATATGAATTTTGTAGCCATATTTTATATAAGCACACAATTAGCTCAAATATCCAATACTAGGAGTCTGAGGATTAAAGGAAAGATTATTCCAAGTCATAAAAGCAGATTAAGAATCAACTCCAAAAATTGGCCGGCCTAATTTTTTAGGCTATATAGGATTTTTACCCCAGAACTGACATGTACTAAATCATACCTTCTAATTTTTCAGGCTGTTAAAATTCTTCCAAACTACTGAGATTGTTGAATTTAAGGATTTCTGTTAAATTTCGTTCAATTTTACTAATACGACTATTGTCTATGTACTAAATCATGCCCTCCGACCTTTGATATCTACCAAATCGTGCTTCTTAAACTTTCATTTAGGAGAATTTTTTACGCTTTAAAAAGTACAAGAGTTATGATTTGGTACATGTGAAAGTTCGGAGAGTAAAAATCATAAATAGTCAATTTCTTTTTAAAAAAAATTATTACTTAATTATCAGGGCTGCCCCTGTCGGACTCTCATTCCTTAGCCCCGAAACAAGAAGAAACATCATAATTAAAACAAACACAGAAGAAAAGAAATGATCAATTCCATTAAAATTCTAACACTAGTAGTACTATTATTATCTACTGTAAATTCCAACACTGTTGTAAACTAATCAAATTGATTTGAAAGATCTGGACAAAAGTAATTAAAAATAAGATTTTTCTGAACAGCGCTTAGGAAAAATGAAAACTTTCAGATTCAATTCAATACAATATAACGATATCTCAGATACAAGTGAAATAAAATGAAAACGAAAACAAATGAGAGAGAGAGATATAGAAACAAATACAAATATAGGGAATTGAAGAATTTTACCTGAGATTTAACATTGTATGTATGTATGTATGTACGACTACTATGATTGTTGAAGTTTGAGGTGATTTGGGTTTGAATTGGAATTGGAATTGAAATTGAAATTCTAGGGTTTCAATATTGAAATTGAATTGGAGATGAAGGTGACTACTATGGATACTACTGTTCTAATCAAACCGATTAATTTATAAAATTTCACTTTACTCCCTCAATTTTACTACTTATTTGCAATTTGGTCCTTTCATTGTCTTTTTTAAATATTTAACCACGCATAATTATGACCTCTGCATGTATTATTATTTTTTTTTTCAAATTAATTATACATGAAATGTTAGCCAGATATTAACGTGTTAATTATTTAAATACCCATATTATTATTTTATTTGATTGACAGAATAATCAATTTATAATACTGTAAATAATTTAGAACTACACAAACTAAAAAATTCAAAGCATTTATAAATTATAGTAATTTTTTCTTAGTAAAATTGCAATTTATATCTAACCAATCTTTAAATGTGGATATTAAACAATACTCCTACCTTAGCTAGCCAAGTTCATAAAAATTGTATTTGGTTTGGTCATATATATTTCTTCTTTGAATTAGTTAATAGAAGAAGACAATTAATTAATAAATAATTAGATGAAGCAATACAAGAAAGAGTGATTTATTAAATAATAGTGCTTTTTGTTTAGATGGATAGCTTTATAAATATTGGACAAGGCCGACATCTCTTCATATATAATACTAATACTACACACAACACACCACAACTCAAATAATATTACTTTGATTAACAAATATAATAAGACAATAAAATTAATGAAACAACTTAAACAATTTCTTCTAATTAATTAAGACATTTTAAATGATAGGCCAGTACCACATAATTTCTCCTTCATTATGTTATTAACACACTTTACCATAGATGGAGTAAGATGATTCATCCAATCGCCCACTTCATGATCATGATCGTCTTCTTTCAATTTATTCATAAGTAGTACTTGTTCAATAATTCCATTTTTCTCTTCCTCTTTCGAGAAAGGAATTCCAACGAACTCAGCAACCCTTTTGGCTTGACCAATGTTATCTTCTTTCATTTCCTCGTACTTTAAAAACAACACTTTATCACGTTTTTCTAAACTTGCTTTCCAAAACCCTAAAACATGATCCCAAAAAGGACCGAACACACTTTCTCCTTTACAAAACATGTCCACGCACTCTTCCATACTAGAAAAACCCTCCTTATTGTTAGTTACTATTACGTCAAGAGGGTTTCTACTAAGGTAAACAATTCGAGACTTGGAATAATGCTTTATGGAATCAGGAAAAGATGCATAGGGAATGTGTGTCGAGATTAAACGGCAGCTATTATGATCATGTAAATTGTTTCGATTTAAGATGGAGAAGACAAGAGAATTGAGGCATTTAGTTGTGCCTGATTTGGGAATGGAGGCTAAGATTATGTCATCATCTTTTGGTTTGAATTTTTGATGGAAATTCATTTGATGTAACATCATTACACTTACATTACCTAATGATTTTTCTTCTTTTTCTTCTTCTTTGTTGTCTATAGTTGAAATTGAAGTGTTTTCAACATAAATATATTGGGTTTGGATTCCCTTCTTCTCCTCTGATCCCATATTAATGTTTTCACCTGCAAACTAAACTATATAAATATGTATATATAATGCTAAGAAAAAGAAAAAAAAAAGCTTGAAACTTGATGAAATTAAGAGAAGAGCATAACAATATTATATATGATTATTGGGAAGGAAAATAAATAAATAATTTCAAGGGAATGTATATATGTGTATATATAGAGATTGAGATGGATATTAATTCATGATTTGCTATAGCTTTAAATTTAATTAATTAGTTAATTAATTATTGTAGTTGGTGATATAGGCTTGTGGATGTGGTCGACAGTGGTGTAATATATGATTGAGTGTTGGTATTGGTAAGTAAAGAGCACTTCAGAAATAATTATTAATAATCAATTACTAATTCTTTATTATTTTCACTTGATTATCATCAAATTATATATATTATTTAATACACATCCTGCTTTTTCATTTTAGATATCTTATTTTAACTTGTCCCAAATCTCTGTCTTCCATTATATACTAATTAAATTATTATTATATTATAAATATCATAAAGATATTCCTTTCATTTCCTTTCGAGCAAAAAGGAAATGAAAAATATCACAATTATTATAATAAGTATAAAAAAAATAAGAATATAATTAAAAAGTTTTTAGTGTCTCTAATCCATGGCTTCCACATTGTTAATTGTTTTAGTCAACAAAAACAACTTTAGTGATAATTATAATTGCTTATTACAATCTTTTTCTTAATTTTTATTTTTTAGAGTATATATTGTAATATTTTTTTTATGATAGTACATGTTATAGTTATAATATTGTAATTTTTTTTAAAAAAAATTTAATTAATTTACAGTGTCAAAACATATTTGAAGTATTTTAAACACGTGTGATAAATTAGACGTTAGAGATTTTAATTACTTAGTTAGCTAGCTAGTGTGTTAGTTCGGTTTTCTCACTTCTTTAGTGCTAGTGCATGTGTTCTTGGGAATTAGGTCTAAGCTAATCTGCCTTATGATTGAACTTGGTTAAATTTTTTATTGTTGCTACAATACTTATTCACAATATTTATTGGCTATTTTTAGTGTGAAATATAGTTTTTTTTGTTGGGAAAAAGTTTTGAAGGTGCAACACCAAAACTTCTCAAGAATTTATTTATTATAGTACTATTTTCACCCCAAGCACGGGCCATTAATAATTGATAGTACTGAAATAGTTATAGAATTGTGTTCTTGATTAGGTGATTATTTTAGGAACTCTATTTTGGAGGTTATGACATGATATTGAATACGTACAGTTAGTTCTTTCATGCTTATTCATTCTAGAAAGTTAGAACTCAAATTCAATTTATTTAAAAGAAGTTGACTACTTACATACCAAACAAGCCAATATCATTTTGCAGGGGCTTGAAGATGATGATGATGATGATAAAAATGTGTACTGGCTTGGTAAAATTGTCTTCTTTCTTCTAAAGAATGAGGGGTATTTTGGTAAAATTGTCTTCTTTCTTCTAAAGAATGAGGGGTATTTTGGTAATAATACATGTTCATTGTTTATAGGTCAGAAAAGACCCAACAATTTCATTCCTTCATATATTTGATTGATTGAATTGAATTTGAATTGAATTGAATGGAGGAGCAATTCATTCTTAGGGTTCCACCATCTGTTGCAGAGCGTATTGAACGTCTTCTCAATGAAGATCCTTCCTCCTCTTCTTCTGACCCCAACTCCTCACCATCACTGGATTTGTCTTTTACCGGTAATTACAATAATCTCAATCTTCTTTCTATAAAGTATTCATCTTTACAATCAAACAAAAGATTCCTGCTTCTTTTTCTAATCAAGTTGATAAAATATGTAATACTGTTTCAGATTGTTTTCCCCAATTTTTATCTGCTCAAAGAACACATAAAGCTATAAAGCTAGCTTCTTTTATCAACTTTAGGGCTATCTCAAGTTGTATTAGATTGGGTGAGTGAGTGAGTGTTTTAGAGTTCAATTCCCCTGAAATGAATTAAAAGGGTAAAACATATTTAACTTTTCTTGATAAAATTATGTGTTGAATTTGGTCTTTATTCAACACTTTTTTTTTGGTGAAAACCCATTATCATGATTATAGAACAATGGCTCCATAGTCCACCTTATGTTGTTGTTTTAATCAAGGGATTAGCTTTAGTAAATGGGTGTCATTTTTTTGCTGAAATTCTTCAAATTTATTGGAAAGAAGCTAAAATGTTGGTGAACACATGGGGATTCACCTCCCAAAAACTTACAAAACCCGAAACTGAGCTTGAGGAGCCCCATTTAGCCAGATCATGAGCAGCCTTTGTTAGACTCTAGGTTACACCAAAACACATTACAATCCACCACTTCTAGTAACTGAAACAAATTACAAGAAACGATTTAAAGTCTCCATGAAGGAATTCTCCTCACCCTAGAAAGCCTCCACGATTCTTTTGCAGTCGTAGAAGAAGGCGCAATGTGACAGCAGATTGAGCTCATTGTTTGTAGTTTTACAATTTCAACTTAATTGTTTGGTGCAGATGATGGTAGGACTGGCACATTTGTGATTGGAAATGAGAATTTCCCTGCATCTCTATTGGATCTCCCTTGTGTTGTGGAGTCCTACAAAACTTATGATGATAGTGTCCTAATCAAGACAGCAGATGTTGGTCAGGTACAGTAGTCAGTCTCAGTCCCAGACACAGTTTGTTCTTTCTTTCTTTTTAAGGCCTTTGTATGAACTTTTTAAGGTGCCTGTATGAACAGATGATTATGGTTAGAGAACCAGATGATCCTGCTCCAGATGCAGTGGAGTACAGGCATGGTCTCACACCTCCTATGAGAGATGCAAGAAAGAGAAGATTCCGAAGGGAGCCGGATCTAAATGTATGAATCTCTTCTCTTGTTGCCCCCTTAATTTACATTATGCAACTTTTTCAATGCTATTCATGCTCTTTGCTGATTCAATTTTCTTCATTTTCAGCCTGAGCTTGTGCGTCGGGTAGAGGATGATTTGCTCAATATCTCGGCCGGTGGACATACTGAAACTGTTGATATCCTTTTATTTAATGTTATATCTTATGGATTTTGTATTGTTATTCGTTTTTCATGTCTTTCTGATTAACTATTCCTTGACAAAGTATAGCACATGTTGAAGTGGCTAGACCAGAGAAAAACGGAGAGAGATATGCTCGTGATGCTAATAAGAAATCATCTGCTCCTTCACCGGTAGCACAACCTGACGATGTTCCAGATGCTGGTACAAATGCCGGAGAGCCTGACAGAAGCGACTCTGATGATTCCGACGATTCGGGTTGATACAAAGAAGCCTCGTTTGTTGAAGCAAACTTTGTATGTGTAAATTAAGCTAAAGTTTCTAATTTACAAAATTTCTGTATGATTTTGCACATCTTCCATGTTTTCCATAATGTATGAATTAATAACAGCAAAATTTACTTTACTTAATGTGACACTTCATGGTAGATAGCCTTAAGTTGCTAATCACTCATCAATATTATTTCTTATTAATATAAACTATGCCATGGATGAATACTACCTAGACTTTAGAATTGTGTTAATCTGCTGTTTCATGAACTTTATGGTTTGATTCTGTTGGGTTGGCTAATCTGAAACATGTTAATTCATTGATGCAAATAACAGTATTAAGAATAATTTCGACATTGCATTTTCAGATGAAGATATCATCATTCATTCCTTGGTGTAAATTACAAAAATTAAGAAGAAGAAGAAGAAGAAAAGAATTGCTAATTTCAAATGCCTTGAGATTCATCTCTTGTTCTTTTTGCTGAGTTAGTAAAGTTAGAAGTGATTGGTGGTTTTAGAATCCATTGGCAGAATAGCTTTTTCTCCATAGTAGCCTTCTTCTTGAATCATTGTCAAGTAGACTTATTACAGCAAATGTTGCAGCATCTTTCTATAAACCATTCTAACCTGTTTTCAACAACACAGAAAAATATTCATATTTAATTTAGTTGTTAAAGGCAGTTGATTGTTGATATCAGCCTACCAGTCTTTAGAAAAAGATTGTTCTCTTCTATATGTTTTTTTATTATGTGTTTGACTTAAAATTAGTTTGACTGATGGATAGGTGCATGCTTTGAATTGAAACTTACTATTATTCTCTTCTCTATTGATGCAAAAGCATATGTAAAGACTTAAGACTAATGCTTCTCAATGAGGAAGTGGCATTTACATTCCAAAACAAGACTCTTAACTAAATCATTCATAACATTTGCTCTCTTAGTGTCATTTCAATTCTTTAGTGAGATAGAAAAGATGTTACTTACAAGTCTTTAAGGCATGAGCTTTTAGAATCCAAAATGTCGGGATCTACAAGATCCAACGAGAATGCAGAACGGGCTCTGAGACTAGGTAACTTCTTCTCTTCCTGCAAAAGGTGAAGAAGCTCGGTGGAGTCATGACTTGAAGAAGGCGGTGGTGAGAAAGGTGGCGATAAAGATGGAGAGGGTGAGAAGAAGTATTTTTGGTTTCCGGGTCCCACACTAATGGGAAGTGGAGAAGGAGGTGTTGGAGGAGATGAAGATGGAGATACAAAACCATCTAATATCCTTTTCTCTTCCATTTTATAAAATATGTCAAGACACTTTTTCTATGTTGTTTTGTGACATTATTAAGATATTAGAAGGAAAGAAAGGAGGGAGTTTGAAACTTAGGTATAAACCTAACAGTCATTTCAACAAGTCACATTGGATTTTTGCAACTCTAATATCCAATCTTCCAACTATTTATCTATAATAATATTAAGGATTTATAAAATATTAATTTTTTTAAACCAAATTAGAAAATAGCTTAATATACCCTAAATGACCTAGTGCACACACAAAACTGAAAAAATGATTAGAGAAAACTTAATTCCAAGGCGTGAGATGGTTGGGAAGTACATATTAGACAGATTTAAAGCAAAAAAGGCTATTTGTTTTAAAAAAAAATAATAATTAACAAATGGCCTAATGTACTCCAAATGATATCATGCATATACAAAACTGAAAAAATTCAATTAGAAAAAACTTAATTTCAATGGCAAGAGATGATTGAGAAGTACATATTGAATTGTCTTGAAGCAAAATTAAAAGGAAACAAGATTTAATTTTTCTTTGAAAAACTTAACAAGTTGTCTAATGTACCTCAAATGATCTCATGCATGTATATACAAAATTGAAAAATGGGATTGGTTTAAAATTAATTTCAATGAGGAGAGATGACATGGAAGTATTTATCTAAGTATTTTGAAGCATAACAAAAAGGATAAAAGAGTAAAAAAAAATTAACAAATGACCTAATATAGCCCAAATGACCTCGTGCATACACAAAACTGAAAAAGGAGATTAGTGAAAAGTTAATTTCAATGGTGAGAGATAGTTGGAAAATACTTATTGGAAAATTTTGAAGTACAACCAGAAGGAAAAAAGATTATTTAAAAAAAAATAACTTAAAAGAAGGCAACATATACCGAAATGACCTTGTGGATACACAAAATTGAAAAACACGATTAGTAAATACTTAATTTCAATGGCGAGATATGGTGTGAAAGTATATACTAGACTGCTTTGAAGCAAGACCAAAAAAAATAATAATTTTTTATGAATAAAAGAATAGTAAACAGCGTAATATACTCAGAATGACTTTGTGCATACACAAAAATAAAATGATGAAATTAGTGAAAACTTAATTTCAATGGAAAGAAATGATTGGGAAGTACATATTGGTTTGTCTTGATAAACCTAAACGACCCTATAAACCCCAAATGACCTTGTGCATATACAAAATTGAAAAAACAAAATTAGTGAAAATATAATTGTAATGGTGAGAAATGGTTAGGAAGTACATATTAGACAATTTTGAAGCAAAATTCAAAAAAAAAAAGATTAAATTTTTATATTAGGCCATTTGATATTAGATGGAGCAACTTACTATTAATATTATTGGAAAGTACTTCACAAGTCGAAACGTACTCCAAGTCGATATTTTAACTATAACTTCTTCATACAATTCAGAATTAGACTATTCAATATGTTTTGAAAAGTTAGGATCACAATCTACGAATTTCATGTTGAGCTTCTACGTTTAAGACCGTCAAAATTTTCAATTATGTTCAGATTTTTCATATAGAGTTATGTGACTTCTACTATTTTTTTATCAAAATGTGCTAAAATTCTTCCAAATGTATGATTAGTCTTCCACAATCCTAACAAATTAAATCACGCTAATTAATATTTTAATAATTTGAAGAATCAATTCAAGAATATTAACACATAAAATTAATCATATTTATCTTATGAATATAGACTACTGTTTCATAAAAACAAATAACAAATATATAACGACTAACAGAGCAACCTAAATCGTAATCAAAATCTGTAACCCACATAAAAATTACTAGAAAAACTGTCGAAACAATTCATTTGAAAAAAAAAATATTTGAAATAATTCTCATAAAAAAATTGTAGAGACCTATCGCTATTTATTGGTAATGAGCAAGTAACTATACTATACTTAGGTTTTGAGACTAGTTTATTTATATTTCTTGGCATTAACGTAAGAAGGTTTGGAGATTTGAATCAAATTTAGTTGTTTTGTATTTTTATTCTTCATAAGAATTAATTAAAAGGTGATTTTAAACTTTAACATAGAATTAATTCGTCAACAAAAACAAATTCGAAGAAATCAATCAAACATGTAAGGAATCTATAAATAAGATGATAAAAAAAGAAGCAAAGATAATACATGACATGTCTGATAAAATTTTCTAAGCAGTATTTGTTTGTTGTTCTTCTGCCATAAGTCTAATTAGAGCAAAATTCCATCCATACAAATTCTACTCTGTCAAACACAAATCCGCAAAATTGAAAAGACCTTAAATGTTACTGATTTTAACAAAAAGAAAAAGAAAATTTGAGTTTCATTATGCTCCCACAACCTCGGTCACCTCACCCTCGACCGCTGTTTCATCAGCTGGCCTGTCAACCTTCACTCCAACATCCTCGGAGTAATCACCGTGAACCTACACAAACAATTCGACAAAAATCAAAAAAACAATCTAAGGTTCCTACGAGTTAAAAGGGGTTAAGAATGGAATCCAACGCCAATGAATACCTCCATCAACTTCCCAAGATCGAATTTGGGAGCTTTAAGGATCTTCACTTTGCGGATGAAGACATTCTGGAGTGGGTAGATGCTTGATGTTGCCTTCTCAATCTCTCTACCAATCATTTCGGGAATAAACTTGTTCACCAAATCCTTAAGATCACAGGATGTGGCCTGGTTGATCATAATTTCTCTCATCTTTCTCCTAATCTATGAAAAAGGAAATTAAAACATAAGCAAACAAAGATTGTTAACACAAGTTTCTATATGTCATCAAAGCATAGCATACTAAATGAAAATGTGGAGCATTTAAGAGAAAGAGACAATCAAATCAAATCGAACCTGACGAATCTGGCTGGATTGCGCGTAGCAGGTTCTCTTGACCTGGTTAGCACGTCTCTTTGTGAAAGCAATGCAGAACATCCTGAGGGTGTAGTTGTCAGTGGTCTTGACATCTACATGAGCCTCAATAAGTGTTTGCCACTTGCGAACAAGTGACCTCAACTTATCGGTGGTGAAGTCCATTCCCTGCAAATTCGCATTATAAAAATTAAATAAGTAAAACATTGTACAAAATGAAGTTTCAAATAGATGAATGAAATTCATTAAAAAAGAAACCTACCCAGAAGTTAGTTAGAACATTCTTCCCTTGAACATCTTCAGCTCTCAAACGGATTTTCCTGTAAGCATGATCCTCATCCTTCTGGAGATCAGCCAAGGAAACCTCAAACACTCTGTGTTTAAGACCTTCAGAAGCAATCTGATAACACAATAACAAATTAAACATCAATGCGCCTATAAATACATGAAATATACAACGAAAGCATGAAGTATATCCTCACACACAATTGGGCATATTAATAACAACATAACAGCTCATCTCCAATCCAAAATATACACTTACATATAAGTTCAACTAAACTAACAATTGCTACTGATGTAAAAAAAATACTAGAGAAAAGTATAGGCCTAATGCTTAATCATCGTCATTATAAGTTTAAATTATCAACCACATTTCCCCAAATAGAGCTTGACATTCAAAAAAAAAAGAATAATAACCCCTTATTAGGCTCTTAACTAACAAACAATAAATCATCATGAGCACCTAAGCTTAATAATGATAATGATAAAAGAAAGCATTTTGAGGAGACAAACCTTGGTTCCCTGAGTTCTGGTGACAAGGGTTTTGCCAACTTGTCTTTGGTTGAATAGAGAAGGAGCCTTGATGTCATACCAATCCTTCTTGGCAAAGGGATCGGCTCTGTATTATATTATTAACAAAGTGTTAATGCAATTATAGAGATTTTGATTCTCAAATCAAATCTGAATAAAAGATAAAAGTTGAAAATTGACTTACGCCTTCTTCTTGCCTCCCTTCTTACCCTTGGAAATCCTCTTGTTCTTCCTAAAAAATCAGATCACATGCATGTTATGAAAATAGAAAAGAAAGAAATAAACATACAGAAATCCATGACTCAGAAGGACATGAATGAAGCATATAGCGAAGGAAAGAAATAGAGAAGAGGTACCCGACGGCCATGGTTGCAGAAGAGAGGAGAGAGTAGAGCTTAGCTAGGGTTTCAGTCTGAGAGGCGCAACTCGCTTCTGTTTCTTATAATATATATATTTCTTATTGGGCTTTACACGGGCCTGCCTAGTCCTCTATTTTTGCGCTCATTTTGCTGAAAGCCCATATTCTTTTTATAAAAATATAAAATTGGCCTTTTATTTTTTTTTTAGAAAATTACATTGCACCCATTTTAATTTATTTGTTTTAATTTTTACTTCTATTTTCATATTTTTTAAAATGTACCTACTTTTATAGATAATGTCATCATTAAACTCTTTAAGTTATTGTAAATTATAAGCTAGGCTTAAGTAGAGATTGAAAGTATATTAGGCAACCCACTCAAAAAAAATGTATAATATAGAAGTATTTTTGATCAATGAATATCCTTTTTTTTTAAATTACTTCGTAAATACCCAAAAGTCATAATATTGTTTTTTATGGATTATTTTTTTTATTGTCAATCTGATAATATTTATCCAAAAATATAATAGTATATTTTATTTTTTTCCCACCATTTTTGACATTTTTACTTTTAAAAATACTGTAATAATATAACACCTTTCAAGAATGCTATAATTATGATCTCACACATTATTATTTAATATATTATTTATTTTAATTATAAATATTGTCACACTATTTATTTATTTTTGTTTGCATCAACACAATTTTCTATAATAGTACTAATTTATCTTCAATAACATAGCATCCTTATATTTTGCTAAATAAATAATCTAAGTAAGGATTTCTTAAATATAAATCATTAGTGGAGATGCTGTTATTTGTTTCTCCAATTGATGGGCTCCATTTTCTAGGCACGTAGCTCAGAAGCTCTTTAATAACGGAGAAGCTTTAGGTATTCCTACATGAGTATCCAAGGGGTGCGTTTTGGAGGCTTTTCCAGATTGATTAGCTGGTTAGGAACAAGGAGGTCCTCTTTTGTGTTTTTTAATCTTATGTAATAATCTGAAATTATTTTGATTCTCAATTTTTGTCTTGTCTTTCTGACTTCGGTTTTGGTTGCTCTAGTCTTTAGGGCTCTTGGTTGATGCAATTGTCACTCTTTATCTTTTTGAAAGGAAACTATCTAAATATTGCCCAAAGAAATTTGGTTATTCTTATTGTTACCATTTTATTTAGTCAATAATAGCCTGTTAAGAGATTTATGAGTTCTGTAACGTTTTTGCAACTATGTTCAACTTCTTAGACGATTGATTGTACGTGTATACTTTGTAGATTTTTTTTGTTTTTATATATAATAGAAATTCTCTAAACACATCTATTTCCTGTTAGCAATACGAGTCATTATTTGCAAATAAGATGATATATTAAGTCTTGAACTTGGAAATAACAAGTTAGAACTTGGAAATTAAGACAATCACACCAGACACAACATAGAATATATATATAATGATTAATATCATTACTAGAGATGAATTATTAGTGTTGATTTTCTTTAGTTTATATTAGTTGATGATGCAATGTGCTTTAAACGTATAGTTATTTGCTACAAAAAAACATCTCAAATCTGAGAACACGACACAAAACAAACAACACTAAACGAAAATTACAGTGTACTAAGATAACAGACTTGAAAAAAGGTAATTTATGGTTAAAAAGACTCTTGGGTCGGGTGTTTGATGTAAGAATTTTACTTGGTGAATTTTAGCTGAAAAGTATTTTAAAATTTCAGAACCCTCTATCAAATTGGGCGTTTATCATCAAAACAATCCTTGCTTCAAAAATCATATTGAAAATGGCAAAAAAGAAAATATTACTTTTAAGGTATTTGAGCAAGCAATACAAGAGTCTGAGATTCTAGAGAACATTTAATCATCCAAAAGAAACTGCAAAATTAAAAACAAAGTACCTTTCAACCAAAAGTGCCTAAGAGTAAATCTCACAAAGTAAATAAACAAAAATAAAAGCATAATAAATGCTCATTCATCCTCCTGGCTGCGCAACCTAGCCAACTTGTTGGTAACAACAATGTCCAACTGGGCAGCTCGCTCCACAATCTCCTTACGCTTACGGGTTGAGATATTGTGAGCAATCTCAGCACAGTATGTCCTGAAAGAATGTAAATGATAAAGGGTTAGTAAAACTTTTCATAGAGATCAACCACACGACAATATCAGTTAAAGTGAAAGGCAAATGTGTACCTGTTGTGCATCATCAGAAGTTCAAGCTCCTTGGTGTTGTGCACAACGAATTTCTTGAATCCATTGGGAAGGTAGTGTCGGGTCTTCTTGTCTGTGCCGTAACCAATGTTTGGCATCAAAGTAACACCCTTGAACTTCCTCCTCACACGTGAATCAATACCCTTTGGCCTTCTCCAGTTGGTCTGTGCAACATTAACACCACAAACACATAAGTAAATACACATCAAAAACTCGGGAAAACATATTACAATGAACGAACACACATTAACTAAAATCAAAAGGGAAAACCAGAACAGGAAAATGTTAAAATAAACAAAGCTATCAACATTGTCTTTACAAAATAGATGAGAAGATAAACACGTGTACCTACAAATACTTGCATACTGATTAAGTCATAATAAAACCTACAAATGAGGAATAATTGGTGAACTACAAACCTTGACGGATATCTTCCTGTCCCATTGGGGCTTCTTGAACTGCTTGACGCGCTTCTTCACAATCTTCTTGGTGAGTAGGGGAACCGCCATTGTATCTGAAACATAGACATAAAATTAAACTTCATATTTCCTAATCAACAAAACATATAAATAATAATTAAACATTATAGGAAAGGGGTGCACAAAATGACATGAAAATTGTTAAATGCACAAAATCAATTTCAATATATTACATGATAGCAAAAAAAGGGACTGAAACCCAAACAAAGAATGTTGACATGCAACAACCATGCTTAAAATTTTTAACATAACCAAAAACATTTCTATTCTGAACAAATTAATTAACTAAATTAATTAATTAACTCAGCTTCCATTATAATCAAACCTTTCAAATCTGACGAAAATCATAGATATTTGCTCTTTTTCTCAAATCATTTTGATATAAATATATACAAGCCTTAAACTTTGTGACAAAGCAAAAAATCCCAGAACACAAATATCTTTACAAATCACAAGCACAAAAGTAAATAATAATAGAAAATGATGTTATTAAACTGTAAACATCAAAAGTGATAAACAACTGAGCATACAGAGGTTACAAGGGACCACGAGAGAGAGAGATCTGCGAGTGTGCGAGTGAGAAAGAGAAAAAATGGGAGCGGCGGCAGGAATAAGAGTGAGGTAGGGTTAGAGAATCAAAGAAGACTAAGCAAACATACATATATATACCAATAAATCTGATGAAAAACCCTAATTGTATGTAGTTAATAAAAAGAAATAAAATTGTATAGTTTTCATTGAAAAACTGGAAATGAAGAAGCATAACCCTAACTACAAACCATGTAAGATGAAAAATGGAGAGAGATTAGGGTATCGAACCTGTGAGGGTTGTAGTTTTGGTAAACCCTACTGAGAGAATTGAGCAGGCGACGAAGAACAACAAGGGTTCCTAACCACTCTATATATACTCGTATCACTTCTTGGGCTTGGGCTTTACATATGGGCCCACTATTTCTCAGAAACCCATGACCCTGTGGGCTCGTTTCTAAAAAGCCCATTGGACATGAAGGAGTTCATGCTATATGTTTTTCAAAACACTACTGCCAATTATAAGACCATCTAGATTAAAGGATACAACAAGAAGTTTTGAGAATACTTAATGGATTGTGATTATATTAGTTAATTTTAATTAATTTATATTGACTATAAATATGATTTTAATTCTCGTTGCTGGTCTTCTGCAGATCACTTAGATCCGGCTGCTGGTTTTCGGGAGTGTGTGGAGAGGTGTTCGAAACAACTACAAGACTGGCATATTAAGAAATATGGCAATATGAAAAAAAAGATTTCCAAAGCTCAGAAAGAAGTCTCTCGTTTGAACTCTGTTGCTTCAGTTACTGATCTGGAGCCGGCTGCTACTGCTGCCCATGTACAAGCCGTGCAATCTGCTGAATGTATACTTGAAGAATTATTGGCCAATGAGGAACAATATTGGCATCAACGTTCTCGAGTTGAATGGTTACAATCGGGTGATCGAAATACAAAATTTTTTCATTCAAAAGCTTCAGCTAGACGTTCAAACAACAAAATTAAAGAGTTGCGAGATGCTGATGGTTCTGTGATAACTTCTAAGGATGGTATAGCTCATTTGGTTGCTGATTATTTTTCTAAGCTTTTTACAGCAGCTGATGAGGATCATTGGGCACTTTCTCATGTGTTGTCCACCATTCCAACAACAATCTCTCCTCAACAAAATGACTCTTTGCTGCTGGAATTTACTGGTTCTGAAGTTTATGCTGCATTAAAGTCCATGGGATCGGATAAGAGTCCTGGGGTGGATGGTTTATCAGCTATGTTTTACCAAAATTATTGGCATATAGTTGGTGATCTTGTGACAAAGGTTGTTCTCAATGTTCTAAATCATGGTGGGAGTCCAGAAGCTTTCAACAAAACTTTGATCACTTTAATTCCAAAGATAAAAAAGCCAAAAGAGATGAAGGATTTTCGACCGATCAGTCTTTGTAACGTCATTTATAAGATCATCTCTAAGATGTTGGCAACCCGTTTCAAAGAGGTTCTTCCCTCAGTTATCTCGGAAACTCAAAGTGCATTCCTTTCCAACAGATTGATTACAGATAACATTCTTGTTGCTTTTGAATTGATTCATAATTTAAAGCATAGAAAGAGAGGTTCTAATGGTTATGCAGCCCTTAAGCTTGATATGAGCAAAGCTTTTGTTAGGGTTGAATGGTCTTTCATCGCTGCGGTTATGAGCAAGATGGGTTTTAACATTAGATGGATCTCACTAATCATGTCTTGTTTGCATACCAATTCTTTCTCTTTCATTATCAATGGTGAGGTTACGGGTTCAGTTACTCCTCAGCGTGGTCTACGACAAGGTGATCCACTCTCTCCATACCTATTTTTAATTTGTTCTGAAGGGCTTTCTAGACTACTTAAATATGAAGAACAAATTGGTCGATTGAAAGGGCTGGCTATTTCTCGTCATTCTCCAACCATCTCACATCTGTTATTTGCGGATGACAGTTTATTGTTTTGTCAAGCAAACGATAGATCTTGTGGAGCTATTAAAAGAGCACTTGACATTTATCATCGAGCTTCTGGGCAACAATTAAATGCAGACAAATCCGTAATGTCTTTCTCACCTAATACACCGGAGTCTGTTCAAAACTCATTCCAACAGATCTTGGGTATGCCAATATGTGAATGTCACGAATCTTATTTAGGCCTACCTGCATACAGCGAGCGTGACAAATCTCAATTGTTTAGTAACGTCAAAGAAAAGATATGGAAACTTATGCATGCTTGGAATGACAAGATCTTTTCTATAGGTGGCAAGGAAGTGTTGTTAAAAGCTGTTGTGCAATCTATTCCAACTTACGTAATGAGTTGCTTCCGTTTATCTGCTAAATTTTGCAAGGAAATTGAAGCTATGATGGCGAGATTTTGGTGGGGCTCTACTTCTGACAACAAGAAAATTCATTGAAAAAAGTGGAGGTTTCTTTGTAAATCAAAGGGTAGTGGTGGTATGGGGTTTAGATCTTTTGTACACTTCAACCAAGCTTTATTGGCAAAGCAAGCTTGGCGGATTTTCCAAAATCCTGATAGTTTACTCAGCCGTGTTTTGAAAGGTCGTTATTTTTCTCGCTCTGATTTTATGACAGCTACGGGTGGGGGTCTGAGTTCTATCACTTGGCAGGGTATTGTATGGGGTAGGGAATTGCTCGCTAAAGGTTTAAGGCTGAAAGTGGGTACTGGTAGTAGTATTAGCTGTGTTGATGACTCATGGATACCAGGTCACAAGAGTTTTAAGCCTTATTGCTACACTGGTGATCATTCAAATGTTGTTGCAGATTACATTACATCTAATAGGGAATGGAACTTGGAGTTATTGAACACTCATTTTTCTCCACCTGATGTGGAACATATTCTTACAATTCCATTGTCCTTCCTTCCAACTAATGATAGATGGATTTGGCACTATGATGTTTCAGGAGATTATTCAGTTAGCACTGGTTACAACTTTGCAAGTTCATTAGAAGAAGATGATATATCTTCCTGTTCACACACGCAGGAGACATGGTGAAAGTCTTTTTGGGGTTTAAATCTGCCATCTAAAGTTAAGATTTTTGGTTGGAAAGTCATCCAATCTTCCATACCAGTTGCAAAATCTCTCTATCATAAAAAAATCTTAACTTCTGCAACTTGTTCTCTGTGTTCAAGGGCATGGGAATCCATAGGGCATGCTCTATTTTCTTGCTGTCATGCTAAAGATGTTTGGACACTTTCTGGTTTTATTATTGATTTCTCGAATGCAGATCACATGAGCAATGGTGATTATCTTATGCATTTGTCCACAATCTATAGCAAACAAGACCTGGAATGTATACTCTGCCTGATGTGGTTTATCTGGTCTAACCGAAACAGTTACATCCATGGTAAAAAGGTTAAGACATCTATCCAAATGGTGACACAATCAGCTGCATATTTAGAGCAATTTCAGAGTGCTAATTATGCTGCAAAACCAGCTACTTCCACACCAGTAGGTGGTCTTCGCACCAGTCCAATTCCAACTGCTAAATGGCAGCCTCCTCCAGAGAACAAATACAAGTTAAATGTGGATGCAGCTTTGGATTCTTCGAGGAGTAAGATTGGAATTGGTGTGATTGTTCGAAATTCGGCTGGCCAAGTTGTGGGAGCAATGTCTAAACCAGCAGTGGGTAATTTTAAGTCACAGGAAATGGAGGCAAAAGCAATGTTTGTTGGTCTCTCGTGGGCTAAGCAATATCAAATTCCTGTTGACTATGTGGAAACTGATTGCCTAATGCTTGTTAATGCTTTGAATGGATGTATTTCACATAATTCGGGTTTCTTTGATTTGGTTTCTGATGTAACTTTTCATTTATCCTCTTTCTCTAATGTTTGTATTTCTCATGTTAAGAGAGACGCTAACCAATCCGCTCATGGTTTGGCCAAACAAGCATTAATGATTGTATGTGGTTAGGGGAGATTCCTTCTACCATCTTCTCTGTTGTTGTAAACGACTCTTTGTGATTTATAATAACAGACTTTTTCTCAAAAAAAAAAAAGAAGAAAATAAAAGAGACCATCCAATTCATTTTCGCCGTGAGTTTCTCCTTTTATTACTCTTTAAACAATCAATTTTTATTATTTACAGTAGAACCTCTATTTAAGAATACTCTATTCAAGAATAATTCTAATTTGTTATAAAAAAATCAAGTCCCTATTTGGGTCAGTTATAAATAAGAATAACTTCTAAATTGTAATTAGTCATACATTTTCTAAGTTTTTTTAAGTCCCGTATTAAGAAAATATACCTCTATATAAGAATAATTACATCTTAATAAAATGTATGCATGTATTTTGTAAATTTATTTATGTAAAATTAATAATTTTATTTTAAATTATATAATACATATATGAAATTGTATTTACTCTAAAATATTTCTATTATGATATAGTATTAATGATTATGTATTATTATTATTATTACATTGATATTTTTTTGTTTTTTAATTTTTTTTCTAGTGTAACTCTATTTAGTTATAACCTAATATAATTTACTTAGTCGTAAGTGTATTTTTGGATAGAGGTTCTACTGTATTTAATTAAAAAACACTTATTTTTTTATTTATTTTTAATATTTATAAATATGAAGAAACAATCGAAAAAACTATTTTTTAGAAACAATCGAAAACGGTATTAGCGAGTAACCAAGAAACATCAATTCAATTTCAAACCTAAGAATCTCTACTCTCTCTCCTTTTTAATACCAAAGATTGAAAGAATCTCACAAAGCATCTCCGGCTCCCCACCCCACCTGACCCGACCCGACCCGAACAAAACGGGTCTCTGTGCACCCTAAATTCACTCCTTCTCTTCTCTTCAAATTACTTCTCCGGTGGTCTAATGGTCTCTTACTGTTTGTGCTCACAATTCACAAGTAAGTCTCCAACTCCAACACTCTCTCTATATATGTGAATATCTCACTTGAATTGAATTGAATTCAATTGAACTGAAACCATGACCATTTTCATATTTTTATCTTGATTTGTTTCAATTTAAAGCTACCTCTTTTTGTTTGATAATTAAGTGCACAAAGCAAAATGACTGAACATATTTATTTACATTGATGAAATTATTATGATAATGGGATTTACAGGCATCAATTACATTTAATTCATTCATGCCCTTCCCACTGCCACTGATTTAGTTGAAGAAGATAGCTATGAGTCTTTACATGCCCTTATTCAGGTCCTGCACCACCATAAGAACACTTGTCCAACTTCATGCCCACCTCTTTGTTTCTGGTCTACACAAAGACCCACAAGCTTCAACCAAGCTAATTCAGTCCTATGCTCAAATGGGTTCCCTTCAATCCTCCAAACAAGTCTTTCAAACCTTCCCCAACCCAGATTTTTTCATGTGGGGTGTGCTTATTAAATGCTATGTATGGAACCACTTATTTAAAGAAGCCATTGCTTTGTACCATAAAATGTTGTACCTTAGAATCCATGTCAATAGATTTATATTCCCCTCAGTTTTAAGAGCCTTTTCCAGTTTTGGTGATGTGGACTGTGGTGGTAAGCTCCATGGGAGAGCAATCAAATGTGGATTTGATAATGATGGTATTGTTCAGACTTCGTTGCTCCTTATGTATGGGGACTTTGGGTGCTTAGATAATGCTCGGAAGGTGTTTGATGCAATGTCGGTGAGAGATTTAGTTGCGTGGAGTGCCATGATTGAATCTTGCGTGGAGAACGGAATGGCAAATGAAGCCTTGGACTTGTTTTGTTGGATGGTGTTTGAAGGTGTTAACCCGGATTCGGTCACAATGCTTAGTGTGGTTGATGCTTGTGGTGATTTGCGGTCTTCAAGGCTAGTCAAATCGGTCCATGGTTACATTGTGAGAAGGAACATGAAAACTGATGGGTCCTTGGATAGTTCTCTAATTACCATGTATGGCAAATGTGGAGATTTACATGGTGCAGAGATTCTTTTCCGAAATGTTACTCATCCAACTACTTCTTCTTGGACTGCAATGCTTTCCTGCTATAATCAATCTGGTTGCTTCTACAAAGCTATTGATATTTTCGTGAAAATGCAGTTGATGATAGTTGAGCCGAATTCAGTAACCATGATGAGTGTTCTACGTTCTTGTGCCAATTTAGGTCTGCTCAAAGAAGGGAAATCAATCCATTGCTTTGCTATTAGAAAAGCTGTAGACTTTGATATTCTAAAGCCAACATTACTAGAGTTATATGCTGATTGCAGGAGACTAAGTGACTGTGAGAAGATTCTTCTTACAACTGGGGAGAAGAATATTGTGCAGTGGAATACACTTATTTCGATTCTTGCTCGCAAGGGTCTTTTGGAGGAGGCATTATTAGTTTTTAAACAGATGATAACAGAAGGACTAATGCCAGACTCGTATAGCCTTGCAAGTTCCCTCTCAGCTTGTGGAAATGTGGGCCAATTACATCTTGGACATCAGATACATAGTCATATCTTAAAAAGAAGCTATTTTGACGAGTTTGTCCAGAATTCGTTAATTGACATGTACTGCAAATGTGGTATTATGGATTCATCATACAAGGTATTTGATAAACTTAAGCAGAAAAGTGTAGTGGCATGGAATTGTATGATCTGTGGATTTTCCCAGAACGGTTACTCATATGAAGCAATCAGTCTTTTTGATCAAATGTACTTTGACCGTCTTCAAATGAATGAAGTGACTTTCTTGTTAGTAATCCAAGCTTGCTCCGAATCAGGTTACTTAGAAAAGGGGAAATGGCTTCACCACAAGCTCATAACATGTGGTATGAACCAAGATACGTATATTGGTACTGCTCTAACTGACATGTATGCTAAGTGCGGGGACCTCAAAACTGCTCGCAGAGTTTTTGATAGCATCTCCGAAAGGAGTATTGTGTCATGGAGCGTCATGATTGCCGGGTATGGCATGCATGGTGAGATCAATGAGGCCATAACACTCTTTGATCAGATGATGGAATCGGGAATTAAACCGAATGATGTTACATTTATGAATGTTTTATCAGCTTGCAGTCATGCAGGCTCTGTCGAACAAGGAAAACTATATTTCAAGATGATGAAAAATTTCGGTATTGAGCCAAACACTGAGCATTTTGCTTGTATGGTCGATCTTATGAGTCGAGCTGGTGATCTTTATGGAGCATATGGTGTTATCAAGTCCATGCCAGTGTTTGTGGAAGCTAGCATCTGGAGTTCCTTGCTTAATGGTTGTCGAATTCACCAAAGAATGGATATGCTTAATAATATTCAAAAAGACATTTCGGACATAAGTAGTGATGATCCTGGATACTATACTTTGTTATCTAACATATATGCTGAAGAAGGAAACTGGGATGAATTTGGGAAGGTGAGATCAAGGATGAAACATATTGGCCTGAAGAAGATTCCGGGATACAGTACAATTGAGCTTGAAAACAGAACTTATCGATTTGGAGCTGGAGATGTTCCTCATCCAGACATCAAGGAAATCTGTAGTTTTTTAGACAACTTCAAGTGTCTGGCACAGGGACAAGATTTTGTAGCATAGAATACAATGGCACATCATCTTACATTTACATATTCTCTTAGGACAATATAGCTATGAAGTTTTTAAAGCTGCCTAATACATTCCAGCAATAAACCATTCACATACTCGAAACCTTCACGCTCTGAAGCTTTTCTCTACCTTGACTGCCACCGCCTGAAGATTGCAACCCCTGAGATTTTTTCTTTCTTTCTCCTATATAGAGTCCGGATCAGATCTAACCCCTCCTTCCTCCTCTAGCAGCCCACTTATCCATGTATTTTTTTTTTGTTTTCAGTCTCTCTCTCTCTGTTAAATTGTTAATAACTTAGTAATGCATTGTTGCTGTTTGTAATGTGTATATCTGGTTTGGAATCAAAATAGGGTAGAATTTTGTTTTTGTTGTTAAAAAATGGCATGGTTGAAAAAAAAGAGAGAAAAAAACATGGAAACATATATCACATCCTTGAATGAAATGGTTATTTTATTACATAAGAAAATCCTCAATAATAATACAGTACTATTGATACTTTATGAGTTGTGTTTCCTTAATTAAACTAGATAGGTCCTGATCTCATGTATTCAAATATAAGATGATACTAATAATCATTTGATTGTTTTCTCTACTAGGATTATTCTTCTCATTCTGAAGATGTCAAAGTATTTAAAGATGTTAAATCATTACATGAAGAATAAAGATTGTTGTAAGTTTTTTGTTTCTCTAGCTATTAATTTTCTTCTTCTTTTTCATGTATCAATTGTTCTAATATCAGTCCTTATCTTAATTTAAGGATCATTCTTTAAACCTCATATTCAGAACCATTATAGTCTTTTATTTGTTCTTTGCATAATTGTCAGTGTATCATTAAAGCTAAAGAAACAAAAGTCACTCTCAACCAAGTTGGCCAGCATTGTTTTCTTTGTTTGATCAAAATATTTGGTTATTCTAGTCTTGTTGAGATTTAAGAGAATAAGAAGCTAAGCTAGTATTTAACATTGATGTGTGGAGACTGTTTGTTGTATTTATTTTTTTTAATTTTATATATATTTACTAATTGTTGCAGCAAATTTTGAAAAAGGAGAGAAGAAATAAGAGTATGAAGAAGCTTGGCTTTGCTTTATGCTTGAACATATTCAACCTCAACAATGGAGGTGTATTCCAAAGGAGGACTCTCACTAATTCAACATATTCAGAACTGCCTCAGTTTTCTCAAACCATAGCTTCGGTACAGTCCATCTTCTCCAATCCCTATTTTTCTCTTCTGGGTATCTGCAGAAACATTGACTCCCTCAAGAAAATTCATGCTTTGCTCATATTAAATGGCTTAACCGAAGATATTATATGCAACAATAAATTGGTTAGTTTGTATGGTTCCTTTGGGTATATTCGATATGCACGACAACTCTTCAATCAAATGCCTAACCCGGATTTTTATTCATGGAAAGCGATGCTTAGGTGGTATTTCTTGAATGAGTTTTATTTTGAGGTTTTAAGGTTTCATAATCACATGAGACCGCGCGTGAAAGAGAATGATAATATTGTTTTCTCGATCGTGTTGAAGGCATGCAGTGAGTTGCGTAATGTTGAAGAAGGGAGGAAGGTGCATTGCCTAATTGAGAAGGCGGGAAATCCTGATAGCTTTGTGTTGACGGGATTGGTTGATATGTATGCGCGATGTGGATGGATTGAGAATTCTCGAGCTGTTTTCGATGGAATTCTTGATCGAAATGTGGTCTCTTGGACTACAATGATTGTCGGGTATGTGCAGAATGACTGTGCCAAAGAAGGTTTGGCTTTGTTTAATAGGATGAGAGAGGGTTTTGTTGAATGCAATGAGGTCACATTAGGGAGCTTAATCAAAGCCTGTACGAAAATAGGATCTTTGCATCAAGGAAAATGGTTTCATGGATATGTTAGTAAAAGCGGCTTTGAACTTAATTATGTCTTAGGTACAGCTCTTCTAGACATGTACGTCAAGTGTGACAGCATTGGAGATGCTCGTTGTGTGTTTGATGAGCTATCAACAGTTGACCTTGTGTCATGGACGGCAATGATTGTCGGCTACTGTCAGACTGGTCATCCGGACAAGGCTTTGAATTTATTTACTAACAGTAAATGGGTTGGTTTTCAACCAAATTCAATCACCACAGCCAGTTTGCTTTCATCATGTGCACAGTTGAGTAATTTGAGTTTGGGGATGGCAATTCATGGTCTTGGGGTTAAACTTGGTTTGGAAGACTCGATAGTTAGAAATGCTCTGGTGGACATGTATGCAAAATGCCATATGCTCGGTGATGCCCGTTATGTCTTTGAAATGGTTTTGGACAAGAATGTGATAGCATGGAATTCAATCATTTCTGGATACTCACAAAATCGGTATGCATACAAAGCTCTTCAAATGTTCCATCGAATGAGATCAGAGTCATTTGTGCCCGATGCTATCACACTAGTCAGTGTCCTTTCAGCTTGTGCTTTCCTTGGTTATCTTCGAGTTGGTTCATCGCTCCACGCTTACTCTATAAAGAGGGGCTTAATGACAAACAATGTGGTTGTGGGGACTGCACTGCTGAACTTTTACGCCAAATCTGGGGACACTGAATCTGCACGTATAGTTTTCGATGGAATGGAAGAGAAGAATAGTATAACTTGGAGCACAATGGTTGATGGTTATGGGATACAAGGCGACAACAATGAATGTTTTACACTCTTCGATGAAATGTTGAAGAACGATATTCAACCCGATGAAGAAACCTTCACAACTATTCTATCAGCATGTAGTCATTCAGGAAAGGTTCAGGAGGGTTGGAGGTATTTCAATCTAATGTGTCAACACTATAAGTTTGTGCCTTCCATGAAGCATTACACATGTATGGTCGATATGTTGGCTCGTGATGGAAAACTTGAGGAGGCCATGGAGTTCATTAAAAATTTACCCGTTCAACCAGATGTGAGTTTGTTGGGAGCTTTTCTTCATGGATGTGAATTCTATTCGAGGTTAGATCTTGGAGAAATCGTTATCAGGAAAATGCTGGAGCTCAACCCTCAGAAGGCTTGTTATTATGTGCTCATGTCTAACCTTTATGCCTCGGTTGGAAGGTGGAGTGAGGTTAATCAGGTGAGAGAGATGTTGAAGGAGAGAGGATTCAGTAAGTGTCCTGCGAGTAGCATGGTGGAGATGAATAATGATATTTCGGTTGCAAGAGTGGCATGTTTTGCTTAGTTATGTGGTCTCTTTTCGGGATGAGATCCTCACACGACACAAGGGCATTTCGGCGAGGCATGAGATAAGACTTCAATCACTCAGAGTTGGATTGATGAATTGAGAAAGACAATGTACTATAAATAGTGTTGGGTAGAGTGGACAGAATCACTGTGAAGACCTGTAGAGTAGACACCCTCAAAGACCGTTCATATGCGTAGAAAATATTGGCATATGAGATGAGATGATATGATTTTGTGAAAAGACTCCAAATATGTACTGTTATATTCTGCCCTTTCGGAAGCTTGGTGTTTTGCGTTTTATTATACATAAAAGTAAGGAATCTGAACTATTATAATGTTTTTCCCTTATCACAAGTATGATATTATGGATACTTTTTTTGAGACTCTTTCTTTCTGTTTTAAGGGCCACATGGCACCGTCTTCATCTGATTCTGGCTTATCTGGGAATATCATAATTGATTTCTATTGGGCAAGTGTGATTCTTCAGTGATTTCTGTTTTTCTATTAACTAAAGTTGGGATGTAGTAAATTAGGAGAAAACTGTGATGGGTAAAGATTAAGAAGGTGCATGCATATTCAGGAATGTTGATGCCATGTTCCGATATAACTTCATCTAAGTTTACTCAATAGGATAGGTTTTTTGGAGTGTGACATTCTTTGTAAGCATATTGAACTGTCTAAATACTAATTATAAATAGCAATAGTTCATTGCTTGATTTATTCATTTGTCTCTTCTTTAATTTAAAATCAAGAATAAAATTAGCACTAGTCTTGGCACCAACTGTCAAAATGACTTTGAGTGGAATTGTGGTGGTGGTGGTGGTTGTTAAGTTTTTTTATTTTCATTTTTACTATTTCAATTTGCTGGAGAATATGAGCCTTGTAGCATCTTAAGCTCTGCTGGATTACCAACTATATGTAATTGTTGTCATTATTGAAAACTTCCCGAACCATAACTACCTGACACCTTTCTTTGACTTTTACTCCTTGTTAATATCCTTTTAAATTTAATTGCCTTTCTGCAGGGTATGGAACTCTATCATCGCATTGGTAAAAACTTTGACATTAAAGTTTTTACAAATTCCAGATTCGGAATGATGTCTTGGGCAGTTTTAGTTGTAACCTATTGCATAAAGTAGGTAGCGTCTATGAATGGTGCCTATTTATGTCAGTAATTATTCATCACATTGTTTATGTCTAGTGTTGGTTGATGTACCAGTATGTTTTAGGGCCAAAAGTTTGTTGGCTTACAATTTGAAATATGTGGGAGCGAGTAGTCATCTGATATTGTGATCTTATACTGCTAAAATTTTATTGCTTTGCAACAAAATCTCTACAATCCATTTCCAGTGGCCGATCATTTTTCCTCTTGTTCAAGGATTGTTTCTCTGTATAATTTATTTGGTCAAAAAGAACATTTAATCGTACTTTACTGAGTGCCTGTGCAGTTGGTCTGGTGGTTATTTCTTACCTCTAAATCAGACTCGACCTTCCTGTTTAAAACTTTCACAATCAGATTGCTATATGGACACACTGTACGTTTCTTTTGCTAGTATTTAACTTATTTCTTTTTTCTTTTTTTCCAGTATGAAGTGAATGGTAAAGTTGCTGATTCGATGCTTGTTAATACTATATTGATGCTGGTGTATGTTACTAAGTTTTTTTGGTGGGAAGCTGGATACTGGAGCACAATGGATATTGCACATGATCGAGGTTCTACTATGAAGTTATTATCATTATAGTCTCTTTCTTCTATTAAAGATCATAGTTACTTTCCCTTTAACCTTTTTCATCTATTGCTGTATATGATCCAAATTACTTGGATTGGCTGACATGGCATACCAAATTGTTGGCATTAATTTGAGCAGATAAATTATTTCTACAACTTAAGTTTTAACTCAGATTAGGAGAGAAAAAGAATAATTATTAAATAAATGCTGAATTTATCTATTGTTTCTTTCCCTTTCTATTGTTTTGTTCGTACTTTCTCTCATTTGGATCTTTGTGCTTATTCGCTTTGACAACTTGTTTTTATATTTGCTGGGGATGCCTTGTATGGGTGCCTTCTGTATATACTTCACCTGACATGTACCTGGTCAATCATCCCGTACACCTTGGAACTCAGGTATAAAGTTTTCTTCTCTTAAGTTTATTTGGTCAATAAAATGTAATTGCTAATATGTAGATACTTTTCTATGTTCCTAGGCTAGCAAGATATAGCAATTGCTATGTAAATACTTAGGAGGGACTCGAACTTCAGATCTTATAGGAGCAACCATTTGAGCTAACTTCCTCTTGATTATACCAATAATATTATTAGCAGCTTATAAAGCTTTATGTTGGCAATTTGATTTAGAAGCTGAAACTCTATTATACCAGCCAAATGCAAAAGTTGAACGCTTATAAGCTGCCAAGCCTATGAGCTGAGCATGGATTTGAGTTTTTTTTTGCAACCAATTAGTCTCATTTTCCCATGTTCCTGTTAAATTAGTTATTAATTTTAATTCTCTACTTGGCTTTGTCACAGCTGGCACTCTATATCCTAGTAGCAGGCATTCTTTGCATATACATTAACTACGACTGTGATAGGCAAAGGCAAGAGTTTCGCAGAACAAATGGCAAAGCTTTGGTTTGGGGTAAAGCTCCATCAAAGGTATATGGCTCTTTGAAACTTGTCTTTCGGTTCTTGTTGTACATACAATTTTTTGTGTATCTGCTGCCAACTCCTGCATTGTTCTTCCCTTTCTATTTCACAGATAACTGCCTCTTACACCACCACAACCGGGGAAACAAAAAGCAACATTCTTTTTACTTCAGGATGGTAAGTTTTCAGGCTTTTTCATGTAAATACAACGTAAGTGTATTATGTTTATTTTTTTGGTTGAGAATGCTTTTGTTATAAATGAGCATTCTAACGATGTGGACGATTTGGTTTTCTGATAGAGGAGCGTGCTTTCTTCTTCTTCTTCTTCTTCTTCTCGTTGTCTTAATTTGTGAAATGTTAAAATTCTAATAGAACAAAGTTTTATGGTTCATGCAGGTGGGGATTAGCTCGACATTTCCACTACGTTCCAGAAATATCAGCTGCATTTTTCTGGACTGTTCCAGCTCTTTTTGACCACGTAAGTTAATACAGTACGCACTCTTCGAGTCAGTGCCCAACTCCAATTTGCCTCTCAGCTTTGTATTTCTTTGCATAAAAAATGCCATCAATTACATTTAGAGTTTATATAGCTCAACCGAAGCTTCTTTCAAATAACAGAATGAAAATTACAACAGAAAATAGAAATTTGGGTCGAGTTGCTCAGCGTTGCTCAAGCCTAACAAACTCCCTCAACCAGCTGGGCTTCACGCGCTTTCTCTGTCCACGCTCTCTCTCTCTTCCAGCAGAGCCATCGGCTGGAACCATTGTTCCCGTGCTGGTTTCTTCAGTTGCAACTTCCATTTCTATGTTGTGCCCGTGGTCTTCCCTTTGGGTCTGTTGGAGAGCTTCTTTTCCCAAAGTTCCCAAGTCCAAAGTTAATGGGCCACTTCCTTGGGCCGAACCCAATTCTTTAACAACACCCCCTTCCTCAAAAATAACCTTGTCCTCAAGGTTGTTCAGCCCGTATGTCTTGCAAAATGAGGAAAAATTTTCCCAGGTAGCATCCTCAAGAGAACTCAAAGTCCATTGTACTAGAACTTGTTTGAGTGGACCCGTTGGACCTGCAGTGATTCGCGTTGCCAGTATAGCATTCGGTAACATCACCGGTTTGTTGGCTACAGTAAGCTCGGGCAAGGGGTAGCAAGTGACGGAGTCGTTTCCATGATATGGTTTCAGTAAAGAGACGTGAAATGTGGGGTGAATGCGACTGCCCGGGGGTAGCTCCAATCGATAGGCAACCTTTCCGACTCTTAAGCACATCGCAAAAGGTCCGAAAAAATCGTACGCACGGTTGGCATTCGGTCTCTTCGCCATGCGTGGTACGATACGATACGTAGCTTGACTAACACCAAATCACCAACTTTAAACTCAATGTCTCTTCGTTTTTTATCACTTTCTTTGCATTCTATGTACGGCACATTGCAAATGAAGCTGCAAATGGTGCAGAATATCATCCCGCGTAAGTAGATCATCTTCCACTGCTTGTATGGTTGTGGCCCCTCTTGTATACGATGGAATGGTTGGCGGTGTTCTCCCATAAACTGCTTGGAACGGTGTCATCCCAATAGCCGAATGATGACTAGTATTGTAATGATACTCAGCCCACGATAAGAAGTTTGTCCACTGTTTTGGGTTGTCTGCCGAAAATGCCGTAGGTATTGTTCCAAGTAGCGATTGGTAACCTCACTCGTCCGTCCGATTGAGGGTGATATGCCGAGCTCATGTTGAGTGAAGTACCCATTAATTCGAACAATTTCTGCCAAAAGGCGCTTGTAAATATCGGATCCCGATCGGACACAATCGTTCTTGGTAATCCATGTAGTTTAATCACCATATGTGTAAACAACTCGGCAACTTTAGTGGCTGAATAATGGTTTGGAAGTGCTCCAAAATGAGCATACTTAGTAAATCGATCCACAACAACCAAAATATTAGTGGCTCCGTTTGACTTGAGTAAACCGACAATAAAATCCATGGATAAGTCTTCCCAAACTCTCTCCGGAATAGCTAATGGTTGTAGTAACCCGTATGGTGCCTTGGTCGAGTACTTCACTGTCTGACAAGTTGGGCAGTTTCGAACAAACTCCTTTACTTCTTTACGCATGCCAAGCCAAAAAAATTTGCTCCCAACCTTAAAAATGTCCTCTCGACTCCTGCATGACCTCCAATACGCGAAGAATGGAATTCAGCCGACAAGAATCGGGATTTTAAATTAGAATGCTTCTTTTGATTAGAAGGCGGTGGCGGTAATATTAAGTCCGTCTCGCGTACGGCGAAGTATCGTTGCCTTCTTGTAATTGGGCGTGTAGTTGTCGCAGTCCGGGCATGTCATGTTTTCTTGCTTCAATTCATCCGAGAAAGTCGAAAGACCCGTACTAATAACAATGAATAGATTCGATTGGTATTAGGTAGTCTTGAGAGCGCATCCATTCTTGCGTTATGTTTGCCCGACTTATATATTCAATTGAAAACGATATCCCATTAACTTGTGCGAGAATTTTCTTTCGTTCGGATACGAATAACTTGAGTGAGCGAGTTCTTTAAGGCTTCGGTGATCGATCCGAATAATAAAGTGCCTATGACAAATATTGTCGCCATTTGGTGAGCCGACTATTGCCCTCATCTCCTTACCGTAGGTAGAAGCTGTAGCAAATTTAGGTCCCAGTTTTTTGCTAAAAAAAGCTAGTGGATGGCCTTCCTGCATTAACACACCACCAATACCCACATTAGAAGCATCAGTTTCAATCACAAAAGGTTTAGAAAAATCGGGTAGATGGAGGACTGGTGTTGTCGTCATTGCCAACTTTGTTTGTTGAAATGCTTAGTGCCTCGTGATTCCGATGGAAACTATCCTTTCGGAGGAGTGAAGTTAACGGTGCGGCAATAGTTGCATGCAAGGGCTACAAATCGTCGGTAGTAACCGTCAAACCCGAAATCCTCGGAGTTGTTTGAGCGTCTTCGGAGCGGCCATTGTACCATTCTGTTTTTGCCGGATGCCAGAACACCTGCGGGGAGACAATGTGCCGAGGTACTGACCGTTGTGTCTTGGAAAAGCGGCATTTGCTGAGTTTGGCATAAAAACTGTTATCCCGCAATAATTGTAATACAGATTTCAGATGGTGCCGATGCTCCTCATTCGAACGACTATAGACCAAAATGTCGTCGAAAAAAACTGTAACAAAACGCCGCAAAAAGGGTCTGAATACCTGGTTCATAGCCGCCTGGAATGTGGAGGGAGCGTTGGTTAAACCAAATGGCATGACGACAAACTCGTAATGGCCATCGTGTGTGCGAAAAGCAGTCTTGTGGATGTCCCTCGGATCCATTCTAATCTGATGATACCCAGCACGAAGGTCCAGCTTAGAAAAAACCTTAGCGCTGCCCAGTTCGTCTAACAATTCGTCGATGGTAGGAATTGGAAATCTGTCTTTTATGGTAATGCCGTTGAGCGCTCGATAATCTACACAAAATCTCCACGTCCCGTCTTTTTTCTTGACCAACAAAACTGGCGATGAGTAAGGACTTGTGCTTGGTCGGATGAACCCGCATTCCTTCATCTCGTGAATCAACTGCTCGATGATGTCTTTTTGGAAGTAAGGATATCTGTATGGCCTTACATTAATCGGAGAGGTTCCTGGTTGTAGGAAAATGCGATGGTCCATGGTGCGGCGAGGTGGGAGATGTTTCGGGGCAGAGAAAACATCTTGGAACTCAGTGAGTAAGGCAGACCCTTCACTGGGCAAACTTCGTTGAACTTCCACTAGTGCATCGGTATCCTTTTCCAGCTCTGTCACGGGCATGCGGATTCGAAAACGATCCACGAACATCTCAATCTAAAATCATAGTATGTAGCTGAGAGTAGGACAGTTGATGAGCCTCGAAATCCTTAGAGCCTGCGAGTTTTACGACTTTACCGTCCCATGAAAATTCCATAGTGAGGGCTTTATGGTCATGAATACAAGGACCTAAAGTTTGCAACCATTGCATCCCGAGCACGACATCCAATCCACAAATCGGTAGTACATACAAATCGACCACAAAACGGTGTCCCTGCAACAGTAGCTCTACTCCTCGGCACAGTTTAGAACAAAGAAGAAAATGGCCACTGCCCATATACACTTTGAAACGCTTCGTCTCCTCCCACGGCAACCTTAGTTGAGTTGCTAGTGACTCCTGGATAAAATTATTGTTGCTGCCGGTATCAATTAGAACCTCCAAGGTTTCCGTCCCATGGTTGGCCGAGATTCTGAATATCCGCGGGTTCAAGGGGTTTGACAATGAGTTTAAGCTAACCTCCTCCTCTGCATTATCCTCCAAGTCATTACAAATGGTATCCCCTGTAGAAAGTTGTTCCTCATCTTCGGAAGCACACAAGATGAGCATTCTATTTTTACACTTGTGACCAAAACTAAACTTCTCATCGCAAGTAAAACAGAGACCCTTGTCCCTTTTTTCTTTCAATTTTTGGTGATAGTTTTTTGATTGGTAATGGGGAAATGCTCGAAACCGATGACGTGGTGGGTAATTTTTGAGCAGTTTAAACGGAACTATGGAGCTGGTAGTCGTTGTTGTACTTGGTGCCGTGGGCTTACTGTACCAAGGTGAACGTTGCAGATCCACCTTCCGTCGGCCTCCCAAATCGTCATTCCTCTCTTCGAATAATTGAGCCTTTGCCATGGCATCATTCAAATCGATGGGCTTAGCCAGAAGGAGTTCACGCCGTATCTCCATTTTCAACCCCCAAACAAAAAAGTTAAGGAACATCGCCTCTGAGACTCCCGTGATTCGCGGCATAAGAGTTTCAAATTCTGCCCTATAATCAGCAACTCGGCCTGCTTGAGTCAGTTTCGACAACCTTCCTAAAGGATCATCGTATATCGATGTCCCGAAGCGTTGTTGCAGTGCTCGGATAAAAGAAGACCAATCAGTAAGTGCCCCTCCCTTCTCCATCCATTGAAACCATGTTGAAGGTGACCCCTCCAAGTGAAACGCGACCATCGCTAAGCGCATTTCATCATCCACCTTGTGCAGATCGAAGAACTTATTGATTTTGTAGATCCAATCCTCAATGTTTTCTCCATCAAACACAGGTACCTTGACCCGTAAGGTCTTGCGTAGGGAATTTACCTCCTGATGATCCCTTATCATCCCTGTCCTCCTAGTGTTCGACTGGCCAGACTCCCTCGCAGTCCCATCGTGACCCTCGGAGTTCTCTGAACTGGCTTGCGGCAACTGGGTGAACCTCTCTTCAGTCTTAGCTACATGCTGCTCCAGTAAGGCAGAAAACTTCTGAAATTGAGCATCAGAATGCTGTTTGAAATTGAGCTCCATTGCTTGAAGTAACCCAGCAATTTCCTCATTCTTCATTGTGAGTAAAATCAATGAAAGCACCAATAATACAGTACGCACTCTTCGAGTCAGTGCCCAACTCCAATTTGCCTCTCAGCTTTGTATTTCTTTGCATAAAAAATGCCATCAATTACATTTAGAGTTTATATAGCTCAACCGAAGCTTCTTTCAAATAACAGAATGAAAATTACAACAGAAAATAGAAATTTGGGTCGAGTTGCTCAGCGTTGCTCAAGCCTAACAAACTCCCTCAACCAGCTGGGCTTCACGCGCTTTCTCTGTCCACGCTCTCTCTCTTCCCGGCGAGCCATCGAGCGGAACCATTGTTCCGTCTTTGGTTTCTTCAGTTGCAACTTCCATTTCTATGTTGTGCCCGTGGTCTTCCCTTTGGGTCTGTTGGAGAGCTTCTTTTCCCAAAGTTCCCAAGTCCAAAGTTAATGGGCCACTTCCTTGGGCCGAACCCAATTCTTTAACATAAGTAATTTTCCTTTTTGAGGTGAGTGAAGAGGTTGGGTTATGTCATCTGCAGGCATTACCCTACTTTTATGTGGTGTTTCTTACAATCCTTCTCCTTGACCAGGCAAAAAGGGACGATGATCGGTGCCGATCCAAGTAAGCAAACACAATTTCATCATTTGTTTGTCTCCAAAATTTGGTATTTGAATTAAATGTTGAGATGGGTTGGGTTGTTGTTGTAATTTCAGGTATGAAAATTATTGGAAAGTGTACTGTGAGAAGGTTCCTTACAGAGTGATCCCTGGAATTTACTGAGAAAATGTTTGTTTTGTTCCATGTTGAGATGAGAATAGCATCATCATCATCATGTATATTCATCCTTTCTAAATGAAATGATGTTAGGCTGTTATCATGTTGTTGTTATTATTTTTGTAATGGTCAAATTTATGGATGATGCTGCTGTTGTTGTATTGCTCTCATTTTTAATGACCAAAAACTCTTCTCATTTTCCCTCTTGTTCAAGGATTGTTTCTCGACCTACACATCTCCAAAGATCAAGAAATCTCGATCTACACATCTCCAAAGATCATGAAATTTCACGGGGGCCTAGCCAAGACCGTTGTGCATCACTTTTCTCTTGGACACGTTGAGAGAAAAATTAGTTTTCTTGCACTAACGATCGTTTTAATCGAAATAGTGAAAATCTCACATTTCTGATAGTGGTACCCCTTTGTGAAATGTGGCCCGGACCAATCTCGGAATATTTTTTGCCACTAGTCACAATTAATTTGTACTACTAAGAAATGAATATGAAGAATGGTTTTGGGTAAAAATTTGTTGAAATGGCCCCCTAATTGAAAATATTCTTCTTTTCAGGGGAAATTTTAACAAGTTTTTTCCTTACTCTTACACTCGTTAGTTATCTGTTAAAATCTCAACCTACACATCTCCAAAGATCATGAAATTTCACGAGGGCCTAGCCAAGACCGTTGTGCATCACTTTTCTCTTGGACACGTTGAGAGAAAAATTAGTTTTCTTGCACTTACGATCATTTTAATCGAAATAGTGAAAATCTCACATTTCTGATAGTGGTACCCCTTTGTGAAATGTGGCCCGGACCAATCTCGGAATATTTTTTGCCACTAGTCACAATCAATTTGTACTACTAATAAATGAATATGAAGATTGGTTTTGGGTTAAAATTTAATGAAATGGTCACCTAATTGAAAATATTCTTCTTCTTTAAGGGGAAATTGTAACAAGTTTTTTCCTTACTCTTACACTCGTTAGTTATCTGTTAAAATCTCGACCTACACATCTCAAAAGATCATGAAATTTCACAAGGGCCTAACCAAGACCGTTGTGCATCACTTTTCTCTTGGACACATTGAGAGAAAAATTAATTTTCTTGCACTAACGATCATTTTAATCGAAATAGTGAAAATCTCATATTTCTGATAGTGGTACCCCTTTGTGAAATGTGGCCCGGACCAATCTCGAAATATTTTTTGCCACTAGTCACAATGAATTTGTACTAATAAGAAATGAATATGAAGATTGGTTTTGGGTTAAAATTTGTTGAAATGGCCACCTAATTGAAAATATTCTTCTTTTTAGGGAAAATTTTAACAAGTTTTTTCCTTACTCTTACACTCGTTAGTTATCTGTTAAAATCTCAACCTACACATCTCCAAAGATCTTGAAATTTCACGGGGGCCTAGCCAAGACCGTTGTGCATCACTTTTCTCTTGGACACGTTGAGAGAAAAATTAGTTTTCTTGCACTAACGATCATTTTAATCGAAATAGTGAAAATCTCACATTTCTGATAGTGGTACCCCTTTGTGAAATGTGGCCCGGACCAATCTCGGAATATTTTTTGCCACTAGTCACAATCAATTTGTACTACTAATAAATGAATATGAAGATTGGTTTTGGGTTAAAATTTGATGAAATGGCCACCTAATTGAAAATATTCTTCTTCTTTAAGGGGAAATTTTAACAAGTTTTTTCCTTACTCTTACACTCGTTAGTTATCTGTTAAAATCTCGACCTACACATCTCAAAAGATCATGAAATTTCACAAGGGCCTAACCAAGACCATTGTGCATCACTTTTCTCTTGGACACATTGAGAGAAAAATTAGTTTTCTTACACTAACGATAATTTTAATCGAAATAGTGAAAATCTCACATTTCTGATAGTGGTACCCCTTTGTGAAATGTGGCTCGGACCAATCTCGGAATTTTTTTCGCCACTAGTAACAACGAATTTGTACTACTAAGACATAAATATGAAGATTGGTTTTGGATTAAAATTTGTTGAAATGGCCCCCTAATTGAAAATATTCTTCTTTTCAAGGGAAATTTTAACAAGTTTTTTCCTTACTCTTACACTCGTTAGTTATCTGTTAAAATCTCGACCTACACATCTCCAAAGATCATGAAATTTCACGGGGGCCTAGCCAAGACCGTTGTGCATCACTTTTCTCTTGGACACGTTGAGAGAAAAATTAGTTTTCTTGCACTAACGCTCATTTTAATCGAAATAGTGAAAATCTCACATTTCTGATAGTGGTACCCCTTTTTGAAATGTGGCCCGGACCAATCTCGGAATATTTTTTGCCACTAGTCACAACGAATTTGTACTACTAAGAAATGAATATGAAGATTGGTTTTGGGTTAAAATTTGTTGAAATGGCCACCTAATTGAAAATATTCTTCTTTTCAGGGGAAATTTTAACAAGTTTTTTCCTTACTCTTACACTCGTTAGTTATCTGTTAAAATCTCAACCTACACATCTCCAAAGATCATGAAATTTCACGAGGGCCTAGCCAAGACCGTTGTGCATCACTTTTCTCTTGGACACGTTGAGAGAAAAATTAGTTTTCTTGCACTAACGATCATTTTAATCGAAATAGTGAAAATCTCACATTTCTGATAGTGGTACCCCTTTGTGAAATGTGGCCCGGACCAATCTCGGAATTTTTTTCGCCACTAGTCACAAAGAATTTGTACTACTAAGACATGAATATGAAGATTGGTTTTGGGTTAAAATTTGTTGAAATGGCCCCCTAATTGAAAATATTCTTCTTTTCAGGGGAAATTTTAACAAGTTTTTTCCTTACTCTTACACTCGTTAGTTATCTGTTAAAATCTCGACCTACACATCTCCAAAGATCATGAAATTTCACGGGGGCCTAGCCAAGACCGTTGTGCATCACTTTTCTCTTGGACACGTTGAGAGAAAAATTAGTTTTCTTGCACTAACGGTCATTTTAATCGAAATAGTGAAAATCTCACATTTCTGATAGTGGTACCCCTTTGTGAAATGTGGCCCGGACCAATCTCGGAATTTTTTTTTGCCACTAGTCACAATGAATTTGTACTACTAAGACATGAATATGAAGATTGGTTTTGGGTTAAAATTTGTTGAAATGGCCACCTAATTGAAAATATTCTTCTTTTTAGGGAAAATTTTAACAAGTTTTTTCCTTACTCTTACACTCGTTAGTTATCTATTAAAATCTCAACCTACACATCTCCAAAGATCATGAAATTTCACGGGGGCCTAGCCAAGACCGTTGTGCATCACTTTTCTCTTGGACACGTTGAGAGAAAAATTAGTTTTCTTGCACTAACGATCATTTTAATCGAAATAGTGAAAATCTCACATTTCTGATAGTGGTACCCCTTTGTGAAATGTGGCCCGGACCAATCTCGGAATATTTTTTGCCACTAGTCACAATCAATTTGTACTACTAAGAAATGAATATGAAGATTGGTTTTGGGTTAAAATTTGTTGAAATGGCCACCTAATTGAAAATATTCTTCTTTTCAGGGGAAATTTTAACAAGTTTTTTCCTTACTCTTACACTCGTTAGTTATCTGTTAAAATCTCAACCTACACATCTCCAAAGATCATGAAATTTCACAAGGGCCTAGCCAAGACCGTTGTGCATCACTTTTCTCTTGGACACGTTGAGAGAAAAATTAGTTTTCTTGCACTAACGATAATTTTAATCGAAATAGTGAAAATCTCACATTTCTGATAGTGGTACCCCTTTGTGAAATGTGGCCCGGACCAATCTCGGAATTTTTTTCGCCACTAGTCACAATCAATTTGTACTACTAAGACATGAATATGAAGATTGGTTTTGGGTTAAAATTTGTTGAAATGGCCCCCTAATTGAAAATATTCTTCTTTTCAGGGGAAATTTTAACAAGTTTTTTCCTTACTCTTACACTCGTTAGTTATCTGTTAAAATCTCAACCTACACATCTCCAAAGATCATGAAATTTCACGGGGGCCTAGCCAAGACCGTTGTGCATCACTTTTCTCTTGGACACGTTGAGAGAAAAATTAGTTTTCTTGCACTAACGATCATTTTAATCGAAATAGTGAAAATCTCACATTTCTGATAGTGGTACCCCTTTTTGAAATGTGGCCCGGACCAATCTCGGAATATTTTTTGCCACTAGTCACAATCAATTTGTACTACTAAGAAATGAATATGAAGATTGGTTTTGGGTTAAAATTTGTTGAAATGGCCACCTAATTGAAAATATTCTTCTTTTTAGGGGAAATTTTAACAAGTTTTTTCCTTACTCTTACACTCGTTAGTTATCTGTTAAAATCTCGACCTACACATCTCCAAAGATCATGAAATTTCACAGGGGCCTAGCCAAGACCGTTGTGCATCACTTTTCTCTTGGACACGTTGAGAGAAAAATTAGTTTTCTTGCACTAACGGTCATTTTAATCGAAATAGTGAAAATCTCACATTTCTGATAGTGGTACCCCTTTGTGAAATGTGGCCTGGACGATTCTCGGAATTTTTTTCGCCACTAGTAACAAAGAATTTGTACTACTAAGACATGAATATGAAGATTGGTTTTGGGTTAAAATTTGTTGAAATGGCCCCCTAATTGATAATATTATTCTTTTCAGGAGAAATTTTAACAAGTTTTTTCCTTACTCTTACACTCGTTAGTTATCTGTTAAAATCTCGACCTACACATCTCCAAAGATCATGAAATTTCACGGGGGCCTAGCCAAGACCGTTGTGCATCACTTTTCTCTTGGACACGTTGAGAGAAAAATTAGTTTTCTTGCACTAACGATCATTTTAATCGTAATAGTGAAAATCTCACATTTCTGATAGTGGTACCCCTTTGTGAAATGTGGCCCGGACCAATCTCGGAATTTTTTTTTGCCACTAGTCACAATGAATTTGTACTACTAAGACATGAATATGAAGATTGGTTTTGGGTTAAAATTTGTTGAAATGGCCACCTAATTGAAAATATTATTTTTTTCAGGAGAAATTTTAACAAGTTTTTTCCTTACTCTTACAGTCGTTAGTTATCTATTAAAATCTCAACCTACACATCTCCAAAGATCATGAAATTTCACGGGGGCCTAGCCAAGACCGTTGTGCATCACTTTTCTCTTGGACACGTTGAGAGAAAAATTAGTTTTCTTGCACTAACGATCATTTTAATCGTAATAGTGAAAATCTCACATTTCTGATAGTGGTACCCCTTTGTGAAATGTGGCCCGGACAAATCTCGGAATATTTTTTGCCACTAGTCACAATCAATTTGTACTACTAATAAATGAATATGAAGATTTATTTTGGGTTAAAATTTGTTAAAATGGCCACCTAATTGAAAATATTCTTCTTTTCAGGGCAAATTTTAACAAGTTTTTTCCTTACTCTTACACTCGTTAGTTATCTGTTAAAATCTCGACCTACACATCTCGAAAGATCATGAAATTTCACAGGGGCCTACCCAAGACCGTTGTGCATCACTTTTCTCTTGGACACGTTGAGAGAAAAATTAGTTTTCTTGCACTAACAATCATTTTAATCGAAATAGTGAAAATCTCACATTTTTGATAGTGGTACCCCTTTGTGAAATGTGGCCCGGACCAATCTCGGAATATTTTTTGCAACTAGTCACAATGAATTTGTACTACTAAGAAATGAATATGAAGATTGGTTTTGGATTAAAATTTGTTGAAATGGCCCCCTAATTGAAAATATTCTTCTTTTCAGGGGAAATTTTAACAAGTTTTTTCCTTACTCTTACACTCGTTAGTTATCTGTTAAAATCTCAACCTACACATCTCCAAAGATCATGAAATTTCACGGGGGCCTAGCCAAGACCGTTGTGCATCACTTTTCTCTTGGACACGTTGAGAGAAAAATTAGTTTTCTTGCACTAACGATCATTTTAATCGAAATAGTGAAAATCTCACATTTCTGATAGTGGTACCCCTTTTTGAAATGTGGCCCGGACCAATCTCGGAATATTTTTTTCAACTAGTCACAATCAATTTGTACTACTAAGAAATGAATATGAAGATTGGTTTTGGGTTAAAATTTGTTGAAATGGCCCCCTAATTGAAAATATTCTTCTTTTCAGGGGAAATTTTAACAAGTTTTTTCCTTACTCTTACACTCGTTAGTTATCTGTTAAAATCTCAACCTACACATCTCCAAAGATCATGAAATTTCACGGGGCCTAGCCAAGACCGTTGTGCATCACTTTTCTCTTGGACACGTTGAGAGAAAAATTAGTTTTCTTGCACTAACGATCATTTTAATCGAAATAGTGAAAATCTCACATTTCTGATAGTGGTACCCCTTTGTGAAATGTGGCCCGGACCAATCTCGAAATATTTTTTACCACTAGTCACAATGAATTTGTACTAATAAGAAATGAATATGAAGATTGGTTTTGGGTTAAAATTTGTTGAAATGGCCACCTAATTGAAAATATTCTTCTTTTCAGGGGAAATTTTAACAAGTTTTTTCCTTACTCTTACACTCGTTAGTTATCTGTTAAAATCTCAACCTACACATCTCCAAAGATCTTGAAATTTCACGGGGGCCTAGCCAAGACCGTTGTGCATCACTTTTCTCTTGGACACGTTGAGAGAAAAATTAGTTTTCTTGCACTAACGATCATTTTAATCGAAATAGTGAAAATCTCACATTTCTGATATTGGTACCCCTTTGTGAAATGTGGCCCGGACCAATCTCGGAATATTTTTTGCCACTAGTCACAATCAATTTGTACTACTAATAAATGAATATGAAGATTGGTTTTGGGTTAAAATTTGATGAAATGGCCACCTAATTGAAAATATTCTTCTTCTTTAAGGGGAAATTGTAACAAGTTTTTTCCTTACTCTTACACTCGTTAGTTATCTGTTAAAATCTCGACCTACACATCTCAAAAGATCATGAAATTTCACAAGGGCCTAACCAAGACCGTTGTGCATCACTTTTCTCTTGGACACGTTGAGAGAAAAATTAGTTTTCTTGCACTAACGATCATTTTAATCGAAATAGTGAAAATCTCACATTTCTGATAGTGGTACCCCTTTGTGAAATGTGGCCCGGACCAATCTCGGAATATTTTTTGCCACTAGTCACAATGAATTTGTACTACTAAGAAATGAATATGAAGATTGGTTTTGGGTTAAAATTTGTTGAAATGGCCCCCTAATTGAAAATATTCTTCTTTTCAGGGAAAATTTTAACAAGTTTTTTCCTTACTCTTACACTCGTTAGTTTTGTGTTAAAATCTCAACCTACACATCTCCAAAGATCTTGAAATTTCACGGGGGCCTAGCCAAGACCGTTGTGCATCACTTTTCTCTTGGACACGTTGAGAGAAAAATTAGTTTTCTTGCACTAACGATCGTTTTAATCGAAATAGTGAAAATCTCACATTTCTGATAGTGGTACCCCTTTGTGAAATGTGGCCCGGACCAATCTCGGAATATTTTTTGCCACTAGTCACAATCAATTTGTACTACTAAGAAATGAATATGAAGATTGGTTTTGGGTTAAAATTTGTTGAAATGGCCACCTAATTGAAAATATTCTTCTTTTTTTAGGGCAAATTTTAACAAGTTTTTTCCTTACTCTTACACTCGTTAGTTATCTGTTAAAATCTCAACCTACACATCTCCAAAGATCATGAAATTTCACAAGGGCCTAGCCAAGACCGTTGTGCATCACTTTTCTCTTGGACACGTTGAGAGAAAAATTAGTTTTCTTGCACTAACGATCGTTTTAATCGAAATAGTGAAAATCTCACATTTCTGATAGTGGTACCCCTTTGTGAAATGTGGCTCGGACCAATCTCGGAATTTTTTTTGCCACTAGTCACAATCAATTTGTACTACTAAGAAATGAATATGAAGAATGGTTTTGGGTTAAAATTTGTTGAAATGGCCCCCTAATTGAAAATATTCTTCTTTTCATGGGAAATTTTAACAAGTTTTTTCCTTACTCTTACACTCGTTAGTTATCTGTTAAAATCTCAACCTACACATCTCCAAAGATCATGAAATTTCACGGGGGCCTAGCCAAGACCGTTGTGCATCACTTTTCTCTTGGACACGTTGAGAGAAAAATTAGTTTTCTTGCACTAACGATCGTTTTAATCGAAATAGTGAAAATCTCACATTTCTGATAGTGGTACCCCTTTGTGAAATGTGGCCCGAACCAATCTCGGAATTTTTTTTGCCACTAGTCACAATCAATTTGTACTACTAAGAAATGAATATGAAGAATGGTTTTGGGTTAAAATTTGTTGAAATGGCCCCCTAATTGAAAATATTCTTCTTTTCAGGGGAAATTTTAACAAGTTTTTTCCTTACTCTTACACTCGTTAGTTATCTGTTAAAATCTCAACCTACACATCTCCAAAGATCATGAAATTTCACGTGGGCCTAGCCAAGACCGTTGTGCATCACTTTTCTCTTGGACACGTTGAGAGAAAAATTAGTTTTCTTGCACTAACGATCGTTTTAATCGAAATAGTGAAAATCTCACATTTCTGATAGTGGTACCCCTTTGTGAAATGTGGCCCGGATCAATCTCGGAATATTTTTTGCCACTAGTCACAATCAATTTGTACTACTAAGAAATGAATATGAAGATTGGTTTTGGGTTAAAATTTGTTGAAATGGCCCCCTAATTTAAAATATTCTTCTTTTTAGGGGAAATTTTAACAAGTTTTTTCCTTACTCTTACACTCGTTAGTTATCTGTTAAAATCTCAACCTACACATCTCCAAAGATCATGAAATTTCACGGGGGCCTAGCCAAGACCGTTGTGCATCACTTTTCTCTTGGACACGTTGAGAGAAAAATTAGTTTTCTTGCACTAACGATCGTTTTAATCGAAATAGTGAAAATCTCACATTTCTGATAGTGGTACCCCTTTGTGAAATGTGGCCCAGACCAATCTCGGAATATTTTTTGCCACTAGTCACAATCAATTTGTACTACTAAGAAATGAATATGAAGAATGGTTTTGGGTTAAAATTTGTTGAAATGGCCCCCTAATTGAAAATATTCTTCTTTTACGGGAAATTTTAACAAGTTTTTTCCTTACTCTTACACTCGTTAGTTATCTGTTAAAATCTCAACCTACACATCTCCAAAGATCATGAAATTTCACGGAGGCCTAGCCAAGACCGTTGTGCATCACTTTTCTCTTGGACACGTTGAGAGAAAAATTAGTTTTCTTGCACTAACGATAATTTTAATCGAAATAGTGAAAATCTCACATTTCTGATAGTGGTACCCCTTTGTGAAATGTGGCCCGGACCAATCTCGGAATATTTTTTGCCACTAGTCACAATCAATTTGTACTACTAAGAAATGAATATGAAGAATGGTTTTGGGTTAAAATTTGTTGAAATGGCCACCTAATTGAAAATATTCTTCTTTTCAGGGGAAATTTTAACAAGTTTTTTCCTTACTCTTACACTCGTTAGTTATCTGTTAAAATCTCAACCTACACATCTCCAAAGATCATGAAATTTCACGGGGCCTAGCCAAGACCGTTGTGCATCACTTTTCTCTTGGACACGTTGAGAGAAAAATTAGTTTTCTTGCACTAACGATCGTTTTAATCGAAATAGTGAAAATCTCACATTTCTGATAGTGGTACCCCTTTGTGAAATGTGGCCCGGACCAATCTCGGAATATTTTTTGCCACTAGTCACAATCAATTTGTACTACTAAGAAATGAATATGAAGAATGGTTTTGGGTTAAAATTTGTTGAAATGGCCCCCTAATTGAAAATATTCTTCTTTTCAGGGGAAATTTTAACAAGTTTTTTCCTTACTCTTACACTCGTTAGTTATCTGTTAAAATCTCAACCTACACATCTCCAAAGATCATGAAATTTCACGGGGCCTAGCCAAGACCGTTGTGCATCACTTTTCTCTTGGACACGTTGAGAGAAAAATTAGTTTTCTTGCACTAACGATCATTTTAATCGAAATAGTGAAAATCTCACATTTCTGATAGTGGTACCCCTTTGTGAAATGTGGCCACGACCAATCTCGGAATATTTTTTGCCACTAGTCACAATCAATTTGTACTACTAAGAAATGAATATGAAGAATGGTTTTGGGTTAAAATTTGTTGAAATGGCCCCCTAATTGAAAATATTCTTCTTTTAAGGGAAATTTTAACAAGTTTTTTCCTTACTCTTACACTCGTTAGTTATCTGTTAAAATCTCAACCTACACATCTCCAAAGATCATGAAATTTCACGGGGCCTAGCCAAGACCGTTGTGCATCACTTTTCTCTTGGACACGTTGAGAGAAAAATTAGTTTTCTTGCACTAACGATCGTTTTAATCGAAATAGTGAAAATCTCACATTTCTGATAGTGGTACCCCTTTGTGAAATGTGGCCCAGACCAATCTCGGATTATTTTTTGCCACTAGTCACAATCAATTTGTACTACTAAGAAATGAATATGAAGAATGGTTTTGGGTTAAAATTTGTTGAAATGGCCCCCTAATTGAAAATATTCTTCTTTTCAGGAGAAATTTTAACAAGTTTTTTCCTTACTCTTACACTCGTTAGTTATCTGTTAAAATCTCAACCTACACATCTCCAAAGATCATGAAATTTCACTAGGGCCTAGCCAAGACCGTTGTGCATCACTTTTCTCTTGGACACGTTGAGAGAAAAATTAGTTTTCTTGCACTAACGATCGTTTTAATCGAAATAGTGAAAATCTCACATTTCTGATAGTGGTACCCCTTTGTGAAATGTGGCCCGGACCAATCTCGGAATATTTTTTGCCACTAGTCACAATCAATTTGTACTACTAAGAAATGAATATGAAGAATGGTTTTGGGTTAAAATTTGTTGAAATGGCCCCCTAATTGAAAATATTCTTCTTTTCAGGGGAAATTTTAACAAGTTTTTTCCTTACTCTTACACTCGTTAGTTATCTGTTAAAATCTCAACCTACACATCTCCAAAGATCATGAAATTTGAGGGGGCCTAGCCAAGACCGTTGTGCATCACTTTTCTCTTGGACACGTTGAGAGAAAAATTAGTTTTCTTGCACTAACGATCGTTTTAATCGAAATAGTGAAAATCTCACATTTCTGATAGTGGTACCCCTTTCTGAAATGTGGCCCTATCCAATCTCGGAATATTTTTTGCCACTAGTCACAATCAATTTGTACTACTAAGAAATGAATATGAAGAATGGTTTTGGGTTAAAATTTGTTGAAATGGCCCCCTAATTGAAAATATTCTTCTTTTCGGGGGAAATTTTAACAAGTTTTTTCCTTACTCTTACACTCGTTAGTTATCTGTTAAAATCTCAACCTACACATCTCCAAAGATCATGAAATTTCACGGGGGCCTAGCCAAGACCGTTGTGCATCACTTTTCTCTTGGACACGTTGAGAGAAAAATTAGTTTTCTTGCACTAACGATCGTTTTAATCGAAATAGTGAAAATCTCACATTTCTGATAGTGGTACCCCTTTGTGAAATGTGGCCCGAACCAATCTCGGAATATTTTTTGCCACTAGTCACAATCAATTTGTACTACTAAGAAATGAATATGAAGAATGGTTTTGGGTTAAAATTTGTTGAAATGGCCCCCTAATTGAAAATATTCTTCTTTTCAGGGGAAATTTTAACAAGTTTTTTCCTTACTCTTACACTCGTTAGTTATCTGTTAAAATCTCAACCTACACATCTCCAAAGATCATGAAATTTCACGGGGGCCTAGCCAAGACCGTTGTGCATCACTTTTCTCTTGGACACGTTGAGAGAAAAATTAGTTTTCTTGCACTAACGATCGTTTTAATCGAAATAGTGAAAATCTCACATTTTTAATAGTGGTACCCCTTTGTGAAATGTGGCCCGGACCAATCTCGGAATATTTTTTGCAACTAGTCACAATGAATTTGTACTACTAAGAAATGAATATGAAGAATTGTTTTGGGTTAAAATTTGTTGAAATGGCCCCCTAATTGAAAATATTCTTCTTTTTTCAGGGGAAATTTTAACAAGTTTTTTCCTTACTCTTACACTCGTTAGTTATCTTTTAAAATCTCGACCTACACATCTCGAAAGATCATGAAATTTCACATGGGCCTAGCCAAGACCGTTGTGCATCACTTTTCTCTTGGACACGTTGAGAGAAAAATTAGTTTTCTTGCACTAACGATCGTTTTAATCGAAATAGTGAAAATCTCACATTTCTGATAGTGGTACCCCTTTGTGAAATGTGGCCCGGACCAATCTCGAAATATTTTTTGCCACTAGTCACAATCAATTTGTACTACTAAGAAATGAATATGAAGAATGGTTTTGGGTTAAAATTTGTTGAAATGGCCCCCTAATTGAAAATATTCTTCTTTTTTTAGGGCAAATTTTAACAAGTTTTTTTCTTACTCTTACACTCGTTAGTTATCTGTTAAAATCTCGACCTACACATCTCCAAAGATCATGAAATTTCACAGGGGCCTAGCCAAGACCGTTGTGCATCACTTTTCTCTTGGACACGTTGAGAGAAAAATTAGTTTTCTTGCACTAACGATCGTTTTAATCGAAATAGTGAAAATCTCACATTTCTGATAGTGGTACCCCTTTGTGAAATGTGGCCCGGACTAATCTCGGAAGATTTTTTGCCACTAGTCACAATCAATTTGTACTACTAAGAAATGAATATGAAGAATGGTTTTGGGTTAAAATTTGTTGAAATGGCCACCTAATTGAAAATATTCTTCTTTTCAGGAGAAATTTTAACAAGTTTTTTCCTTACTCTTACACTCGTTAGTTATCTGTTAAAATCTCAACCTACACATCTCCAAAGATCATGAAATTTCACGAGGGCCTAGCCAAGACCGTTGTGCATCACTTTTCTCTTGGACACGTTGAGAGAAAAATTAGTTTTCTTGCACTAACGATCGTTTTAATCGAAATAGTGAAAATCTCACATTTCTGATGGTGGTACCCCTTTGTGAAATGTGGCCCGGACCAATCTCGGAATATTTTTTGCCACTAGTCACAATCAATTTGTACTACTAAGAAATGAATATGAAGAATGGTTTTGGGTTAAAATTTGTTGAAATGGCCCCCTAATTGAAAATATTCTTCTTTTCAGGGAAAATTTTAACAAGTTTTTTCCTTACTCTTACACTCGTTAGTTATCTGTTAAAATCTCAACCTACACATCTCCAAAGATCATGAAATTTCACGGGGCCTAGCCAAGACCGTTGTGCATCACTTTTCTCTTGGACACGTTGAGAGAAAAATTAGTTTTCTTGCACTAACGATCGTTTTAATCGAAATAGTGAAAATCTCACATTTCTGATAGTGGTACCCCTTTGTGAAATGTGGCCCGGACCAATCTCGGAATATTTTTTGCCACTAGTCACAATCAATTTGTACTACTAAGAAATGAATATGAAGAATTGTTTTGGGTTAAAATTTGTTGAAATGGCCCCCTAATTGAAAATATTCTTCTTTTCAGGGGAAATTTTAACAAGTTTTTTCCTTACTCTTACACTCGTTAGTTATCTGTTAAAATCTCAACCTACACATCTCCAAAGATCATGAAATTTCACGGGGTCCTAGCCAAGACCGTTGTGCATCACTTTTCTCTTGGACACGTTGAGAGAAAAATTAGTTTTCTTGCACTAACGATCGTTTTAATCGAAATAGTGAAAATCTCACATTTCTGATAGTGGTACCCCTTTGTGAAATGTGGCCCGGAGCAATCTCGGAATATTTTTTGCCACTAGTCACAATCAATTTGTACTACTAAGAAATGAATATGAAGAATGGTTTTGGGTTAAAATTTGTTGAAATGGCCCCCTAATTGAAAATATTCTTCTTTTCAGGAGAAATTTTAACAAGTTTTTTCCTTACTCTTACACTCGTTAGTTATCCGTTAAAATCTCAACCTACACATCTCCAAAGATCATGAAATTTCACGGGGGCCTAGCCAAGACCGTTGTGCATCACTTTTCTCTTGGACACGTTGAGAGAAAAATTAGTTTTCTTGCACTAACGATCGTTTTAATCGAAATAGTGAAAATCTCACATTTCTGATAGTGGTACCCCTTTGTGAAATGTGGCCCGACCAATCTCGGAATATTTTTTGCCACTAGTCACAATCAATTTGTACTACTAAGAAATGAATATGAAGAATGGTTTTGGGTTAAAATTTGTTGAAATGGCCCCCTAATTGAAAATATTCTTCTTTTCAGGGGAAATTTTAACAAGTTTTTTCCTTACTCTTACACTCGTTAGTTATCTGTTAAAATCTCAACCTACACATCTCCAAAGATCATGAAATTTCACGGGTTCCTAGCCAAGACCGTTGTGCATCACTTTTCTCTTGGACACGTTGAGAGAAAAATTAGTTTTCTTGCACTAACGATCGTTTTAATCGAAATAGTGAAAATCTCACATTTCTGATAGTGGTACCCCTTTGTGAAATGTGGCCCGGACCAATCTCGGAAGATTTTTTGCCACTAGTCACAATCAATTTGTACTACTAAGAAATGAATATGAAGAATGGTTTTGGGTTAAAATTTGTTGAAATGGCCCCCTAATTGAAAATATTCTTCTTTTCGGGGGAAATTTTAACAAGTTTTTTCCTTACTCTTACACTCGTTAGTTATCTGTTAAAATCTCAACCTACACATCTCCAAAGATCATGAAATTTCACGGGGGCCTAGCCAAGACCGTTGTGCATCACTTTTCTCTTGGACACGTTGAGAGAAAAATTAGTTTTCTTGCACTAACGATCGTTTTAATCGAAATAGTGAAAATCTCACATTTCTGATAGTGGTACCCCTTTGTGAAATGTGGCCCAGACCAATCTCGGAATATTTTTTGCCACTAGTCACAATCAATTTGTACTACTAAGAAATGAATATGAAGAATGGTTTTGGGTTAAAATTTGTTGAAATGGCCCCCTAATTGAAAATATTCTTCTTTTCAGGGGAAATTTTTACAAGTTTTTTCCTTACTCTTACACTCGTTAGTTATCTGTTAAAATCTCAACCTACACATCTCCAAAGATCATGAAATTTCACGGGGGCCTAGCCAAGACCGTTGTGCATCACTTTTCTCTTGGACACGTTGAGAGAAAAATTAGTTTTCTTGCACTAACGATCGTTTTAATCGAAATAGTGAAAATCTCACATTTCTGATAGTGGTACCCCTTTGTGAAATGTGGCCCGGACCAATCTCGGAATATTTTTTGCCACTAGTCACAATCAATTTGTACTACTAAGAAATGAATATGAAGAATGGTTTTGGGTTAAAATTTGTTGAAATGGCCCCCTAATTGAAAATATTCTTCTTTTCATGGGAAATTTTAACAAGTTTTTTCCTTACTCTTACACTCGTTAGTTATCTGTTAAAATCTCAACCTACACATCTCCAAAGATCATGAAATTTCACGGGGGCCTAGCCAAGACCGTTGTGCATCACTTTTCTCTTGGACACGTTGAGAGAAAAATTAGTTTTCTTGCACTAACGATCGTTTTAATCGAAATAGTGAAAATCTCACATTTCTGATAGTGGTACCCCTTTTTGAAATGTGGCCCGGACCAATCTCGGAATATTTTTTGCCACTAGTCACAATCAATTTGTACTACTAAGAAATGAATATGAAGAATGGTTTTGGGTTAAAATTTGTTGAAATGGCCCCCTAATTGAAAATATTCTTCTTTTCAGGGAAATTTTAACAAGTTTTTTCCTTACTCTTACACTCGTTAGTTATCTCGTTAAAATCTCAACCTACACATCTCCAAAGATCATGAAATTTCACGGGGCCTAGCCAAGACCGTTGTGCATCACTTTTCTCTTGGACACGTTGAGAGAAAAATTAGTTTTCTTGCACTAACGATCGTTTTAATCGAAATAGTGAAAATCTCACATTTCTGATAGTGGTACCCCTTTGTGAAATGTGGCCCGGACCAATCTCGACATATTTTTTGCCACTAGTCACAATCAATTTGTACTACTAAGAAATGAATATGAAGAATGGTTTTGGGTTAAAATTTGTTGAAATGGCCCCCTAATTGAAAATATTCTTCTTTTTATGGGAAATTTTTACAAGTTTTTTCCTTACTCTTACACTCGTTAGTTATCTGTTAAAATCTCAACCTACACATCTCCAAAGATCATGAAATTTCACGGGGGCCTAGCCAAGACCGTTGTGCATCACTTTTCTCTTGGACACGTTGAGAGAAAAATTAGTTTTCTTGCACTAACGATCGTTTTAATCGAAATAGTGAAAATCTCACATTTCTGATAGTGGTACCCCTTCGTGAAATGTGGCCCTGACCAATCTCGGAATATTTTTTGCCACTAGTCACAATCAATTTGTACTACTAAGAAATGAATATGAAGAATGGTTTTGGGTTAAAATTTGTTGAAATGGCCCCCTAATTGAAAATATTCTTCTTTTCAGGGGAAATTTTAACAAGTTTTTTCCTTACTCTTACACTCGTTAGTTATCTGTTAAAATCTCAACCTACACATCTCCAAAGATCATGAAATTTCACGGGGGCCTAGCCAAGACCGTTGTGCATCACTTTTCTCTTGGACACGTTGAGAGAAAAATTAGTTTTCTTGCACTAACGATCGTTTTAATCGAAATAGTGAAAATCTCACATTTCTGATAGTGGTACCCCTTTGTGAAATGTGGCCCGACCAATCTCGGAATTTTTTTTGCCACTAGTCACAATCAATTTGTACTACTAAGAAATGAATATGAAGAATGGTTTTGGGTTAAAATTTGTTGAAATGGCCCCCTAATTGAAAATATTCTTCTTTTCAGGGGAAATTTTAACAAGTTTTTTCCTTACTCTTACACTCGTTAGTTATCTCTTAAAATCTCAACCTACACATCTCCAAAGATCATGAAATTTCACGGGGCCTAGCCAAGACCGTTGTGCATCACTTTTCTCTTGGACACGTTGAGAGAAAAATTAGTTTTCTTGCACTAACGATCGTTTTAATCGAAATAGTGAAAATCTCACATTTCTGATAGTGGTACCCCTTTGTGAAATGTGGCCCGGACCAATCTCGGAATATTTTTTGCCACTAGTCACAATCAATTTGTACTACTAAGAAATGAATATGAAGAATGGTTTTGGGTTAAAATTTGTTGAAATGGCCCCCTAATTGAAAATATTCTTCTTTTCTGGGGAAAATTTTACAAGTTTTTTCCTTACTCTTACACTCGTTAGTTACCTGTTAAAATCTCAACCTACACATCTCCAAAGATCATGAAATTTCACGGGGGCCTAGCCAAGACCGTTGTGCATCACTTTTCTCTTGGACACGTTGAGAGAAAAATTAGTTTTCTTGCACTAACGATCGTTTTAATCGAAATAGTGAAAATCTCACATTTCTGATAGTGGTACCCCTTTGTGAAATGTGGCCACGACCAATCTCGGAATATTTTTTGCCACTAGTCACAATCAATTTGTACTACTAAGAAATGAATATGAAGAATGGTTTTGGGTTAAAATTTGTTGAAATGGCCCCCTAATTGAAAATATTCTTCTTTTCAGGGGAAATTTTAACAAGTTTTTTCCTTACTCTTACACTCGTTAGTTATCTGTTAAAATCTCAACCTACACATCTCCAAAGATCATGAAATTTCACGGGGGCCTAGCCAAGACCGTTGTGCATCACTTTTCTCTTGGACACGTTGAGAGAAAAATTAGTTTTCTTGCACTAACGATCGTTTTAATCGAAATAGTGAAAATCTCACATTTCTGATAGTGGTACCCCTTTGTGAAATGTGGCCCAGACCAATCTCGGAATATTTTTTGCCACTAGTCACAATCAATTTGTACTACTAAGAAATGAATATGAAGAATGGTTTTGGGTTAAAATTTGTTGAAATGGCCCCCTAATTGAAAATATTCTTCTTTTCAGGGGAAATTTTAACAAGTTTTTTCCTTACTCTTACACTCGTTAGTTATCTCTTAAAATCTCAACCTACACATCTCCAAAGATCATGAAATTTCACGGGGCCTAGCCAAGACCGTTGTGCATCACTTTTCTCTTGGACACGTTGAGAGAAAAATTAGTTTTCTTGCACTAACGATCGTTTTAATCGAAATAGTGAAAATCTCACATTTCGATAGTGGTACCCCTTTGTGAAATGTGGCCCGGACCAATCTCGGAATATTTTTTGCCACTAGTCACAATCAATTTGTACTACTAAGAAATGAATATGAAGAATGGTTTTGGGTTAAAATTTGTTGAAATGGCCCCCTAATTGAAAATATTCTTCTTTTCAGGGGAAATTTTAACAAGTTTTTTCCTTACTCTTACACTCGTTAGTTATCCGTTAAAATCTCAACCTACACATCTCCAAAGATCATGAAATTTCACGGGGGCCTAGCCAAGACCGTTGTGCATCACTTTTCTCTTGGACACGTTGAGAGAAAAATTAGTTTTCTTGCACTAACGATCGTTTTAATCGAAATAGTGAAAATCTCACATTTCTGATAGTGGTACCCCTTTGTGAAATGTGGCCACGACCAATCTCGGAATTTTTTTTGCCACTAGTCACAATCAATTTGTACTACTAAGAAATGAATATGAAGAATGGTTTTGGGTTAAAATTTGTTGAAATGGCCCCCTAATTGAAAATATTCTTCTTTTCATGGGAAATTTTAACAAGTTTTTTCCTTACTCTTACACTCGTTAGTTATCTCGTTAAAATCTCAACCTACACATCTCCAAAGATCATGAAATTTCACGGGGCCTAGCCAAGACCGTTGTGCATCACTTTTCTCTTGGACACGTTGAGAGAAAAATTAGTTTTCTTGCACTAACGATCGTTTTAATCGAAATAGTGAAAATCTCACATTTCTGATAGTGGTACCCCTTTGTGAAATGTGGCCCGACCAATCTCGAATATTTTTTGCCACTAGTCACAATCAATTTGTACTACTAAGAAATGAATATGAAGAATGGTTTTGGGTTAAAATTTGTTGAAATGGCCCCCTAATTGAAAATATTCTTCTTTTCATGGGAAATTTTAACAAGTTTTTTCCTTACTCTTACACTCGTTAGTTATCTGTTAAAATCTCAACCTACACATCTCCAAAGATCATGAAATTTCACGGGGGCCTAGCCAAGACCGTTGTGCATCACTTTTCTCTTGGACACGTTGAGAGAAAAATTAGTTTTCTTGCACTAACGATCGTTTTAATCGAAATAGTGAAAATCTCACATTTCTGATAGTGGTACCCCTTTGTGAAATGTGGCCCGGACCAATCTCGGAATATTTTTTGCCACTAGTCACAATCAATTTGTACTACTAAGAAATGAATATGAAGAATGGTTTTGGGTTAAAATTTGTTGAAATGGCCCCCTAATTGAAAATATTCTTCTTTTCAGGGGAAATTTTAACAAGTTTTTTCCTTACTCTTACACTCGTTAGTTATCCGTTAAAATCCCAACCTACACATCTCCAAAGATCATGAAATTTCACGGGGGCCAAGACCGTTGTGCATCACTTTTCTCTTGGACACGTTGAGAGAAAAATTAGTTTTCTTGCACTAACGATCGTTTTAATCGAAATAGTGAAAATCTCACATTTCTGATAGTGGTACCCCTTTGTGAAATGTGGCCCAGACCAATCTCGGAATATTTTTTGCCACTAGTCACAATCAATTTGTACTACTAAGAAATGAATATGAAGAATGGTTTTGGGTTAAAATTTGTTGAAATGGCCCCCTAATTGAAAATATTCTTCTTTTTAGGGGAAATTTTTACAAGTTTTTTCCTTACTCTTACACTCGTTAGTTATCTGTTAAAATCTCAACCTACACATCTCCAAAGATCATGAAATTTCACGGGGGCCTAGCCAAGACCGTTGTGCATCACTTTTCTCTTGGACACGTTGAGAGAAAAATTAGTTTTCTTGCACTAACGATCGTTTTAATCGAAATAGTGAAAATCTCACATTTCTGATAGTGGTACCCCTTTGTGAAATGTGGCCCGGACCAATCTCGGAATATTTTTTGCCACTAGTCACAATCAATTTGTACTACTAAGAAATGAATATGAAGAATGGTTTTGGGTTAAAATTTGTTGAAATGGCCCCCTAATTGAAAATATTCTTCTTTTCAGGGGAAATTTTAACAAGTTTTTTCCTTACTCTTACACTCGTTAGTTATCTGTTAAAATCTCAACCTACACATCTCCAAAGATCATGAAATTTCACGGTGCCAAGACCGTTGTGCATCACTTTTCTCTTGGACACGTTGAGAGAAAAATTAGTTTTCTTGCACTAACGATCGTTTTAATCGAAATAGTGAAAATCTCACATTTCTGATAGTGGTACCCCTTTGTGAAATGTGGCCCGGACCAATCTCGGAATTTTTTTTGCCACTAGTCACAATCAATTTGTACTACTAAGAAATGAATATGAAGAATGGTTTTGGGTTAAAATTTGTTGAAATGGCCCCCTAATTGAAAATATTCTTCTTCTCGTGGGAAATTTTAACAAGTTTTTTCCTTACTCTTACACTCGTTAGTTATCTCGTTAAAATCTCAACCTACACATCTCCAAAGATCATGAAATTTCACGGGGGCCTAGCCAAGACCGTTGTGCATCACTTTTCTCTTGGACACGTTGAGAGAAAAATTAGTTTTCTTGCACTAACGATCGTTTTAATCGAAATAGTGAAAATCTCACATTTCTAATAGTGGTACCCCTTTGTGAAATGTGGCCCAGACCAATCTCGGAATATTTTTTGCCACTAGTCACAATCAATTTGTACTACTAAGAAATGAATATGAAGAATGGTTTTGGGTTAAAATTTGTTGAAATGGCCCCCTAATTGAAAATATTCTTCTTTTCCTGGGAAATTTTAACAAGTTTTTTCCTTACTCATACAGTCGTTAGTTATCTGTTAAAATCTCAACCTACACATCTCCAAAAATCATGAAATTTCACGGGGCCTAGCCAAGACCGTTGTGCATCACTTTTCTCTTGGACACGTTGAGAGAAAAATTAGTTTTCTTGCACTAACGATCGTTTTAATCGAAATAGTGAAAATCTCACATTTCTGTTAGTGGTACCCCTTTGTGAAATGTGGCCCAGACCAATCTCGGAATATTTTTTGCCACTAGTCACAATCAATTTGTACTACTAAGAAATGAATATGAAGAATGGTTTTGGGTTAAAATTTGTTGAAATGGCCCCCTAATTGAAAATATTCTTCTTTTCAGGGGAAATTTTAACAAGTTTTTTCCTTACTCTTACACTCGTTAGTTATCTGTTAAAATCTCAACCTACACATCTCCAAAGATCATGAAATTTCACGGGGGCCTAGCCAAGACCGTTGTGCATCACTTTTCTCTTGGACACGTTGAGAGAAAAATTAGTTTTCTTGCACTAACGATCGTTTTAATCGAAATAGTGAAAATCTCACATTTCTGATAGTGGTACCCCTTTGTGAAATGTGGCCCAGACCAATCTCGGAATATTTTTTGCCACTAGTCACAATCAATTTGTACTACTAAGAAATGAATATGAAGAATGGTTTTGGGTTAAAATTTGTTGAAATGGCCCCCTAATTGAAAATATTCTTCTTTTCAGGGGAAATTTTTACAAGTTTTTTCCTTACTCTTACACTCGTTAGTTATCTGTTAAAATCTCAACCTACACATCTCCAAAGATCATGAAATTTCACGGGGGCCTAGCCAAGACCGTTGTGCATCACTTTTCTCTTGGACACGTTGAGAGAAAAATTAGTTTTCTTGCACTAACGATCGTTTTAATCGAAATAGTGAAAATCTCACATTTCGATAAAGGGTACCCCTTTGTGAAATGTGGCCCGGACCAATCTCGACATATTTTTTGCCACTAGTCACAATCAATTTGTACTACTAAGAAATGAATATGAAGAATGGTTTTGGGTTAAAATTTGTTGAAATGGCCCCCTAATTGAAAATATTCTTCTTTCAGGGGAAATTTTAACAAGTTTTTTCCTTACTCTTACACTCGTTAGTTATCTGTTAAAATCTCAACCTACACATCTCCAAAGATCATGAAATTTCACGAGGCCTAGCCAAGACCGTTGTGCATCACTTTTCTCTTGGACACGTTGAGAGAAAAATTAGTTTTCTTGCACTAACGATCGTTTTAATCGAAATAGTGAAAATCTCACATTTCTGATAGTGGTACCCCTTTGTGAAATGTGGCCCAGACCAATCTCGGAATTTTTTTTGCCACTAGTCACAATCAATTTGTACTACTAAGAAATGAATATGAAGAATGGTTTTGGGTTAAAATTTGTTGAAATGGCCCCCTAATTGAAAATATTCTTCTTTTACGGGAAATTTTAACAAGTTTTTTCCTTACTCTTACACTCGTTAGTTATCCGTTAAAATCTCAACCTACACATCACCAAAGATCATGAAATTTCACGGGGCCTAGCCAAGACCGTTGTGCATCACTTTTCTCTTGGACACGTTGAGAGAAAAATTAGTTTTCTTGCACTAACGATCGTTTTAATCGAAATAGTGAAAATCTCACATTTCTGATAGTGGTACCCCTTTGTGAAATGTGGCCCTGACCAATCTACGAATATTTTTTGCCACTAGTCACAATCAATTTGTACTACTAAGAAATGAATATGAAGAATGGTTTTGGGTTAAAATTTGTTGAAATGGCCCCCTAATTGAAAATATTCTTCTTTTAAGGGAAATTTTAACAAGTTTTTTCCTTACTCTTACACTCGTTAGTTATCTGTTAAAATCTCAACCTACACATCTCCAAAGATCATGAAATTTCACGGGGCCTAGCCAAGACCGTTGTGCATCACTTTTCTCTTGGACACGTTGAGAGAAAAATTAGTTTTCTTGCACTAACGATCGTTTTAATCGAAATAGTGAAAATCTCACATTTCTGATAGTGGTACCCCTTTGTGAAATGTGGCCCAGACCAATCTCGGAATATTTTTTGCCACTAGTCACAATCAATTTGTACTACTAAGAAATGAATATGAAGAATGGTTTTGGGTTAAAATTTGTTGAAATGGCCCCCTAATTGAAAATATTCTTCTTTTCATGGGAAATTTTAACAAGTTTTTTCCTTACTCTTACACTCGTTAGTTATCCGTTAAAATCTCAACCTACACATCTCCAAAGATCATGAAATTTCACGGGGCCTAGCCAAGACCGTTGTGCATCACTTTTCTCTTGGACACGTTGAGAGAAAAATTAGTTTTCTTGCACTAACGATCGTTTTAATCGAAATAGTGAAAATCTCACATTTCTGATAGTGGTACCCCTTTGTGAAATGTGGCCCGGACCAATCTCGAATATTTTTTGCCACTAGTCACAATCAATTTGTACTACTAAGAAATGAATATGAAGAATGGTTTTGGGTTAAAATTTGTTGAAATGGCCCCCTAATTGAAAATATTCTTCTTTTCAGGGGAAATTTTTACAAGTTTTTTCCTTACTCTTACACTCGTTAGTTATCTGTTAAAATCTCAACCTACACATCTCCAAAGATCATGAAATTTCATGGGGCCTAGCCAAGACCGTTGTGCATCACTTTTCTCTTGGACACGTTGAGAGAAAAATTAGTTTTCTTGCACTAACGATCGTTTTAATCGAAATAGTGAAAATCTCACATTTCTGATAGTGGTACCCCTTTGTGAAATGTGGCCCGACCAATCTCGGAATATTTTTTGCCACTAGTCACAATCAATTTGTACTACTAAGAAATGAATATGAAGAATGGTTTTGGGTTAAAATTTGTTGAAATGGCCCCCTAATTGAAAATATTCTTCTTTTCATGGGAAATTTTAACAAGTTTTTTCCTTACTCTTACACTCGTTAGTTATCTCTTAAAATCTCAACCTACACATCTCCAAAGATCATGAAATTTCACGGGGGCCTAGCCAAGACCGTTGTGCATCACTTTTCTCTTGGACACGTTGAGAGAAAAATTAGTTTTCTTGCACTAACGATCGTTTTAATCGAAATAGTGAAAATCTCACATTTCTGATAAGGTACCCCTTTGTGAAATGTGGCCCGACCAATCTCGAATTTTTTTTGCCACTAGTCACAATCAATTTGTACTACTAAGAAATGAATATGAAGAATGGTTTTGGGTTAAAATTTGTTGAAATGGCCCCCTAATTGAAAATATTCTTCTTTTCGGGGAAATTTTAACAAGTTTTTTCCTTACTCTTACACTCGTTAGTTATCATTTAATATCTCAACCTACACATCTCCAAAGATCATGAAATTTCACAGAGGCCTAGCCAAGACCGTTGTGCATCACTTTTCTCTTGGACACGTTGAGAGAAAAATTAGTTTTCTTGCACTAACGATCGTTTTAATCGAAATAGTGAAAATCTCACATTTCAAATAGTGGTACCCCTTTGTGAAATGTGGCCCGACCAATCTCGAATATTTTTTGCCACTAGTCACAATCAATTTGTACTACTAAGAAATGAATATGAAGAATGGTTTTGGGTTAAAATTTGTTGAAATGGCCCCCTAATTGAAAATATTCTTCTTTTCAGGGAAATTTTAACAAGTTTTTTCCTTACTCTTACACTCGTTAGTTATCCGTTAAAATCTCAACCTACACATCTCCAAAGATCATGAAATTTCACTGCGGCCTAGCCAAGACCGTTGTGCATCACTTTTCTCTTGGACACGTTGAGAGAAAAATTAGTTTTCTTGCACTAACGATCGTTTTAATCGAAATAGTGAAAATCTCACATTTCTGATAGTGGTACCCCTTTGTGAAATGTGGCCCGACCAATCTCGAATATTTTTTGCCACTAGTCACAATCAATTTGTACTACTAAGAAATGAATATGAAGAATGGTTTTGGGTTAAAATTTGTTGAAATGGCCCCCTAATTGAAAATATTCTTCTTTTCAGGGAAATTTTAACAAGTTTTTTCCTTACTCTTACACTCGTTAGTTATCTCGTTAAAATCTCAACCTACACATCTCCAAAGATCATGAAATTTCACGGGGCCTAGCCAAGACCGTTGTGCATCACTTTTCTCTTGGACACGTTGAGAGAAAAATTAGTTTTCTTGCACTAACGATCGTTTTAATCGAAATAGTGAAAATCTCACATTTCTGATAGTGGTACCCCTTTGTGAAATGTGGCCCGACCAATCTCGAATATTTTTTGCCACTAGTCACAATCAATTTGTACTACTAAGAAATGAATATGAAGAATGGTTTTGGGTTAAAATTTGTTGAAATGGCCCCCTAATTGAAAATATTCTTCTTTTCAGGGAAATTTTAACAAGTTTTTTCCTTACTCTTACACTCGTTAGTTATCTGTTAAAATCTCAACCTACACATCTCCAAAGATCATGAAATTTCACGGGAGCCTAGCCAAGACCGTTGTGCATCACTTTTCTCTTGGACACGTTGAGAGAAAAATTAGTTTTCTTGCACTAACGATCGTTTTAATCGAAATAGTGAAAATCTCACATTTCTGATAATGGTGCCCCTTTGTGAAATGTGGCCCGGACCAATCTCGGAATATTTTTTGCCACTAGTCACAATCAATTTGTACTACTAAGAAATGAATATGAAGAATGGTTTTGGGTTAAAATTTGTTGAAATGGCCCCCTAATTGAAAATATTCTTCTTTTCGTGGGAAATTTTAACAAGTTTTTTCCTTACTCTTACACTCGTTAGTTATCTCGTTAAAATCTCAACCTACACATCTCCAAAGATCATGAAATTTCACGGGGGCCTAGCCAAGACCGTTGTGCATCACTTTTCTCTTGGACACGTTGAGAGAAAAATTAGTTTTCTTGCACTAACGATCGTTTTAATCGAAATAGTGAAAATCTCACATTTCTGATGGTGGTACCCCTTTGTGAAATGTGGCCCGGACCAATCTCGGAATATTTTTTGCCACTAGTCACAATCAATTTGTACTACTAAGAAATGAATATGAAGAATGGTTTTGGGTTAAAATTTGTTGAAATGGCCCCCTAATTGAAAATATTCTTCTTTTCGTGGGAAATTTTAACAAGTTTTTTCCTTACTCTTACACTCGTTAGTTATCTGTTAAAATCTCAACCTACACATCTCCAAAGATCATGAAATTTCACGGGGGCCTAGCCAAGACCGTTGTGCATCACTTTTCTCTTGGACACGTTGAGAGAAAAATTAGTTTTCTTGCACTAACGATCGTTTTAATCGAAATAGTGAAAATCTCACATTTCTGATAGTGGTACCCCTTTGTGAAATGTGGCCCGGACCAATCTTCGAATATTTTTTGCCACTAGTCACAATCAATTTGTACTACTAAGAAATGAATATGAAGAATGGTTTTGGGTTAAAATTTGTTGAAATGGCCCCCTAATTGAAAATATTCTTCTTTTCAGGGGAAATTTTAACAAGTTTTTTCCTTACTCTTACACTCGTTAGTTATCTGTTAAAATCTCAACCTACACATCTCCAAAGATCATGAAATTTCACAAGGGGCCTAGCCAAGACCGTTGTGCATCACTTTTCTCTTGGACACGTTGAGAGAAAAATTAGTTTTCTTGCACTAACAATCGTTTTAATCGAAATAGTGAAAATCTCACATTTCTGATAGTGGTACCCCTTTGTGAAATGTGGCCCGACCAATCTCGAATATTTTTTGCCACTAGTCACAATCAATTTGTACTACTAAGAAATGAATATGAAGAATGGTTTTGGGTTAAAATTTGTTGAAATGGCCCCCTAATTGAAAATATTCTTCTTTTCAGGGGAAATTTTTACAAGTTTTTTCCTTACTCTTACACTCGTTAGTTATCTGTTAAAATCTCAACCTACACATCTCCAAAGATCATGAAATTTCACGGGGGCCTAGCCAAGACCGTTGTGCATCACTTTTCTCTTGGACACGTTGAGAGAAAAATTAGTTTTCTTGCACTAACGATCGTTTTAATCGAAATAGTGAAAATCTCACATTTCTGTGATACCCCTTTGTGAAATGTGGCCCAGACCAATCTCGGAATATTTTTTGCCACTAGTCACAATCAATTTGTACTACTAAGAAATGAATATGAAGAATGGTTTTGGGTTAAAATTTGTTGAAATGGCCCCCTAATTGAAAATATTCTTCTTTTCATGGGAAATTTTAACAAGTTTTTTCCTTACTCTTACACTCGTTAGTTATCTGTTAAAATCTCAACCTACACATCTCCAAAGATCATGAAATTTCACGGGGGCCTAGCCAAGACCGTTGTGCATCACTTTTCTCTTGGACACGTTGAGAGAAAAATTAGTTTTCTTGCACTAACGATCGTTTTAATCGAAATAGTGAAAATCTCACATTTCTGATATTGGTACCCCTTTGTGAAATGTGGCCCGACCAATCTCGGAATTTTTTTTGCCACTAGTCACAATCAATTTGTACTACTAAGAAATGAATATGAAGAATGGTTTTGGGTTAAAATTTGTTGAAATGGCCCCCTAATTGAAAATATTCTTCTTTTCAGGGGAAATTTTAACAAGTTTTTTCCTTACTCTTACACTCGTTAGTTATCTGTTAAAATCTCAACCTACACATCTCCAAAGATCATGAAATTTCAGGGGGCCTAGCCAAGACCGTTGTGCATCACTTTTCTCTTGGACACGTTGAGAGAAAAATTAGTTTTCTTGCACTAACGATCGTTTTAATCGAAATAGTGAAAATCTCACATTTCTGATAGTGGTACCCCTTTGTGAAATGTGGCCCGACCAATCTCGGAATATTTTTTGCCACTAGTCACAATCAATTTGTACTACTAAGAAATGAATATGAAGAATGGTTTTGGGTTAAAATTTGTTGAAATGGCCCCCTAATTGAAAATATTCTTCTTTTCATGGGAAATTTTAACAAGTTTTTTCCTTACTCTTACACTCGTTAGTTATCTGTTAAAATCTCAACCTACACATCTCCAAAGATCATGAAATTTCACGGGCCTAGCCAAGACCGTTGTGCATCACTTTTCTCTTGGACACGTTGAGAGAAAAATTAGTTTTCTTGCACTAACGATCGTTTTAATCGAAATAGTGAAAATCTCACATTTCTGATAGTGGTACCCCTTTGTGAAATGTGGCCCGACCAATCTCGGAATATTTTTTGCCACTAGTCACAATCAATTTGTACTACTAAGAAATGAATATGAAGAATGGTTTTGGGTTAAAATTTGTTGAAATGGCCCCCTAATTGAAAATATTCTTCTTTTCAGGGAAATTTTAACAAGTTTTTTCCTTACTCTTACACTCGTTAGTAATCTGTTAAAATCTCAACCTACACATCTCCAACGATCATGAAATTTCACGGGGTCCTAGCCAAGACCGTTGTGCATCACTTTTCTCTTGGACACGTTGAGAGAAAAATTAGTTTTCTTGCACTAACGATCGTTTTAATCGAAATAGTGAAAATCTCACATTTCTGATAGTGGTACCCCTTTGTGAAATGTGGCCCGACCAATCTCGAATATTTTTTGCCACTAGTCACAATCAATTTGTACTACTAAGAAATGAATATGAAGAATGGTTTTGGGTTAAAATTTGTTGAAATGGCCCCCTAATTGAAAATATTCTTCTTTTCTGGGAAATTTTAACAAGTTTTTTCCTTACTCTTACACTCGTTAGTTATCTGTTAAAATCTCAACCTACACATCTCCAAAGATCATGAAATTTCACGGGGGCCTAGCCAAGACCGTTGTGCATCACTTTTCTCTTGGACACGTTGAGAGAAAAATTAGTTTTCTTGCACTAACGATCGTTTTAATCGAAATAGTGAAAATCTCACATTTCTGATAGTGGTACCCCTTTGTGAAATGTGGCCCTGACCAATCTCAGAATATTTTTTGCCACTAGTCACAATCAATTTGTACTACTAAGAAATGAATATGAAGAATGGTTTTGGGTTAAAATTTGTTGAAATGGCCCCCTAATTGAAAATATTCTTCTTTTCAGGGGAAATTTTAACAAGTTTTTTCCTTACTCTTACACTCGTTAGTTATCTGTTAAAATCTCAACCTACACATCTCCAAAGATCATGAAATTTCACGGGGGCCTAGCCAAGACCGTTGTGCATCACTTTTCTCTTGGACACGTTGAGAGAAAAATTAGTTTTCTTGCACTAACGATCGTTTTAATCGAAATAGTGAAAATCTCACATTTCTGATACCCCTTTGTGAAATGTGGCCCGGACCAATCTCGGAATATTTTTTGCCACTAGTCACAATCAATTTGTACTACTAAGAAATGAATATGAAGAATGGTTTTGGGTTAAAATTTGTTGAAATGGCCCCCTAATTGAAAATATTCTTCTTTTCAGGGGAAATTTTAACAAGTTTTTTCCTTACTCTTACACTCGTTAGTTATCTGTTAAAATCTCAACCTACACATCTCCAAAGATCATGAAATTTCACCTAGGCCTAGCCAAGACCGTTGTGCATCACTTTTCTCTTGGACACGTTGAGAGAAAAATTAGTTTTCTTGCACTAACGATCGTTTTAATCGAAATAGTGAAAATCTCACATTTCTGATATTGGTACCCCTTTGTGAAATGTGGCCCGCACCAATCTCGAATATTTTTTGCCACTAGTCACAATCAATTTGTACTACTAAGAAATGAATATGAAGAATGGTTTTGGGTTAAAATTTGTTGAAATGGCCCCCTAATTGAAAATATTCTTCTTTTAAGGGAAATTTTAACAAGTTTTTTCCTTACTCTTACACTCGTTAGTTATCTGTTAAAATCTCAACCTACACATCTCCAAAGATCAAGAAATTTCACGGGGCCTAGCCAAGACCGTTGTGCATCACTTTTCTCTTGGACACGTTGAGAGAAAAATTAGTTTTCTTGCACTAACGATCGTTTTAATCGAAATAGTGAAAATCTCACATTTCCGATAAGTGGTACCCCTTTGTGTGAAATGTGGCCCGGACCAATCTCGGAATATTTTTTGCCACTAGTCACAATCAATTTGTACTACTAAGAAATGAATATGAAGAATGGTTTTGGGTTAAAATTTGTTGAAATGGCCCCCTAATTGAAAATATTCTTCTTTTTCAGGGGAAATTTTAACAAGTTTTTTCCTTACTCTTACACTCGTTAGTTATCTGTTAAAATCTCAACCTACACATCTCCAAAGATCATGAAATTTCAGGGGCGCCTAGCCAAGACCGTTGTGCATCACTTTTCTCTTGGACACGTTGAGAGAAAAATTAGTTTTCTTGCACTAACGATCGTTTTAATCGAAATAGTGAAAATCTCACATTTCTGATAAGGGTACCCCTTTGTGAAATGTGGCCCGACCAATCTCGAATATTTTTTGCCACTAGTCACAATCAATTTGTACTACTAAGAAATGAATATGAAGAATGGTTTTGGGTTAAAATTTGTTGAAATGGCCCCCTAATTGAAAATATTCTTCTTTTCAGGGAAATTTTAACAAGTTTTTTCCTTACTCTTACACTCGTTAGTTATCTGTTAAAATCTCAACCTACACATCTCCAAAGATCATGAAATTTCACGGGGGCCTAGCCAAGACCGTTGTGCATCACTTTTCTCTTGGACACGTTGAGAGAAAAATTAGTTTTCTTGCACTAACGATCGTTTTAATCGAAATAGTGAAAATCTCACATTTCATATAGTGGTACCCCTTTGTGAAATGTGGCCCGGACCAATCTCAGAATATTTTTTGCCACTAGTCACAATCAATTTGTACTACTAAGAAATGAATATGAAGAATGGTTTTGGGTTAAAATTTGTTGAAATGGCCCCCTAATTGAAAATATTCTTCTTTTCAGGGGAAATTTTAACAAGTTTTTTCCTTACTCTTACACTCGTTAGTTATCTGTTAAAATCTCAACCTACACATCTCCAAAGATCATGAAATTTCACGGGGGCCTAGCCAAGACCGTTGTGCATCACTTTTCTCTTGGACACGTTGAGAGAAAAATTAGTTTTCTTGCACTAACGATCGTTTTAATCGAAATAGTGAAAATCTCACATTTCTGATAAAGGGTACCCCTTTTCGTGAAATGTGGCCCGACCAATCTCGAATATTTTTTGCCACTAGTCACAATCAATTTGTACTACTAAGAAATGAATATGAAGAATGGTTTTGGGTTAAAATTTGTTGAAATGGCCCCCTAATTGAAAATATTCTTCTTTTCATGGGAAATTTTAACAAGTTTTTTCCTTACTCTTACACTCGTTAGTTATCTCGTTAAAATCTCAACCTACACATCTCCAAAGATCATGAAATTTCACCGGGGCCTAGCCAAGACCGTTGTGCATCACTTTTCTCTTGGACACGTTGAGAGAAAAATTAGTTTTCTTGCACTAACGATCGTTTTAATCGAAATAGTGAAAATCTCACATTTCTGATAGTGGTACCCCTTTGTGAAATGTGGCCCAGACCAATCTCGGAATATTTTTTGCCACTAGTCACAATCAATTTGTACTACTAAGAAATGAATATGAAGAATGGTTTTGGGTTAAAATTTGTTGAAATGGCCCCCTAATTGAAAATATTCTTCTTTTCAGGGAAATTTTAACAAGTTTTTTCCTTACTCTTACACTCGTTAGTTATCTGTTAAAATCTCAACCTACACATCTCCAAAGATCATGAAATTTCACGGGGCCTAGCCAAGACCGTTGTGCATCACTTTTCTCTTGGACACGTTGAGAGAAAAATTAGTTTTCTTGCACTAACGATCGTTTTAATCGAAATAGTGAAAATCTCACATTTCGATAAGTGGTACCCCTTTGTGAAATGTGGCCCGACCAATCTCGGAATATTTTTTGCCACTAGTCACAATCAATTTGTACTACTAAGAAATGAATATGAAGAATGGTTTTGGGTTAAAATTTGTTGAAATGGCCCCCTAATTGAAAATATTCTTCTTTTCAGGGGAAATTTTAACAAGTTTTTTCCTTACTCTTACACTCGTTAGTTATCTGTTAAAATCTCAACCTACACATCTCCAAAGATCATGAAATTTCACGGGGCCTAGCCAAGACCGTTGTGCATCACTTTTCTCTTGGACACGTTGAGAGAAAAATTAGTTTTCTTGCACTAACGATCGTTTTAATCGAAATAGTGAAAATCTCACATTTCGATAAGTGGTACCCCTTTCAGTGAAATGTGGCCCGACCAATCTCGGAATATTTTTTGCCACTAGTCACAATCAATTTGTACTACTAAGAAATGAATATGAAGAATGGTTTTGGGTTAAAATTTGTTGAAATGGCCCCCTAATTGAAAATATTCTTCTTTTCAGGGGAAATTTTAACAAGTTTTTTCCTTACTCTTACACTCGTTAGTTATCTGTTAAAATCTCAACCTACACATCTCCAAAGATCATGAAATTTCACATGGGCCTAGCCAAGACCGTTGTGCATCACTTTTCTCTTGGACACGTTGAGAGAAAAATTAGTTTTCTTGCACTAACGATCGTTTTAATCGAAATAGTGAAAATCTCACATTTCTGATAGTGGTACCCCTTTGTGAAATGTGGCCCTGACCAATCTCGGAATATTTTTTGCCACTAGTCACAATCAATTTGTACTACTAAGAAATGAATATGAAGAATGGTTTTGGGTTAAAATTTGTTGAAATGGCCCCCTAATTGAAAATATTCTTCTTTTACGGGAAATTTTAACAAGTTTTTTCCTTACTCTTACACTCGTTAGTTATCTCGTTAAAATCTCAACCTACACATCTCCAAAGATCATGAAATTTCACGGGGCCTAGCCAAGACCGTTGTGCATCACTTTTCTCTTGGACACGTTGAGAGAAAAATTAGTTTTCTTGCACTAACGATCGTTTTAATCGAAATAGTGAAAATCTCACATTTCGATAAGTGGTACCCCTTTGTGAAATGTGGCCCGACCAATCTCGAATATTTTTTGCCACTAGTCACAATCAATTTGTACTACTAAGAAATGAATATGAAGAATGGTTTTGGGTTAAAATTTGTTGAAATGGCCCCCTAATTGAAAATATTCTTCTTTTCAGGGGAATTTTAACAAGTTTTTTCCTTACTCTTACACTCGTTAGTTATCTGTTAAAATCTCAACCTACACATCTCCAAAGATCATGAAATTTCACGGGGCCTAGCCAAGACCGTTGTGCATCACTTTTCTCTTGGACACGTTGAGAGAAAAATTAGTTTTCTTGCACTAACGATCGTTTTAATCGAAATAGTGAAAATCTCACATTTCGGATATGGTACCCCTTTGTGAAATGTGGCCCGACCAATCTCGAATATTTTTTGCCACTAGTCACAATCAATTTGTACTACTAAGAAATGAATATGAAGAATGGTTTTGGGTTAAAATTTGTTGAAATGGCCCCCTAATTGAAAATATTCTTCTTTTGAGGACAATTTTAACAAGTTTTTTCCTTACTCTTACACTCGTTAGTTATCTGTTAAAATCTCAACCTACACATCTCCAAAGATCATGAAATTTCACGGGGGCCTAGCCAAGACCGTTGTGCATCACTTTTCTCTTGGACACGTTGAGAGAAAAATTAGTTTTCTTGCACTAACGATCGTTTTAATCGAAATAGTGAAAATCTCACATTTCTGATAATGGTACCCCTTTGTGAAATGTGGCCCAGACCAATCTCGGAATATTTTTTGCCACTAGTCACAATCAATTTGTACTACTAAGAAATGAATATGAAGAATGGTTTTGGGTTAAAATTTGTTGAAATGGCCCCCTAATTGAAAATATTCTTCTTTTGAGGGAAATTTTAACAAGTTTTTTCCTTACTCTTACACTCGTTAGTTATCTGTTAAAATCTCAACCTACACATCTCCAAAGATCATGAAATTTCACGGGGGCCTAGCCAAGACCGTTGTGCATCACTTTTCTCTTGGACACGTTGAGAGAAAAATTAGTTTTCTTGCACTAACGATCGTTTTAATCGAAATAGTGAAAATCTCACATTTCGATAGTGGTACCCCTTTGTGAAATGTGGCCCGACCAATCTCGAATATTTTTTGCCACTAGTCACAATCAATTTGTACTACTAAGAAATGAATATGAAGAATGGTTTTGGGTTAAAATTTGTTGAAATGGCCCCCTAATTGAAAATATTCTTCTTTTCAGAAGAAATTTTAACAAGTTTTTTCCTTACTCTTACACTCGTTAGTTATCTGTTAAAATCTCAACCTACACATCTCCAAAGATCATGAAATTTCACGGGGGCCTAGCCAAGACCGTTGTGCATCACTTTTCTCTTGGACACGTTGAGAGAAAAATTAGTTTTCTTGCACTAACGATCGTTTTAATCGAAATAGTGAAAATCTCACATTTCTGATAACGTACCCCTTTGTGAAATGTGGCCCGAACAAATCTCGGAATATTTTTTGCCACTAGTCACAATCAATTTGTACTACTAAGAAATGAATATGAAGAATGGTTTTGGGTTAAAATTTGTTGAAATGGCCCCCTAATTGAAAATATTCTTCTTTTCAGGGGAAATTTTAACAAGTTTTTTCCTTACTCTTACACTCGTTAGTTATCTGTTAAAATCTCAACCTACACATCTCCAAAGATCATGAAATTTCACGGGGGCCTAGCCAAGACCGTTGTGCATCACTTTTCTCTTGGACACGTTGAGAGAAAAATTAGTTTTCTTGCACTAACGATCGTTTTAATCGAAATAGTGAAAATCTCACATTTCGATAGTGGTACCCCTTTGTGAAATGTGGCCCGACCAATCTCGAATATTTTTTGCCACTAGTCACAATCAATTTGTACTACTAAGAAATGAATATGAAGAATGGTTTTGGGTTAAAATTTGTTGAAATGGCCCCCTAATTGAAAATATTCTTCTTTTCATGGGAAATTTTAACAAGTTTTTTCCTTACTCTTACACTCGTTAGTTATCAGTTAAAATCTCAACCTACACATCTCCAAAGATCATGAAATTTCACGGGGGCCTAGCCAAGACCGTTGTGCATCACTTTTCTCTTGGACACGTTGAGAGAAAAATTAGTTTTCTTGCACTAACGATCGTTTTAATCGAAATAGTGAAAATCTCACATTTCTGATAGTGGTACCCCTTTGTGAAATGTGGCCCCTACCAATCTCGGAATATTTTTTGCCACTAGTCACAATCAATTTGTACTACTAAGAAATGAATATGAAGAATGGTTTTGGGTTAAAATTTGTTGAAATTGCCCCCTAATTGAAAATATTCTTCTTTTCAGTGGAAATTTTAACAAGTTTTTTCCTTACTCTTACACTCGTTAGTTATCTCGTTAAAATCTCAACCTACACATCTCCAAAGATCATGAAATTTCACGGGGCCTAGCCAAGACCGTTGTGCATCACTTTTCTCTTGGACACGTTGAGAGAAAAATTAGTTTTCTTGCACTAACGATCGTTTTAATCGAAATAGTGAAAATCTCACATTTCCTTATTGTGGTACCCCTTTGTGAAATGTGGCCCGGACCAATCTCGAATTTTTTTTGCCACTAGTCACAATCAATTTGTACTACTAAGAAATGAATATGAAGAATGGTTTTGGGTTAAAATTTGTTGAAATGGCCCCCTAATTGAAAATATTCTTCTTTTCAGGGGAAATTTTAACAAGTTTTTTCCTTACTCTTACACTTGTTAGTTATCTGTTAAAATCTCAACCTACACATCTCCAAAGATCATGAAATTTCACGGAGCCTAGCCAAGACCGTTGTGCATCACTTTTCTCTTGGACACGTTGAGAGAAAAATTAGTTTTCTTGCACTAACGATCGTTTTAATCGAAATAGTGAAAATCTCACATTTCTGATAGTGGTACCCCTTTGTGAAATGTGGCCCGGACCAATCTCCGAATTTTTTTTGCCACTAGTCACAATCAATTTGTACTACTAAGAAATGAATATGAAGAATGGTTTTGGGTTAAAATTTGTTGAAATGGCCCCCTAATTGAAAATATTCTTCTTTTCAGGGGAAATTTTAACAAGTTTTTTCCTTACTCTTACACTCGTTAGTTATCTCTTAAAATCTCAACCTACACATCTCCAAAGATCATGAAATTTCACGGGGGCCTAGCCAAGACCGTTGTGCATCACTTTTCTCTTGGACACGTTGAGAGAAAAATTAGTTTTCTTGCACTAACGATCGTTTTAATCGAAATAGTGAAAATCTCACATTTCTGATATTGGTACCCCTTTGTGAAATGTGGCCCGACCAATCTCGGATATTTTTTGCCACTAGTCACAATCAATTTGTACTACTAAGAAATGAATATGAAGAATGGTTTTGGGTTAAAATTTGTTGAAATGGCCCCCTAATTGAAAATATTCTTCTTTTCATGGGAAATTTTAACAAGTTTTTTCCTTACTCTTACACTCGTTAGTTATCTGTTAAAATCTCAACCTACACATCTCCAAAGATCATGAAATTTCACGGGGGCCTAGCCAAGACCGTTGTGCATCACTTTTCTCTTGGACACGTTGAGAGAAAAATTAGTTTTCTTGCACTAACGATCGTTTTAATCGAAATAGTGAAAATCTCACATTTCGGATAGTGGTACCCCTTTGTGAAATGTGGCCCGGACCAATCTCGTAATTTTTTTTGCCACTAGTCACAATCAATTTGTACTACTAAGAAATGAATATGAAGAATGGTTTTGGGTTAAAATTTGTTGAAATGGCCCCCTAATTGAAAATATTCTTCTTTTCATGGGAAATTTTAACAAGTTTTTTCCTTACTCTTACACTCGTTAGTTATCCGTTAAAATCTCAACCTACACATCTCCAAAGATCATGAAATTTCACGGGGTCCTAGCCAAGACCGTTGTGCATCACTTTTCTCTTGGACACGTTGAGAGAAAAATTAGTTTTCTTGCACTAACGATCGTTTTAATCGAAATAGTGAAAATCTCACATTTCGATAAGGTACCCCTTTGTGAAATGTGGCCCGGACCAGTCTCGGAATATTTTTTGCCACTAGTCACAATCAATTTGTACTACTAAGAAATGAATATGAAGAATGGTTTTGGGTTAAAATTTGTTGAAATGGCCCCCTAATTGAAAATATTCTTCTTTTCAGGGGAAATTTTAACAAGTTTTTTCCTTACTCTTACACTCGTTAGTTATCTGTTAAAATCTCAACCTACACATCTCCAAAGATCATGAAATTTCACGGGGGCCTAGCCAAGACCGTTGTGCATCACTTTTCTCTTGGACACGTTGAGAGAAAAATTAGTTTTCTTGCACTAACGATCGTTTTAATCGAAATAGTGAAAATCTCACATTTCGATAAGTGGTACCCCTTTGTGAAATGTGGCCCGGACCAATCTCTGAATTTTTTTTGCCACTAGTCACAATCAATTTGTACTACTAAGAAATGAATATGAAGAATGGTTTTGGGTTAAAATTTGTTGAAATGGCCCCCTAATTGAAAATATTCTTCTTTTCAGGGAAATTTTAACAAGTTTTTTCCTTACTCTTACACTCGTTAGTTATCCGTTAAAATCTCAACCTACACATCTCCAAAGATCATGAAATTTCACGGGGCCTAGCCAAGACCGTTGTGCATCACTTTTCTCTTGGACACGTTGAGAGAAAAATTAGTTTTCTTGCACTAACGATCGTTTTAATCGAAATAGTGAAAATCTCACATTTCGATAGTGGTACCCCTTTGTGAAATGTGGCCCGACCAATCTCGAATTTTTTTTGCCACTAGTCACAATCAATTTGTACTACTAAGAAATGAATATGAAGAATGGTTTTGGGTTAAAATTTGTTGAAATGGCCCCCTAATTGAAAATATTCTTCTTTTCGTGGGAAATTTTAACAAGTTTTTTCCTTACTCTTACACTCGTTAGTTATCTCGTTAAAATCTCAACCTACACATCTCCAAAGATCATGAAATTTCACGGGTTCTAGCCAAGACCGTTGTGCATCACTTTTCTCTTGGACACGTTGAGAGAAAAATTAGTTTTCTTGCACTAACGATCGTTTTAATCGAAATAGTGAAAATCTGACATTTCGATATTGGTACCCCTTTGTGAAATGTGGCCCGACCAATCTCGAATATTTTTTGCCACTAGTCACAATCAATTTGTACTACTAAGAAATGAATATGAAGAATGGTTTTGGGTTAAAATTTGTTGAAATGGCCCCCTAATTGAAAATATTCTTCTTTTCAGGGGAATTTTAACAAGTTTTTTCCTTACTCTTACACTCGTTAGTTATCTGTTAAAATCTCAACCTACACATCTCCAAAGATCATGAAATTTCACGGGGGCTAGCCAAGACCGTTGTGCATCACTTTTCTCTTGGACACGTTGAGAGAAAAATTAGTTTTCTTGCACTAACGATCGTTTTAATCGAAATAGTGAAAATCTCACATTTCTGATAGTGGTACCCCTTTGTGAAATGTGGCCCGGACCAATCTCGGAATTTTTTTTGCCACTAGTCACAATCAATTTGTACTACTAAGAAATGAATATGAAGAATGGTTTTGGGTTAAAATTTGTTGAAATGGCCCCCTAATTGAAAATATTCTTCTTTTCATGGGAAATTTTAACAAGTTTTTTCCTTACTCTTACACTCGTTAGTTATCTGTTAAAATCTCAACCTACACATCTCCAAAGATCATGAAATTTCACTGGGGCCTAGCCAAGACCGTTGTGCATCACTTTTCTCTTGGACACGTTGAGAGAAAAATTAGTTTTCTTGCACTAACGATCGTTTTAATCGAAATAGTGAAAATCTCACATTTCGATAAGGTACCCCTTTGTGAAATGTGGCCCGACCAATCTCGGAATTTTTTTGCCACTAGTCACAATCAATTTGTACTACTAAGAAATGAATATGAAGAATGGTTTTGGGTTAAAATTTGTTGAAATGGCCCCCTAATTGAAAATATTCTTCTTTTCAGGGGAAATTTTAACAAGTTTTTTCCTTACTCTTACACTCGTTAGTTATCTCTTAAAATCTCGACCTACACATCTCCAAAGATCATGAAATTTCACGGAGGCCTAGCCAAGACCGTTGTGCATCACTTTTCTCTTGGACACGTTGAGAGAAAAATTAGTTTTCTTGCACTAACGATCGTTTTAATCGAAATAGTGAAAATCTCACATTTCGATGTGGTACCCCTTTGTGAAATGTGGCCCGACCAATCTCGAATTTTTTTTGCCACTAGTCACAATCAATTTGTACTACTAAGAAATGAATATGAAGAATGGTTTTGGGTTAAAATTTGTTGAAATGGCCCCCTAATTGAAAATATTCTTCTTTTCGTGGGAAATTTTAACAAGTTTTTTCCTTACTCTTACACTCGTTAGTTATCTGTTAAAATCTCAACCTACACATCTCCAAAGATCATGAAATTTCACGGAGCCTAGCCAAGACCGTTGTGCATCACTTTTCTCTTGGACACGTTGAGAGAAAAATTAGTTTTCTTGCACTAACGATCGTTTTAATCGAAATAGTGAAAATCTCACATTTCGATAAGGGTACCCCTTTGTGAAATGTGGCCCGACCAATCTCCGAATTTTTTTTGCCACTAGTCACAATCAATTTGTACTACTAAGAAATGAATATGAAGAATGGTTTTGGGTTAAAATTTGTTGAAATGGCCCCCTAATTGAAAATATTCTTCTTTTCAGTGGAAATTTTAACAAGTTTTTTCCTTACTCTTACACTCGTTAGTTATCTCTTAAAATCTCAACCTACACATCTCCAAAGATCATGAAATTTCACGGGGGCCTAGCCAAGACCGTTGTGCATCACTTTTCTCTTGGACACGTTGAGAGAAAAATTAGTTTTCTTGCACTAACGATCGTTTTAATCGAAATAGTGAAAATCTCACATTTCGATAAGGTACCCCTTTGTGAAATGTGGCCCCTACCAATCTCGGAATATTTTTTGCCACTAGTCACAATCAATTTGTACTACTAAGAAATGAATATGAAGAATGGTTTTGGGTTAAAATTTGTTGAAATGGCCCCCTAATTGAAAATATTCTTCTTTTCGTGGGAAATTTTAACAAGTTTTTTCCTTACTCTTACACTCGTTAGTTATCCGTTAAAATCTCAACCTACACATCTCCAAAGATCATGAAATTTCACGGGGCCTAGCCAAGACCGTTGTGCATCACTTTTCTCTTGGACACGTTGAGAGAAAAATTAGTTTTCTTGCACTAACGATCGTTTTAATCGAAATAGTGAAAATCTCACATTTCGATAAGGTACCCCTTTGTGAAATGTGGCCCGACCAATCTCGGAATATTTTTTGCCACTAGTCACAATCAATTTGTACTACTAAGAAATGAATATGAAGAATGGTTTTGGGTTAAAATTTGTTGAAATGGCCCCCTAATTGAAAATATTCTTCTTTTCAGGGGAAATTTTAACAAGTTTTTTCCTTACTCTTACACTCGTTAGTTATCTCTTAAAATCTCAACCTACACATCTCCAAAGATCATGAAATTTCACGGAGCCTAGCCAAGACCGTTGTGCATCACTTTTCTCTTGGACACGTTGAGAGAAAAATTAGTTTTCTTGCACTAACGATCGTTTTAATCGAAATAGTGAAAATCTCACATTTCGATAAGGTACCCCTTTGTGAAATGTGGCCCGACCAATCTCGGAATTTTTTTTGCCACTAGTCACAATCAATTTGTACTACTAAGAAATGAATATGAAGAATGGTTTTGGGTTAAAATTTGTTGAAATGGCCCCCTAATTGAAAATATTCTTCTTTTCAGGGAAATTTTAACAAGTTTTTTCCTTACTCTTACACTCGTTAGTTATCTCGTTAAAATCTCAACCTACACATCTCCAAAGATCATGAAATTTCACGGGCCTAGCCAAGACCGTTGTGCATCACTTTTCTCTTGGACACGTTGAGAGAAAAATTAGTTTTCTTGCACTAACGATCGTTTTAATCGAAATAGTGAAAATCTCACATTTCTGATAGTGGTACCCCTTTGTGAAATGTGGCCCACACCAATCTCGGAATATTTTTTGCCACTAATCACAATCAATTTGTACTACTAAGAAATGAATATGAAGAATGGTTTTGGGTTAAAATTTGTTGAAATGGCCCCCTAATTGAAAATATTCTTCCTTTCGTGGGAAATTTTAACAAGTTTTTTCCTTACTCTTACACTCGTTAGTTATCTCGTTAAAATCTCAACCTACACATCTCCAAAGATCATGAAATTTCACAGGGGCCTAGCCAAGACCGTTGTGCATCACTTTTCTCTTGGACACGTTGAGAGAAAAATTAGTTTTCTTGCACTAACGATCGTTTTAATCGAAATAGTGAAAATCTCACATTTCCGATAAGGTACCCCTTTGTGAAATGTGGCCCGACCAATCTCGAATTTTTTTTGCCACTAGTCACAATCAATTTGTACTACTAAGAAATGAATATGAAGAATGGTTTTGGGTTAAAATTTGTTGAAATGGCCCCCTAATTGAAAATATTCTTCTTTTCAGGGAAATTTTAACAAGTTTTTTCCTTACTCTTACACTCGTTAGTTATCTGTTAAAATCTCAACCTACACATCTCCAAAGATCATGAAATTTCACAGGGGCCTAGCCAAGACCGTTGTGCATCACTTTTCTCTTGGACACGTTGAGAGAAAAATTAGTTTTCTTGCACTAACGATCGTTTTAATCGAAATAGTGAAAATCTCACATTTCCGATAAGGTACCCCTTTGTGAAATGTGGCCCGACCAATCTCGAATTTTTTGGCCACTAGTCACAATCAATTTGTACTACTAAGAAATGAATATGAAGAATGGTTTTGGGTTAAAATTTGTTGAAATGGCCCCCTAATTGAAAATATTCTTCTTTTCATGGGAAATTTTAACAAGTTTTTTCCTTACTCTTACACTCGTTAGTTATCTCGTTAAAATCTCAACCTACACATCTCCAAAGATCATGAAATTTCACGGGGCCTAGCCAAGACCGTTGTGCATCACTTTTCTCTTGGACACGTTGAGAGAAAAATTAGTTTTCTTGCACTAACGATCGTTTTAATCGAAATAGTGAAAATCTCACATTTCGATAAGGGTACCCCTTTGTGAAATGTGGCCCAGACCAATCTCGGAATTTTTTTGCCACTAGTCACAATCAATTTGTACTACTAAGAAATGAATATGAAGAATGGTTTTGGGTTAAAATTTGTTGAAATGGCCCCCTAATTGAAAATATTCTTCTTTTCAGGGGAAATTTTAACAAGTTTTTTCCTTACTCTTACACTCGTTAGTTATCTGTTAAAATCTCAACCTACACATCTCCAAAGATCATGAAATTTCACGGGGCCTAGCCAAGACCGTTGTGCATCACTTTTCTCTTGGACACGTTGAGAGAAAAATTAGTTTTCTTGCACTAACGATCGTTTTAATCGAAATAGTGAAAATCTCACATTTCCGATAAGGTACCCCTTTGTGAAATGTGGCCCGACCAATCTCGAATATTTTTTGCCACTAGTCACAATCAATTTGTACTACTAAGAAATGAATATGAAGAATGGTTTTGGGTTAAAATTTGTTGAAATGGCCCCCTAATTGAAAATATTCTTCTTTTCGTGGGAAATTTTAACAAGTTTTTTCCTTACTCTTACACTCGTTAGTTATCTGTTAAAATCTCAACCTACACATCTCCAAAGATCATGAAATTTCACGGGGGCCTAGCCAAGACCGTTGTGCATCACTTTTCTCTTGGACACGTTGAGAGAAAAATTAGTTTTCTTGCACTAACGATCGTTTTAATCGAAATAGTGAAAATCTCACATTCTGATATGGTACCCCTTTGTGAAATGTGGCCCGACCAATCTCGAATTTTTTTTGCCACTAGTCACAATCAATTTGTACTACTAAGAAATGAATATGAAGAATGGTTTTGGGTTAAAATTTGTTGAAATGGCCCCCTAATTGAAAATATTCTTCTTTTCAGGGAAATTTTAACAAGTTTTTTCCTTACTCTTACACTCGTTAGTTATCTCGTTAAAATCTCAACCTACACATCTCCAAAGATCATGAAATTGCAGCGGTGCCCAGCCAAGACCGTTGTGCATCACTTTTCTCTTGGACACGTTGAGAGAAAAATTAGTTTTCTTGCACTAACGATCGTTTTAATCGAAATAGTGAAAATCTCACATTTCGATATGGTACCCCTTTGTGAAATGTGGCCCGACCAATCTCGAAATTTTTTTGCCACTAGTCACAATCAATTTGTACTACTAAGAAATGAATATGAAGAATGGTTTTGGGTTAAAATTTGTTGAAATGGCCCCCTAATTGAAAATATTCTTCTTTTCAGTGGGAAATTTTAACAAGTTTTTTCCTTACTCTTACACTCGTTAGTTATCCGTTAAAATCTCAACCTACACATCTCCAAAGATCATGAAATTTCACGGGGCCTAGCCAAGACCGTTGTGCATCACTTTTCTCTTGGACACGTTGAGAGAAAAATTAGTTTTCTTGCACTAACGATCGTTTTAATCGAAATAGTGAAAATCTCACATTTTCGATAGTTGTACCCCTTTGTGAAATGTGGCCCGGACCAATCTCGGAATATTTTTTGCCACTAGTCACAATCAATTTGTACTACTAAGAAATGAATATGAAGAATGGTTTTGGGTTAAAATTTGTTGAAATGGCCCCCTAATTGAAAATATTCTTCTTTTCGTGGGAAATTTTAACAAGTTTTTTCCTTACTCTTACACTCGTTAGTTATCTCGTTAAAATCTCAACCTACACATCTCCAAAGATCATGAAATTTCACGGGCCTAGCCAAGACCGTTGTGCATCACTTTTCTCTTGGACACGTTGAGAGAAAAATTAGTTTTCTTGCACTAACGATCGTTTTAATCGAAATAGTGAAAATCTCACATTTCGATAAGGGTACCCCTTTGTGAAATGTGGCCCGACCAATCTCGAATTTTTTTTGCCACTAGTCACAATCAATTTGTACTACTAAGAAATGAATATGAAGAATGGTTTTGGGTTAAAATTTGTTGAAATGGCCCCCTAATTGAAAATATTCTTCTTTTCAGGGGAAATTTTAACAAGTTTTTTCCTTACTCTTACACTCGTTAGTTATCTGTTCGAATCTCAACCTACACATCTCCGAAGATTATGAAATTTCACGGGGCCTAGCCAAGACCGTTGTGCATCACTTTTCTCTTGGACACGTTGAGAGAAAAATTAGTTTTCTTGCACTAACGATCGTTTTAATCGAAATAGTGAAAATCTCACATTTCTGATAAAGGTACCCCTTTGTGAAATGTGGCCCGGACCAATCTCGGAATTTTTTTTGCCACTAGTCACAATCAATTTGTACTACTAAGAAATGAATATGAAGAATGGTTTTGGGTTAAAATTTGTTGAAATGGCCCCCTAATTGAAAATATTCTTCTTTTCATGAGAAATTTTAACAAGTTTTTTCCTTACTCTTACACTCGTTAGTTATCTGTTAAAATCTCAACCTACACATCTCCAAAGATCATGAAATTTCACGGAGGCGTAGCCAAGACCGTTGTGCATCACTTTTCTCTTGGACACGTTGAGAGAAAAATTAGTTTTCTTGCACTAACGATCGTTTTAATCGAAATAGTGAAAATCTCACATTTCGATAAGGTACCCCTTTGTGAAATGTGGCCCGACCAATCTCGAATTTTTTTTGCCACTAGTCACAATCAATTTGTACTACTAAGAAATGAATATGAAGAATGGTTTTGGGTTAAAATTTGTTGAAATGGCCCCCTAATTGAAAATATTCTTCTTTTCAGGGGAAATTTTTACAAGTTTTTTTCTTACTCTTACATTCGTTAGTTATCTGTTAAAATCTCAACCTACACATCTCCAAAGATCATGAAATTTCACGGAGGCCTAGCCAAGACCGTTGTGCATCACTTTTCTCTTGGACACGTTGAGAGAAAAATTAGTTTTCTTGCACTAACGATCGTTTTAATCGAAATAGTGAAAATCTCACATTTCTGATAAGGTACCCCTTTGTGAAATGTGGCCCGACCAATCTCGGAATTTTTTTGCCACTAGTCACAATCAATTTGTACTACTAAGAAATGAATATGAAGAATGGTTTTGGGTTAAAATTTGTTGAAATGGCCCCCTAATTGAAAATATTCTTCTTTTCAGGAGAAATTTTAACAAGTTTTTTCCTTACTCTTACACTCGTTAGTTATCTGTTAAAATCTCAACCTACACATCTCCAAAGATCATGAAATTTCACGAGGGCTTAGCCAAGACCGTTGTGCATCACTTTTCTCTTGGACACGTTGAGAGAAAAATTAGTTTTCTTGCACTAACGATCGTTTTAATCGAAATAGTGAAAATCTCACATTTCTGATAGTGGTACCCCTTTGTGAAATGTGGCCCGACCAATCTCGAATATTTTTTGCCACTAGTCACAATCAATTTGTACTACTAAGAAATGAATATGAAGAATGGTTTTGGGTTAAAATTTGTTGAAATGGCCCCCTAATTGAAAATATTCTTCTTTTCAGGGGAAATTTTAACAAGTTTTTTCCTTACTCTTACACTCGTTAGTTATCTGTTAAAATCTCAACCTACTCATCTCCAAAGATCATGAAAGCCTAGCCAAGACCGTTGTGCATCACTTTTCTCTTGGACACGTTGAGAGAAAAATTAGTTTTCTTGCACTAACGATCGTTTTAATCGAAATAGTGAAAATCTCACATTTCGATAAGGGTACCCCTTTGTGAAATGTGGCCCGACCAATCTCGAATTTTTTTTGCCACTAGTCACAATCAATTTGTACTACTAAGAAATGAATATGAAGAATGGTTTTGGGTTAAAATTTGTTGAAATGGCCCCCTAATTGAAAATATTCTTCTTTTCGTGGGAAATTTTAACAAGTTTTTTCCTTACTCTTACACTCGTTAGTTATCTCGTTAAAATCTCAACCTACACATCTCCAAAGATCATGAAATTTCACGGGGCCTAGCCAAGACCGTTGTGCATCACTTTTCTCTTGGACACGTTGAGAGAAAAATTAGTTTTCTTGCACTAACGATCGTTTTAATCGAAATAGTGAAAATCTCACATTTCGATAAGGGTACCCCTTTGTGAAATGTGGCCCGACCAATCTCGAATTTTTTTTGCCACTAGTCACAATCAATTTGTACTACTAAGAAATGAATATGAAGAATGGTTTTGGGTTAAAATTTGTTGAAATGGCCCCCTAATTGAAAATATTCTTCTTTTCGTGGGAAATTTTAACAAGTTTTTTCCTTACTCTTACACTCGTTAGTTATCTCGTTAAAATCTCAACCTACACATCTCCAAAGATCATGAAATTTCACGGGGCCTAGCCAAGACCGTTGTGCATCACTTTTCTCTTGGACACGTTGAGAGAAAAATTAGTTTTCTTGCACTAACGATCGTTTTAATCGAAATAGTGAAAATCTCACATTTCGATATGTGGTACCCCTTTGTGAAATGTGGCCCGACCAATCTCGAATTTTTTTTGCCACTAGTCACAATCAATTTGTACTACTAAGAAATGAATATGAAGAATGGTTTTGGGTTAAAATTTGTTGAAATGGCCCCCTAATTGAAAATATTCTTCTTTTCGTGGGAAATTTTAACAAGTTTTTTCCTTACTCTTACACTCGTTAGTTATCTGTTAAAATCTCAACCTACACATCTCCAAAGATCATGAAATTTCACGGGGGCCTAGCCAAGACCGTTGTGCATCACTTTTCTCTTGGACACGTTGAGAGAAAAATTAGTTTTCTTGCACTAACGATCGTTTTAATCGAAATAGTGAAAATCTCACATTTCGATAAGTGGTACCCCTTTGTGAAATGTGGCCCGGACCAATCTCGGAATATTTTTTGCCACTAGTCACAATCAATTTGTACTACTAAGAAATGAATATGAAGAATGGTTTTGGGTTAAAATTTGTTGAAATGGCCCCCTAATTGAAAATATTCTTCTTTCATGGGAAATTTTAATAAGTTTTTTCCTTACTCTTACACTCGTTAGTTATCTGTTAAAATCTCAACCTACACATCTCCAAAGATCATGAAATTTCACGGGCCTAGCCAAGACCGTTGTGCATCACTTTTCTCTTGGACACGTTGAGAGAAAAATTAGTTTTCTTGCACTAACGATCGTTTTAATCGAAATAGTGAAAATCTCACATTTCGATAAGGGTACCCCTTTGTGAAATGTGGCCCGACCAATCTCGAATATTTTTTGCCACTAGTCACAATCAATTTGTACTACTAAGAAATGAATATGAAGAATGGTTTTGGGTTAAAATTTGTTGAAATGGCCCCCTAATTGAAAATATTCTTCTTTTCAGTGGAAATTTTAACAAGTTTTTTCCTTACTCTTACACTCGTTAGTTATCTCGTTAAAATCTCAACCTACACATCTCCAAAGATCATGAAATTTCACGGGGCCTAGCCAAGACCGTTGTGCATCACTTTTCTCTTGGACACGTTGAGAGAAAAATTAGTTTTCTTGCACTAACGATCGTTTTAATCGAAATAGTGAAAATCTCACATTTCGATAAGGTACCCCTTTGTGAAATGTGGCCCGACCAATCTCGGATATTTTTTGCCACTAGTCACAATCAATTTGTACTACTAAGAAATGAATATGAAGAATGGTTTTGGGTTAAAATTTGTTGAAATGGCCCCCTAATTGAAAATATTCTTCTTTTCGTGGGAAATTTTAACAAGTTTTTTCCTTACTCTTACACTCGTTAGTTATCCGTTAAAATCTCAACCTACACATCTCCAAAGATCATGAAATTTCACGGGGCCTAGCCAAGACCGTTGTGCATCACTTTTCTCTTGGACACGTTGAGAGAAAAATTAGTTTTCTTGCACTAACGATCGTTTTAATCGAAATAGTGAAAATCTCACATTTCGATATTGGTACCCCTTTGTGAAATGTGGCCCGACCAATCTCGAATATTTTTTGCCACTAGTCACAATCAATTTGTACTACTAAGAAATGAATATGAAGAATGGTTTTGGGTTAAAATTTGTTGAAATGGCCCCCTAATTGAAAATATTCTTCTTTTCAGGGAAATTTTAACAAGTTTTTTCCTTACTCTTACACTCGTTAGTTATCTCGTTAAAATCTCAACCTACACATCTCCAAAGATCATGAAATTTCACGGGGCCTAGCCAAGACCGTTGTGCATCACTTTTCTCTTGGACACGTTGAGAGAAAAATTAGTTTTCTTGCACTAACGATCGTTTTAATCGAAATAGTGAAAATCTCACATTTCGATAATGGTACCCCTTTGTGAAATGTGGCCCGACCAATCTCGAATTTTTTTTGCCACTAGTCACAATCAATTTGTACTACTAAGAAATGAATATGAAGAATGGTTTTGGGTTAAAATTTGTTGAAATGGCCCCCTAATTGAAAATATTCTTCTTTTCGTGGGAAATTTTAACAAGTTTTTTCCTTACTCTTACACTCGTTAGTTATCCGTTAAAATCTCAACCTACACATCTCCAAAGATCATGAAATTTCACGGGGCCTAGCCAAGACCGTTGTGCATCACTTTTCTCTTGGACACGTTGAGAGAAAAATTAGTTTTCTTGCACTAACGATCGTTTTAATCGAAATAGTGAAAATCTCACATTTCCGATAAGGGTACCCCTTTGTGAAATGTGGCCCGACCAATCTCGAATTTTTTTTGCCACTAGTCACAATCAATTTGTACTACTAAGAAATGAATATGAAGAATGGTTTTGGGTTAAAATTTGTTGAAATGGCCCCCTAATTGAAAATATTCTTCTTTTCGTGGGAAATTTTAACAAGTTTTTTCCTTACTCTTACACTCGTTAGTTATCTCGTTAAAATCTCAACCTACACATCTCCAAAGATCATGAAATTTCACGGGGCCTAGCCAAGACCGTTGTGCATCACTTTTCTCTTGGACACGTTGAGAGAAAAATTAGTTTTCTTGCACTAACGATCGTTTTAATCGAAATAGTGAAAATCTCACATTTCGATAAGGTACCCCTTTGTGAAATGTGGCCCGACCAATCTCGAATTTTTTTTGCCACTAGTCACAATCAATTTGTACTACTAAGAAATGAATATGAAGAATGGTTTTGGGTTAAAATTTGTTGAAATGGCCCCCTAATTGAAAATATTCTTCTTTTCAGGGGAAATTTTAACAAGTTTTTTCCTTACTCTTACACTCGTTAGTTATCTCGTTAAAATCTCAACCTACACATCTCCAAAGATCATGAAATTTCACGGGGCCTAGCCAAGACCGTTGTGCATCACTTTTCTCTTGGACACGTTGAGAGAAAAATTAGTTTTCTTGCACTAACGATCGTTTTAATCGAAATAGTGAAAATCTCACATTTCGATAAGGGTACCCCTTTGTGAAATGTGGCCCGACCAATCTCGAATTTTTTTTGCCACTAGTCACAATCAATTTGTACTACTAAGAAATGAATATGAAGAATGGTTTTGGGTTAAAATTTGTTGAAATGGCCCCCTAATTGAAAATATTCTTCTTTTCGTGGGAAATTTTAACAAGTTTTTTCCTTACTCTTACACTCGTTAGTTATCTCGTTAAAATCTCAACCTACACATCTCCAAAGATCATGAAATTTCACGGGGCCTAGCCAAGACCGTTGTGCATCACTTTTCTCTTGGACACGTTGAGAGAAAAATTAGTTTTCTTGCACTAACGATCGTTTTAATCGAAATAGTGAAAATCTCACATTTCGATAAGGGTACCCCTTTGTGAAATGTGCCCCGGACCAATCTCGGAATATTTTTTGCCACTAGTCACAATCAATTTGTACTACTAAGAAATGAATATGAAGAATGGTTTTGGGTTAAAATTTGTTGAAATGCCCCCCTAATTGAAAATATTCTTCTTTTCAGGGGGAAATTTTAACAAGTTGTTTCCTTACTCTTACACTCGTTAGTTATATGGTGAAATCTCAACCTACACATCTCCAAAGATCATGAAATTTCACGGGGGCCTAGCCAAGACAGTTGTGCATCACTTTTCTCTTGGACACGTTGAGAGAAAAATTAGTTTTCTTGCACTAACGATCGTTTTAATCGAAATAGTGAAAATCTCACATTTCTGATAGTGGTACCCCTTTGTGAAATGTGGCCCGGACCAATCTCGAATTTTTTTTGCCACTAGTCACAATCAATTTGTACTACTAAGAAATGAATATGAAGAATGGTTTTGGGTTAAAATTTGTTGAAATGGCCCCCTAATTGAAAATATTCTTCTTTTCAGGGGAAATTTTAACAAGTTTTTTCCTTACTCTTACACTCGTTAGTTATATGTTAAAATCTCTACCTACACATCTCCAAAGATCATGAAATTTCACGGGGGCCTAGCCAAGACCGTTGTGCATCACTTTTCTCTTGGACACGTTGAGAGAAAAATTAGTTTTCTTGCACTAACGATCGTTTTAATCGAAATAGTGAAAATCTCACATTTCCGATAAGGTACCCCTTTGTGAAATGTGGCCCGACCAATCTCGAATTTTTTTTGCCACTAGTCACAATCAATTTGTACTACTAAGAAATGAATATGAAGAATGGTTTTGGGTTAAAATTTGTTGAAATGGCCCCCTAATTGAAAATATTCTTCTTTTCAGGGAAATTTTAACAAGTTTTTTCCTTACTCTTACACTCGTTTGTTATCTGTTAAAATCTCAACCTACACATCTCCAAAGATCATGAAATTTCACGGGCCTAGCCAAGACCGTTGTGCATCACTTTTCTCTTGGACACGTTGAGAGAAAAATTAGTTTTCTTGCACTAACGATCGTTTTAATCGAAATAGTGAAAATCTCACATTTCTGATAAGGTACCCCTTTGTGAAATGTGGCCCGACCAATCTCGAAATATTTTTTGCCACTAGTCACAATCAATTTGTACTACTAAGAAATGAATATGAAGAATGGTTTTGGGTTAAAATTTGTTGAAATGGCCCCCTAATTGAAAATATTCTTCTTTTCAGTGGAAGATTTTACAAGTTTTTTCCTTACTCTTACACTCGTTAGTTATCTGTTAAAATCTCAACCTACACATCTCCAAAGATCATGAAATTTCACGGGGCCTAGCCAAGACCGTTGTGCATCACTTTTCTCTTGGACACGTTGAGAGAAAAATTAGTTTTCTTGCACTAACGATCGTTTTAATCGAAATAGTGAAAATCTCACATTTCGATAAGGTACCCCTTTGTGAAATGTGGCCCGACCAATCTCGAATATTTTTTGCCACTAGTCACAATCAATTTGTACTACTAAGAAATGAATATGAAGAATGGTTTTGGGTTAAAATTTGTTGAAATGGCCCCCTAATTGAAAATATTCTTCTTTTCATGGGAAATTTTAACAAGTTTTTTCCTTACTCTTACACTCGTTAGTTATCTGTTAAAATCTCAACCTACACATCTCCAAAGATCATGAAATTTCACGGGGGCCTAGCCAAGACCGTTGTGCATCACTTTTCTCTTGGACACGTTGAGAGAAAAATTAGTTTTCTTGCACTAACGATCGTTTTAATCGAAATAGTGAAAATCTCACATTTCGATATGGTACCCCTTTGTGAAATGTGGCCCGACCAATCTCGAATATTTTTTGCCACTAGTCACAATCAATTTGTACTACTAAGAAATGAATATGAAGAATGGTTTTGGGTTAAAATTTGTTGAAATGGCCCCCTAATTGAAAATATTCTTCTTTTCAGGGGAAATTTTAACAAGTTTTTTCCTTACTCTTACACTCGTTAGTTATCTGTTAAAATCTCAACCTACACATGTCCAAAGATCATGAAATTTCACGGAAGCCTAGCCAAGACCGTTGTGCATCACTTTTCTCTTGGACACGTTGAGAGAAAAATTAGTTTTCTTGCACTAACGATCGTTTTAATCGAAATAGTGAAAATCTCACATTTCAGATAGTGGTACCCCTTTGTGAAATGTGGCCCGACCAATCTCGAATTTTTTTTGCCACTAGTCACAATCAATTTGTACTACTAAGAAATGAATATGAAGAATGGTTTTGGGTTAAAATTTGTTGAAATGGCCCCCTAATTGGAAATATTCTTCTTTTAAGGGAAATTTTAACAAGTTTTTTCCTTACTCTTACACTCGTTAGTTATCTGTTAAAATCTCAACCTACACATCTCTAAAGATCATGAAATTTCACGGGTGCCTAGCCAAGACCGTTGTGCATCACTTTTCTCTTGGACACGTTGAGAGAAAAATTAGTTTTCTTGCACTAACGATCGTTTTAATCGAAATAGTGAAAATCTCACATTTCCGATAGTGGTACCCCTTTGTGAAATGTGGCCCGACCAATCTCGAATATTTTTTGCCACTAGTCACAATCAATTTGTACTACTAAGAAATGAATATGAAGAATGGTTTTGGGTTAAAATTTGTTGAAATGGCCCCCTAATTGAAAATATTCTTCTTTTCATGGGAAATTTTAACAAGTTTTTTCCTTACTCTTACACTCGTTAGTTATCTGTTAAAATCTCAACCTACACATCTCCAAAGATCATGAAATTTCACGGGGGCCTAGCCAAGACCGTTGTGCATCACTTTTCTCTTGGACACGTTGAGAGAAAAATTAGTTTTCTTGCACTAACGATCGTTTTAATCGAAATAGTGAAAATCTCACATTTCGATAAGGTACCCCTTTGTGAAATGTGGCCCGACCAATCTCGAATTTTTTTTGCCACTAGTCACAATCAATTTGTACTACTAAGAAATGAATATGAAGAATGGTTTTGGGTTAAAATTTGTTGAAATGGCCCCCTAATTGAAAATATTCTTCTTTTCGGGGGAAATTTTAACAAGTTTTTTCCTTACTCTTACACTCGTTAGTTATCTCGTTAAAATCTCAACCTACACATCTCCAAAGATCATGAAATTTCACGGGGCCTAGCCAAGACCGTTGTGCATCACTTTTCTCTTGGACACGTTGAGAGAAAAATTAGTTTTCTTGCACTAACGATCGTTTTAATCGAAATAGTGAAAATCTCACATTTCCGATAAGGTACCCCTTTGTGAAATGTGGCCCGACCAATCTCAGAATTTTTTTTGCCACTAGTCACAATCAATTTGTACTACTAAGAAATGAATATGAAGAATGGTTTTGGGTTAAAATTTGTTGAAATGGCCCCCTAATTGAAAATATTCTTCTTTTCATGGGAAATTTTAACAAGTTTTTTCCTTACTCTTACACTCGTTAGTTATCTGTTAAAATCTCAACCTACACATCTCCAAAGATCATGAAATTTCACGGGGGCCTAGCCAAGACCGTTGTGCATCACTTTTCTCTTGGACACGTTGAGAGAAAAATTAGTTTTCTTGCACTAACGATCGTTTTAATCGAAATAGTGAAAATCTCACATTTCTGATAGTGGTACCCCTTTGTGAAATGTGGCCCGACCAATCTCGAATATTTTTTGCCACTAGTCACAATCAATTTGTACTACTAAGAAATGAATATGAAGAATGGTTTTGGGTTAAAATTTGTTGAAATGGCCCCCTAATTGAAAATATTCTTCTTTTCGTGGGAAATTTTAACAAGTTTTTTCCTTACTCTTACACTCGTTAGTTATCTCGTTAAAATCTCAACCTACACATCTCCAAAGATCATGAAATTTCACGGGGCCTAGCCAAGACCGTTGTGCATCACTTTTCTCTTGGACACGTTGAGAGAAAAATTAGTTTTCTTGCACTAACGATCGTTTTAATCGAAATAGTGAAAATCTCACATTTCCGATAAGGGTACCCCTTTGTGAAATGTGGCCCGACCAATCTCGTAATTTTTTTTGCCACTAGTCACAATCAATTTGTACTACTAAGAAATGAATATGAAGAATGGTTTTGGGTTAAAATTTGTTGAAATGGCCCCCTAATTGAAAATATTCTTCTTTTCGTGGGAAATTTTAACAAGTTTTTTCCTTACTCTTACACTCGTTAGTTATCTCGTTAAAATCTCAACCTACACATCTCCAAAGATCATGAAATTTCACAGGGGCCTAGCCAAGACCGTTGTGCATCACTTTTCTCTTGGACACGTTGAGAGAAAAATTAGTTTTCTTGCACTAACGATCGTTTTAATCGAAATAGTGAAAATCTCACATTTCGATAAGGTACCCCTTTGTGAAATGTGGCCCGGACCAATCTCGGAATTTTTTTGCCACTAGTCACAATCAATTTGTACTACTAAGAAATGAATATGAAGAATGGTTTTGGGTTAAAATTTGTTGAAATGGCCCCCTAATTGAAAATATTCTTCTTTTCAGGGGAAATTTTAACAAGTTTTTTCCTTACTCTTACACTCGTTAGTTATCTGTTAAGATCTCAACCTACACATCTCCAAAGATCACGAAATTTCCCGGGGGCCTAGCCAAGACCGTTGTGCATCACTTTTCTCTTGGAGACGTTGAGAGAAAAATTAGTTTTCTTGCACTAACGATCGTTTTAATCGAAATAGTGAAAATCTCACATTTCCGATAGTGGTACCCCTTTGTGAAATGTGGCCCGGACCAATCTCAGAATTTTTTTTGCCACTAGTCACAATCAATTTGTACTACTAAGAAATGAATATGAAGAATGGTTTTGGGTTAAAATTTGTTGAAATGGCCCCCTAATTGAAAATATTCTTCTTTTCATGGGAAATTTTAACAAGTTTTTTCCTTACTCTTACACTCGTTAGTTATCTGATAAAATCTCAACCTACACATCTCCAAAGATCACGAAATTTCCCGGGGGCCTAGCCAAGACCGTTGTGCATCACTTTTCTCTTGGACACGTTGAGAGAAAAATTAGTTTTCTTGCACTAACGATCGTTTTAATCGAAATAGTGAAAATCTCACATTTCTGATAGTGGTACCACTTTGTGAAATGTGGCCCGACCAATCTCGGAATATTTTTTGCCACTAGTCACAATCAATTTGTACTACTAAGAAATGAATATGAAGAATGGTTTTGGGTTAAAATTTGTTGAAATGGCCCCCTAATTGAAAATATTCTTCTTTTCAGGGGAAATTTTAACAAGTTTTTTCCTTACTCTTACACTCGTTAGTTATCTGTTAAAATCTCAACCTACACATCTCCAAAGATCATGAAATTTCACGTGGGCCTAGCCAAGACCGTTGTGCATCACTTTTCTCTTGGACACGTTGAGAGAAAAATTAGTTTTCTTGCACTAACGATCGTTTTAATCGAAATAGTGAAAATCTCACATTTCGATAAGGTACCCCTTTGTGAAATGTGGCCCGGACCAATCTCGGAATTTTTTTTGCCACTAGTCACAATCAATTTGTACTACTAAGAAATGAATATGAAGAATGGTTTTGGGTTAAAATTTGTTGAAATGGCCCCCTAATTGAAAATATTCTTCTTTTCAGGAGAAATTTTAACAAGTTTTTTCCTTACTCTTACACTCGTTAGTTATCCGTTAAAATCTCAACCTACACATCTCCAAAGATCATGAAATTTCACGAGGGCCTAGCCAAGACCGTTGTGCATCACTTTTCTCTTGGACACGTTGAGAGAAAAATTAGTTTTCTTGCACTAACGATCGTTTTAATCGAAATAGTGAAAATCTCACATTTCTGATAGTGGTACCCCTTTGTGAAATGTGGCCCGGACCAATCTCGAATTTTTTTTGCCACTAGTCACAATCAATTTGTACTACTAAGAAATGAATATGAAGAATGGTTTTGGGTTAAAATTTGTTGAAATGGCCCCCTAATTGAAAATATTCTTCTTTTCAGGGGAAATTTTAACAAGTTTTTTCCTTACTCTTACACTCGTTAGTTATCTGTTAAAATCTCAACCTACACATCTCCAAAGATCATGAAATTTCACGGGGCCTAGCCAAGACCGTTGTGCATCACTTTTCTCTTGGACACGTTGAGAGAAAAATTAGTTTTCTTGCACTAACGATCGTTTTAATCGAAATAGTGAAAATCTCACATTTCGATAAGGTACCCCTTTGTGAAATGTGGCCCGACCAATCTCGAATATTTTTTGCCACTAGTCACAATCAATTTGTACTACTAAGAAATGAATATGAAGAATGGTTTTGGGTTAAAATTTGTTGAAATGGCCCCCTAATTGAAAATATTCTTCTTTTCAGGGGAAATTTTAACAAGTTTTTTCCTTACTCTTACACTCGTTAGTTATCTGTTAAAATCTCAACCTACACATCTCCAAAGATCATGAAATTTCACGGGGCCTAGCCAAGACCGTTGTGCATCACTTTTCTCTTGGACACGTTGAGAGAAAAATTAGTTTTCTTGCACTAACGATCGTTTTAATCGAAATAGTGAAAATCTCACATTTCGATAAGGTACCCCTTTGTGAAATGTGGCCCGACCAATCTCGGAATTTTTTTGCCACTAGTCACAATCAATTTGTACTACTAAGAAATGAATATGAAGAATGGTTTTGGGTTAAAATTTGTTGAAATGGCCCCCTAATTGAAAATATTCTTCTTTTCGTGGGAAATTTTAACAAGTTTTTTCCTTACTCTTACACTCGTTAGTTATCTCGTTAAAATCTCAACCTACACATCTCCAAAGATCATGAAATTTCACGGGGGCCTAGCCAAGACCGTTGTGCATCACTTTTCTCTTGGACACGTTGAGAGAAAAATTAGTTTTCTTGCACTAACGATCGTTTTAATCGAAATAGTGAAAATCTCACATTTCGATAAGGTACCCCTTTGTGTAATGTGGCCCGGACCAATCTCGGAATATTTTTTGCCACTAGTCACAATCAATTTGTACTACTAAGAAATGAATATGAAGAATGGTTTTGGGTTAAAATTTGTTGAAATGGCCCCCTAATTGAAAATATTCTTCTTTTCAGGGCATATTTTAACAAGTTTTTTCCTTACTCTTACAATCGTTAGTTATCTGTTAAAATCTCAACCTACACATCTCCAAAGATCATGAAATTTCACGAGGGCCTAGCCAAGACCGTTGTGCATCACTTTTCTCTTGGACACGTTGAGAGAAAAATTAGTTTTCTTGCACTAACGATCGTTTTAATCGAAATAGTGAAAATCTCACATTTCTGATAAGGTACCCCTTTGTGAAATGTGGCCCGACCAATCTCGAATTTTTTTTGCCACTAGTCACAATCAATTTGTACTACTAAGAAATGAATATGAAGAATGGTTTTGGGTTAAAATTTGTTGAAATGGCCCCCTAATTGAAAATATTCTTCTTTTCGTGGGAAATTTTAACAAGTTTTTTCCTTACTCTTACACTCGTTAGTTATCTGTTAAAATCTCAACCTACACATCTCCAAAGATCATGAAATTTCACGGGGGCCTAGCCAAGACCGTTGTGCATCACTTTTCTCTTGGACACGTTGAGAGAAAAATTAGTTTTCTTGCACTAACGATCGTTTTAATCGAAATAGTGAAAATCTCACATTTCGATAAGGTACCCCTTTGTGAAATGTGGCCCGACCAATCTCGAATATTTTTTGCCACTAGTCACAATCAATTTGTACTACTAAGAAATGAATATGAAGAATGGTTTTGGGTTAAAATTTGTTGAAATGGCCCCCTAATTGAAAATATTCTTCTTTTCAGGAGAAATTTTAACAAGTTTTTTCCTTACTCTTACACTCGTTAGTTATCCGTTAAAATCTCAACCTACACATCTCCAAAGATCATGAAATTTCACGGGGCCTAGCCAAGACCGTTGTGCATCACTTTTCTCTTGGACACGTTGAGAGAAAAATTAGTTTTCTTGCACTAACGATCGTTTTAATCGAAATAGTGAAAATCTCACATTTCGATATGGTACCCCTTTGTGAAATGTGGCCCGACCAATCTCGAAATTTTTTTGCCACTAGTCACAATCAATTTGTACTACTAAGAAATGAATATGAAGAATGGTTTTGGGTTAAAATTTGTTGAAATGGCCCCCTAATTGAAAATATTCTTCTTTTCAGTGGGAAATTTTAACAAGTTTTTTCCTTACTCTTACACTCGTTAGTTATCTCGTTAAAATCTCAACCTACACATCTCCAAAGATCATGAAATTTCACAGGGCCTAGCCAAGACCGTTGTGCATCACTTTTCTCTTGGACACGTTGAGAGAAAAATTAGTTTTCTTGCACTAACGATCGTTTTAATCGAAATAGTGAAAATCTCACATTTCGATATGGTACCCCTTTGTGAAATGTGGCCCGACCAATCTCGAATATTTTTTGCCACTAGTCACAATCAATTTGTACTACTAAGAAATGAATATGAAGAATGGTTTTGGGTTAAAATTTGTTGAAATTGCCCCCTAATTAAAAATATTCTTCTTTTCGGGGGAAATTTTAACAAGTTTTTTCCTTACTCTTACACTCGAGTTTATCAGTTAAAATCTCAACCTACACATCTCCAAAGATCATGAAATTTCACGGGGGCCTAGCCAAGACCGTTGTGCATCACTTTTCTCTTGGACACGTTGAGAGAAAAATTAGTTTTCTTGCACTAACGATCGTTTTAATCGAAATAGTGAAAATCTCACATTTCGATAAGGTACCCCTTTGTGAAATGTGGCCCGACCAATCTCGAATATTTTTTGCCACTAGTCACAATCAATTTGTACTACTAAGAAATGAATATGAAGAATGGTTTTGGGTTAAAATTTGTTGAAATGGCCCCCTAATTGAAAATATTCTTCTTTTCAGTGGAAATTTTAACAAGTTTTTTCCTTACTCTTACACTCGTTAGTTATCTGTTAAAATCTCAACCTACACATCTCCAAAGATCATCAAATTTCACGGGGGCCTAGCCAAGACCGTTGTGCATCACTTTTCTCTTGGACACGTTGAGAGAAAAATTAGTTTTCTTGCACTAACGATCGTTTTAATCGAAATAGTGAAAATCTCACATTTCTGATATAGTGGTACCCCTTTGTGAAATGTGGCCCGACCAATCTCGAATATTTTTTGCCACTAGTCACAATCAATTTGTACTACTAAGAAATGAATATGAAGAATGGTTTTGGGTTAAAATTTGTTGAAATGGCCCCCTAATTGAAAATATTCTTCTTTTCTTGGGAAATTTTAACAAGTTTTTTCCTTACTCTTACACTCGTTAGTTATCTCGTTAAAATCTCAACCTACACATCTCCAAAGATCATGAAATTTCACTGGGGCCTAGCCAAGACCGTTGTGCATCACTTTTCTCTTGGACACGTTGAGAGAAAAATTAGTTTTCTTGCACTAACGATCGTTTTAATCGAAATAGTGAAAATCTCACATTTCTGATAGTGGTACCCCTTTGTGAAATGTGGCCCAGACCAATCTCGGAATATTTTTTGCCACTAGTCACAATCAATTTGTACTACTAAGAAATGAATATGAAGAATGGTTTTGGGTTAAAATTTGTTGAAATGGCCCCCTAATTGAAAATATTCTTCTTTTCAGGGGAAATTTTAACAAGTTTTTTCCTTACTCTTACACTCGTTAGTTATCTGTTAAAATCTCAACCTACACATCTCCAAAGATCATGAAATTTCACGGGGGCCTAGCCAAGACCGTTGTGCATCACTTTTCTCTTGGACACGTTGAGAGAAAAATTAGTTTTCTTGCACTAACGATCGTTTTAATCGAAATAGTGAAAATCTCACATTTCGATAAGGTACCCCTTTGTGAAATGTGGCCCGGACCAATCTCGAAATTTTTTTGCCACTAGTCACAATCAATTTGTACTACTAAGAAATGAATATGAAGAATGGTTTTGGGTTAAAATTTGTTGAAATGGCCCCCTAATTGAAAATATTCTTCTTTTAAGGGAAATTTTAACAAGTTTTTTCCTTACTCTTACACTCGTTAGTTATCTCGTTAAAATCTCAACCTACACATCTCCAAAGATCAAGAAATTTCAGGGGGCCTAGCCAAGACCGTTGTGCATCACTTTTCTCTTGGACACGTTGAGAGAAAAATTAGTTTTCTTGCACTAACGATCGTTTTAATCGAAATAGTGAAAATCTCACATTTCGATATGGTACCCCTTTGTGAAATGTGGACCGGACCAATCTCGAAATTTTTTTGCCACTAGTCACAATCAATTTGTACTACTAAGAAATGAATATGAAGAATGGTTTTGGGTTAAAATTTGTTGAAATGGCCCCCTAATTGAAAATATTCTTCTTTTCAGGGGAAATTTTAACAAGTTTTTTCCTTACTCTTACACTCGTTAGTTATCTGTTAAAATCTCAACCTACACATCTCCAAAGATCATGAAATTTCACGGGCGCCTAGCCAAGACCGTTGTGCATCACTTTTCTCTTGGACACGTTGAGAGAAAAATTAGTTTTCTTGCACTAACGATCGTTTTAATCGAAATAGTGAAAATCTCACATTTCCGATATGGTACCCCTTTGTGAAATGTGGCCCGACCAATCTCGAATATTTTTTGCCACTAGTCACAATCAATTTGTACTACTAAGAAATGAATATGAAGAATGGTTTTGGGTTAAAATTTGTTGAAATGGCCCCCTAATTGAAAATATTCTTCTTTTCGTGGGAAATTTTAACAAGTTTTTTCCTTACTCTTACACTCGTTAGTTATCTGTTAAAATCTCGACCTACACATCTGCAAAGATCATGAAATTTCACGGGTTCTAGCCAAGACCGTTGTGCATCACTTTTCTCTTGGACACGTTGAGAGAAAAATTAGTTTTCTTGCACTAACGATCGTTTTAATCGAAATAGTGAAAATCTCACATTTCGATATGGTACCCCTTTGTGAAATGTGGCCCGACCAATCTCGAATATTTTTTGCCACTAGTCACAATCAATTTGTACTACTAAGAAATGAATATGAAGAATGGTTTTGGGTTAAAATTTGTTGAAATGGCCCCCTAATTGAAAATATTCTTCTTTTCGTGGGAAATTTTAACAAGTTTTTTCCTTACTCTTACACTCGTTAGTTATCTGTTAAAATCTCAACCTACACATCTCCAAAGATCATGAAATTTCACGGGGGCCTAGCCAAGACCGTTGTGCATCACTTTTCTCTTGGACACGTTGAGAGAAAAATTAGTTTTCTTGCACTAACGATCGTTTTAATCGAAATAGTGAAAATCTCACATTTCGATAAGGTACCCCTTTGTGAAATGTGGCCCGACCAATCTCGGAATATTTTTTGCCACTAGTCACAATCAATTTGTACTACTAAGAAATGAATATGAAGAATGGTTTTGGGTTAAAATTTGTTGAAATGGCCCCCTAATTGAAAATATTCTTCTTTTCAGGGGAAATTTTAACAAGTTTTTTCCTTACTCTTACACTCGTTAGTTATCTGTTAAAATCTCAACCTACACATCTCCAAAGATCAGGAAATTTCACGTAGGCCTAGCCAAGACCGTTGTGCATCACTTTTCTCTTGGACACGTTGAGAGAAAAATTAGTTTTCTTGCACTAACGATCGTTTTAATCGAAATAGTGAAAATCTCACATTTCGATAAGGTACCCCTTTGTGAAATGTGGCCCGACCAATCTCGAATTTTTTTTGCCACTAGTCACAATCAATTTGTACTACTAAGAAATGAATATGAAGAATGGTTTTGGGTTAAAATTTGTTGAAATGGCCCCCTAATTGAAAATATTCTTCTTTTCTGGGGAAATTTTAACAAGTTTTTTCCTTACTCTTACACTCGTTAGTTATCATTTAAAATCTCAACCTACACATCTCCAAAGATCATGAAATTTCACGGAGGTCTAGCCAAGACCGTTGTGCATCACTTTTCTCTTGGACACGTTGAGAGAAAAATTAGTTTTCTTGCACTAACGATCGTTTTAATCGAAATAGTGAAAATCTCACATTTCTGATAAAGGTACCCCTTTGTGAAATGTGGCCCGACCAATCTCGAATTTTTTTTGCCACTAGTCACAATCAATTTGTACTACTAAGAAATGAATATGAAGAATGGTTTTGGGTTAAAATTTGTTGAAATGGCCCCCTAATTGAAAATATTCTTCTTTTCAGTGGAAATTTTAACAAGTTTTTTCCTTACTCTTACACTCGTTAGTTATCTCTTAAAATCTCAACCTACACATCTCCAAAGATCATGAAATTTCACGGGGGCCTAGCCAAGACCGTTGTGCATCACTTTTCTCTTGGACACGTTGAGAGAAAAATTAGTTTTCTTGCACTAACGATCGTTTTAATCGAAATAGTGAAAATCTCACATTTCTGATAAGGTACCCCTTTGTGAAATGTGGCCCAGACCAATCTCAGAATATTTTTTGCCACTAGTCACAATCAATTTGTACTACTAAGAAATGAATATGAAGAATGGTTTTGGGTTAAAATTTGTTGAAATGGCCCCCTAATTGAAAATATTCTTCTTTTCAGGGGAAATTTTAACAAGTTTTTTCCTTACTCTTACACTCGTTAGTTATCTGTTAAAATCTCAACCTACACATCTCCAAAGATCATGAAATTTCACTGGGGCCTAGCCAAGACCGTTGTGCATCACTTTTCTCTTGGACACGTTGAGAGAAAAATTAGTTTTCTTGCACTAACGATCGTTTTAATCGAAATAGTGAAAATCTCACATTTCTGATAGTGGTACCCCTTTGTGAAATGTGGCCCGGACCAATCTCAGAATATTTTTTGCCACTAGTCACAATCAATTTGTACTACTAAGAAATGAATATGAAGAATGGTTTTGGGTTAAAATTTGTTGAAATGGCCCCCTAATTGAAAATATTCTTCTTTTCAGGGGAAATTTTAACAAGTTTTTTCCTTACTCTTACACTCGTTAGTTATCTCTTAAAATCTCGACCTACACATCTCCAAAGATCATGAAATTTCACCGGGGCCTAGCCAAGACCGTTGTGCATCACTTTTCTCTTGGACACGTTGAGAGAAAAATTAGTTTTCTTGCACTAACGATCGTTTTAATCGAAATAGTGAAAATCTCACATTTCTGGATAAGTGGTACCCCTTTGTGAAATGTGGCCCGACCAATCTCGAATTTTTATTGCCACTAGTCACAATCAATTTGTACTACTAAGAAATGAATATGAAGAATGGTTTTGGGTTAAAATTTGTTGAAATGGCCCCCTAATTGAAAATATTCTTCTTTTCGTGGGAAATTTTAACAAGTTTTTTCCTTACTCTTACACTCGTTAGTTATCTCTTAAAATCTCGACCTACACATCTCCAAAGATCATGAAATTTCACGGGGTCTAGCCAAGACCGTTGTGCATCACTTTTCTCTTGGACACGTTGAGAGAAAAATTAGTTTTCTTGCACTAACGATCGTTTTAATCGAAATAGTGAAAATCTCACATTTCGATAAGGTACCCCTTTGTGAAATGTGGCCCCGACCAATCTCAGAATTTTTTTTGCCACTAGTCACAATCAATTTGTACTACTAAGAAATGAATATGAAGAATGGTTTTGGGTTAAAATTTGTTGAAATGGCCCCCTAATTGAAAATATTCTTCTTTTCATGGGAAATTTTAACAAGTTTTTTCCTTACTCTTACACTCGTTAGTTATCTGTTAAAATCTCGACCTACACATCTGCAAAGATCATGAAATTTCACGGGTTCTAGCCAAGACCGTTGTGCATCACTTTTCTCTTGGACACGTTGAGAGAAAAATTAGTTTTCTTGCACTAACGATCGTTTTAATCGAAATAGTGAAAATCTCACATTTCGATAAGGGTACCCCTTTGTGAAATGTGGCCCGACCAATCTCGAATATTTTTTGCCACTAGTCACAATCAATTTGTACTACTAAGAAATGAATATGAAGAATGGTTTTGGGTTAAAATTTGTTGAAATGGCCCCCTAATTGAAAATATTCTTCTTTTCAGGGGAAATTTTAACAAGTTTTTTCCTTACTCTTACACTCGTTAGTTATCTGTTAAAATCTCAACCTACACATCTCCAAAGATCATGAAATTTCACTGGGGCCTAGCCAAGACCGTTGTGCATCACTTTTCTCTTGGACACGTTGAGAGAAAAATTAGTTTTCTTGCACTAACGATCGTTTTAATCGAAATAGTGAAAATCTCACATTTCTGATAAGGTACCCCTTTGTGAAATGTGGCCCGACCAATCTCGAATATTTTTTGCCACTAGTCACAATCAATTTGTACTACTAAGAAATGAATATGAAGAATGGTTTTGGGTTAAAATTTGTTGAAATGGCCCCCTAATTGAAAATATTCTTCTTTTCAGGGGAAATTTTAACAAGTTTTTTCCTTACTCTTACACTCGTTAGTTATCTGTTAAAATCTCAACCTACACATCTCCAAAGATCATGAAATTTCACGGGCACCTAGCCAAGACCGTTGTGCATCACTTTTCTCTTGGACACGTTGAGAGAAAAATTAGTTTTCTTGCACTAACGATCGTTTTAATCGAAATAGTGAAAATCTCACAATTCGATAAGTGGTACCCCTTTGTGAAATGTGGCCCGGACCAATCTCGAATTTTTTTTGCCACTAGTCACAATCAATTTGTACTACTAAGAAATGAATATGAAGAATGGTTTTGGGTTAAAATTTGTTGAAATGGCCCCCTAATTGAAAATATTCTTCTTTTCAGGGGAAATTTTAACAAGTTTTTTCCTTACTCTTACACTCGTTAGTTATCTCTTAAAATCTCGACCTACACATCTCCAAAGATCATGAAATTTCACTGGGGCCTAGCCAAGACCGTTGTGCATCACTTTTCTCTTGGACACGTTGAGAGAAAAATTAGTTTTCTTGCACTAACGATCGTTTTAATCGAAATAGTGAAAATCTCACATTTCTGATACTGGTACCCCTTTGTGAAATGTGGCCCGGACCAATCTCGAATTTTTTTTGCCACTAGTCACAATCAATTTGTACTACTAAGAAATGAATATGAAGAATGGTTTTGGGTTAAAATTTGTTGAAATGGCCCCCTAATTGAAAATATTCTTCTTTTCAGGGGATATTTTAACAAGTTTTTTCCTTACTCTTACACTCGTTAGTTATCTGTTAAAATCTCAACCTACACATCTCCAAAGATCATGAAATTTCACGGGCGCCTAGCCAAGACCGTTGTGCATCACTTTTCTCTTGGACACGTTGAGAGAAAAATTAGTTTTCTTGCACTAACGATCGTTTTAATCGAAATAGTGAAAATCTCACATTTCGATAAGGGTACCCCTTTGTGAAATGTGGCCCCGACCAATCTCAGAATATTTTTTGCCACTAGTCACAATCAATTTGTACTACTAAGAAATGAATATGAAGAATGGTTTTGGGTTAAAATTTGTTGAAATGGCCCCCTAATTGAAAATATTCTTCTTTTCAGGGGAAATTTTAACAAGTTTTTTCCTTACTCTTACACTCGTTAGTTATCTGTTAAAATCTCAACCTACACATCTCCAAAGATCATGAAATTTCACTGGGGCCTAGCCAAGACCGTTGTGCATCACTTTTCTCTTGGACACGTTGAGAGAAAAATTAGTTTTCTTGCACTAACGATCGTTTTAATCGAAATAGTGAAAATCTCACATTTCTGATAGTGGTACCCCTTTGTGAAATGTGGCCCGGACCAATCTCGGAATATTTTTTGCCACTAGTCACAATCAATTTGTACTACTAAGAAATGAATATGAAGAATGGTTTTGGGTTAAAATTTGTTGAAATGGCCCCCTAATTGAAAATATTCTTCTTTTCAGGGGAAATTTTAACAAGTTTTTTCCTTACTCTTACACTCGTTAGTTATCTGTTAAAATCTCGACCTACACATCTCCAAAGATCATGAAATTTCACGGGCGCCTAGCCAAGACCGTTGTGCATCACTTTTCTCTTGGACACGTTGACAGAAAAATTAGTTTTCTTGCACTAACGATCGTTTTAATCGAAATAGTGAAAATCTCACATTTCTGATATAGGTACCCCTTTGTGAAATGTGGCCCGGACCAATCTCGGAATTTTTTTTGCCACTAGTCACAATCAATTTGTACTACTAAGAAATGAATATGAAGAATGGTTTTGGGTTAAAATTTGTTGAAATGGCCCCCTAATTGAAAATATTCTTCTTTCAGGGAAATTTTAACAAGTTTTTTCCTTACTCTTACACTCGTTAGTTATCTGTTAAAATCTCAACCTACACATCTCCAAAGATCATGAAATTTCACGGGGCCTAGCCAAGACCGTTGTGCATCACTTTTCTCTTGGACACGTTGAGAGAAAAATTAGTTTTCTTGCACTAACGATCGTTTTAATCGAAATAGTGAAAATCTCACATTTCCGATATGGTACCCCTTTGTGAAATGTGGCCCAGGCCAATCTCGAATTTTTTTTGCCACTAGTCACAATCAATTTGTACTACTAAGAAATGAATATGAAGAATGGTTTTGGGTTAAAATTTGTTGAAATGGCCCCCTAATTGAAAATATTCTTCTTTTCAGGGGAAATTTTAACAAGTTTTTTCCTTACTCTTACACTCGTTAGTTATCTCTTAAAATCTCAACCTACACATCTCCAAAGATCATGAAATTTCACGGGGCCTAGCCAAGACCGTTGTGCATCACTTTTCTCTTGGACACGTTGAGAGAAAAATTAGTTTTCTTGCACTAACGATCGTTTTAATCGAAATAGTGAAAATCTCACATTTCTGATATTGGTACCCCTTTGTGAAATGTGGCCCGGACCAATCTCGGAATATTTTTTGCCACTAGTCACAATCAATTTGTACTACTAAGAAATGAATATGAAGAATGGTTTTGGGTTAAAATTTGTTGAAATGGCCCCCTAATTGAAAATATTCTTCTTTTCAGGGGAAATTTTAACAAGTTTTTTCCTTACTCTTACACTCGTTAGTTATCTGTTAAAATCTCGACCTACACATCTCCAAAGATCATGAAATTTCACGGGGCCTAGCCAAGACCGTTGTGCATCACTTTTCTCTTGGACACGTTGAGAGAAAAATTAGTTTTCTTGCACTAACGATCGTTTTAATCGAAATAGTGAAAATCTCACATTTCGATAAGGGTACCCCTTTGTGAAATGTGGCCCGACCAATCTCGAATTTTTTTTGCCACTAGTCACAATCAATTTGTACTACTAAGAAATGAATATGAAGAATGGTTTTGGGTTAAAATTTGTTGAAATGGCCCCCTAATTGAAAATATTCTTCTTTTCGTGGGAAATTTTAACAAGTTTTTTCCTTACTCTTACACTCGTTAGTTATCTCGTTAAAATCTCAACCTACACATCTCCAAAGATCATGAAATTTCACGGGGCCTAGCCAAGACCGTTGTGCATCACTTTTCTCTTGGACACGTTGAGAGAAAAATTAGTTTTCTTGCACTAACGATCGTTTTAATCGAAATAGTGAAAATCTCACATTTCTGATATTGGTACCCCTTTGTGAAATGTGGCCCGACCAATCTCGAATATTTTTTGCCACTAGTCACAATCAATTTGTACTACTAAGAAATGAATATGAAGAATGGTTTTGGGTTAAAATTTGTTGAAATGGCCCCCTAATTGAAAATATTCTTCTTTTCGTGGGAAATTTTAACAAGTTTTTTCCTTACTCTTACACTCGTTAGTTATCTCGTTAAAATCTCAACCTACACATCTCCAAAGATCATGAAATTTCACGGGGCCTAGCCAAGACCGTTGTGCATCACTTTTCTCTTGGACACGTTGAGAGAAAAATTAGTTTTCTTGCACTAACGATCGTTTTAATCGAAATAGTGAAAATCTCACATTTCGATAAGGGTACCCCTTTCGTGAAATGTGGCCCGACCAATCTCGGAATTTTTTTGCCACTAGTCACAATCAATTTGTACTACTAAGAAATGAATATGAAGAATGGTTTTGGGTTAAAATTTGTTGAAATGGCCCCCTAATTGAAAATATTCTTCTTTCAGTGGGAAATTTTAACAAGTTTTTTCCTTACTCTTACACTCGTTAGTTATCTCGTTAAAATCTCAACCTACACATCTCCAAAGATCATGAAATTTCACGGGGCCTAGCCAAGACCGTTGTGCATCACTTTTCTCTTGGACACGTTGAGAGAAAAATTAGTTTTCTTGCACTAACGATCGTTTTAATCGAAATAGTGAAAATCTCACATTTCCGATATGGTACCCCTTTGTGAAATGTGGCCCGACCAATCTCGGAATTTTTTTGCCACTAGTCACAATCAATTTGTACTACTAAGAAATGAATATGAAGAATGGTTTTGGGTTAAAATTTGTTGAAATGGCCCCCTAATTGAAAATATTCTTCTTTTCGTGGGAAATTTTAACAAGTTTTTTCCTTACTCTTACACTCGTTAGTTATCTCGTTAAAATCTCAACCTACACATCTCCAAAGATCATGAAATTTCACGGGCCTAGCCAAGACCGTTGTGCATCACTTTTCTCTTGGACACGTTGAGAGAAAAATTAGTTTTCTTGCACTAACGATCGTTTTAATCGAAATAGTGAAAATCTCACATTTCCGATAAGGTACCCCTTTGTGAAATGTGGCCCGACCAATCTCGGAATTTTTTTTGCCACTAGTCACAATCAATTTGTACTACTAAGAAATGAATATGAAGAATGGTTTTGGGTTAAAATTTGTTGAAATGGCCCCCTAATTGAAAATATTCTTCTTTTCATGGGAAATTTTAACAAGTTTTTTCCTTACTCTTACACTCGTTAGTTATCAGTTAAAATCTCAACCTACACATCTCCAAAGATCATGAAATTTCAACGGGGCCTAGCCAAGACCGTTGTGCATCACTTTTCTCTTGGACACGTTGAGAGAAAAATTAGTTTTCTTGCACTAACGATCGTTTTAATCGAAATAGTGAAAATCTCACATTTCGATAAGGGTACCCCTTTGTGAAATGTGGCCCGACCAATCTCGAATATTTTTTGCCACTAGTCACAATCAATTTGTACTACTAAGAAATGAATATGAAGAATGGTTTTGGGTTAAAATTTGTTGAAATGGCCCCCTAATTGAAAATATTCTTCTTTTCAGTGGGAAATTTTAACAAGTTTTTTCCTTACTCTTACACTCGTTAGTTATCCGTTAAAATCTCAACCTACACATCTCCAAAGATCATGAAATTTCACGGAGGGCCTAGCCAAGACCGTTGTGCATCACTTTTCTCTTGGACACGTTGAGAGAAAAATTAGTTTTCTTGCACTAACGATCGTTTTAATCGAAATAGTGAAAATCTCACATTTCGATAAGGGTACCCCTTTGTGAAATGTGGCCCGGACCAATCTCGGAATATTTTTTGCCACTAGTCACAATCAATTTGTACTACTAAGAAATGAATATGAAGAATGGTTTTGGGTTAAAATTTGTTGAAATGGCCCCCTAATTGAAAATATTCTTCTTTTCATGGGAAATTTTAACAAGTTTTTTCCTTACTCTTACACTCGTTAGTTATCTGTTAAAATCTCAACCTACACATGTCCAAAGATCATGAAATTTCACGGGAGTCTAGCCAAGACCGTTGTGCATCACTTTTCTCTTGGACACGTTGACAGAAAAATTAGTTTTCTTGCACTAACGATCGTTTTAATCGAAATAGTGAAAATCTCACATTTCTGATAAAGGTACCCCTTTGTGAAATGTGGCCCGGACCAATCTCGGAATTTTTTTTGCCACTAGTCACAATCAATTTGTACTACTAAGAAATGAATATGAAGAATGGTTTTGGGTTAAAATTTGTTGAAATGGCCCCCTAATTGAAAATATTCTTCTTTTCATGGGAAATTTTAACAAGTTTTTTCCTTACTCTTACACTCGTTAGTTATCTCGTTAAAATCTCAACCTACACATCTCCAAAGATCATGAAATTTCACGGGGGCCTAGCCAAGACCGTTGTGCATCACTTTTCTCTTGGACACGTTGAGAGAAAAATTAGTTTTCTTGCACTAACGATCGTTTTAATCGAAATAGTGAAAATCTCACATTTCTGATAAAGGTACCCCTTTGTGAAATGTGGCCCGGACCAATCTCCGAATTTTTTTTGCCACTAGTCACAATCAATTTGTACTACTAAGAAATGAATATGAAGAATGGTTTTGGGTTAAAATTTGTTGAAATGGCCCCCTAATTGAAAATATTCTTCTTTTCAGGGGAAATTTTAACAAGTTTTTTCCTTACTCTTACACTCGTTAGTTATCTGTTAAAATCTCAACCTACACATCTCCAAAGATCATGAAATTTCACGGGGCCTAGCCAAGACCGTTGTGCATCACTTTTCTCTTGGACACGTTGAGAGAAAAATTAGTTTTCTTGCACTAACGATCGTTTTAATCGAAATAGTGAAAATCTCACATTTCGATAAGGTACCCCTTTGTGAAATGTGGCCCGGACCAATCTCGGAATATTTTTTGCCACTAGTCACAATCAATTTGTACTACTAAGAAATGAATATGAAGAATGGTTTTGGGTTAAAATTTGTTGAAATGGCCCCCTAATTGAAAATATTCTTCTTTTCAGTGGAAGATTTTACAAGTTTTTTCCTTACTCTTACACTCGTTAGTTATCTGTTAAAATCTCAACCTACACATCTCCAAAGATCATGAAATTTCACGGGGGCCTAGCCAAGACCGTTGTGCATCACTTTTCTCTTGGACACGTTGAGAGAAAAATTAGTTTTCTTGCACTAACGATCGTTTTAATCGAAATAGTGAAAATCTCACATTTCGATAAGTGGTACCCCTTTGTGAAATGTGGCCCGACCAATCTCGAATATTTTTTGCCACTAGTCACAATCAATTTGTACTACTAAGAAATGAATATGAAGAATGGTTTTGGGTTAAAATTTGTTGAAATGGCCCCCTAATTGAAAATATTCTTCTTTTCGTGGGAAATTTTAACAAGTTTTTTCCTTACTCTTACACTCGTTAGTTATCTCGTTAAAATCTCAACCTACACATCTCCAAAGATCATGAAATTTCACGGGGCCTAGCCAAGACCGTTGTGCATCACTTTTCTCTTGGACACGTTGAGAGAAAAATTAGTTTTCTTGCACTAACGATCGTTTTAATCGAAATAGTGAAAATCTCACATTTCCGATATGGTACCCCTTTGTGAAATGTGGCCCGGACCAATCTCGAAATTTTTTTGCCACTAGTCACAATCAATTTGTACTACTAAGAAATGAATATGAAGAATGGTTTTGGGTTAAAATTTGTTGAAATGGCCCCCTAATTGAAAATATTCTTCTTTTCGTGGGAAATTTTAACAAGTTTTTTCCTTACTCTTACACTCGTTAGTTATCTCGTTAAAATCTCAACCTACACATCTCCAAAGATCATGAAATTTCACGGGGCCTAGCCAAGACCGTTGTGCATCACTTTTCTCTTGGACACGTTGAGAGAAAAATTAGTTTTCTTGCACTAACGATCGTTTTAATCGAAATAGTGAAAATCTCACATTTCCGATAAGGTACCCCTTTGTGAAATGTGGCCCGGACCAATCTCGAAATTTTTTTGCCACTAGTCACAATCAATTTGTACTACTAAGAAATGAATATGAAGAATGGTTTTGGGTTAAAATTTGTTGAAATGGCCCCCTAATTGAAAATATTCTTCTTTTCAGGGGAAATTTTAACAAGTTTTTTCCTTACTCTTACACTCGTTAGTTATCTGTTAAAATCTCAACCTTCACATCTCCAAAGATCATGAAATTTCACGGGCGCCTAGCCAAGACCGTTGTGCATCACTTTTCTCTTGGACACGTTGAGAGAAAAATTAGTTTTCTTGCACTAACGATCGTTTTAATCGAAATAGTGAAAATCTCACATTTCTGATAGTGTACCCCTTTGTGAAATGTGGCCCGGACCAATCTCGGAAATTTTTTTGCCACTTGTCACAATCAATTTGTACTACTAAGAAATAAATATGAAGAATGGTTTTGGGTTAAAATTTGTTGAAATGGCCCCCTAATTGAAAATATTCTTCTTTTCATGGGAAATTTTAACAAGTTTTTTCCTTACTCTTACACTCGTTAGTTATCTGTTAAAATCTCAACCTACACATCTCCAAAGATCATGAAATTTCACAGGGGCCTAGCCAAGACCGTTGCGCATCACTTTTCTCTTGGACACGTTGAGAGAAAAATTAGTTTTCTTGCACTAACGATCGTTTTAATCGAAATAGTGAAAATCTCACATTTCTGATAGTCGTACCCCTTTGTGAAATGTGGCCCGGACCAATCTCGAAATTTTTTTGCCACTAGTCACAATCAATTTGTACTACTAAGAAATGAATATGAAGAATGGTTTTGGGTTAAAATTTGTTGAAATGGCCCCCTAATTGAAAATATTCTTCTTTTCAGGGGAAATTTTAACAAGTTTTTTCCTTACTCTTACACTCGTTAGTTATCTGTTAAAATCTCAACCTACACATCTCCAAAGATCATGAAATTTCACGGGCGCCTAGCCAAGACCGTTGTGCATCACTTTTCTCTTGGACACGTTGAGAGAAAAATTAGTTTTCTTGCACTAACGATCGTTTTAATCGAAATAGTGAAAATCTCACATTTCGATAAGGGTACCCCTTTGTGAAATGTGGCCCGACCAATCTCAGAATATTTTTTGCCACTAGTCACAATCAATTTGTACTACTAAGAAATGAATATGAAGAATGGTTTTGGGTTAAAATTTGTTGAAATGGCCCCCTAATTGAAAATATTCTTCTTTTCAGGGGAAATTTTAACAAGTTTTTTCCTTACTCTTACACTCGTTAGTTATCTGTTAAAATCTCAACCTACACATCTCCAAAGATCATGAAATTTCACGGGCGCCTAGCCAAGACCGTTGTGCATCACTTTTCTCTTGGACATGTTGAGAGAAAAATTAGTTATCTTGCACTAACGATCATTTTAATCGAAATAGTGAAAATCTCACATTTTTGTGAAATGTGGCCCGGACCAATCTCGGAATTTTTTTGCCACTAGTCACAATAAATTTGTACTACTAAGAAATGAATATGAAGAATGGTTTTGGGTTAAAATTTGTTGAAATGGCCCCCTAATTGAAAATATTCTTCTTTTCAGGGGAAATTTTAACAAGTTTTTTCCTTACTCTTACACTCGTTAGTTATCTCGTTAAAATCTCAACCTACACATCTCCCAAGATCATGAAATTTCACGGGGCCTAGCCAAGACCGTTGTGCATCACTTTTCTCTTGGACACGTTGAGAGAAAAATTAGTTTTCTTGCACTAACGATCGTTTTAATCGAAATAGTGAAAATCTCACATTTCGATAAGGGTACCCCTTTGTGAAATGTGGCCCCGACCAATCTCGGAATTTTTTTGCCACTAGTCACAATAAATTTGTACTACTAAGAAATGAATATGAAGAATGGTTTTGGGTTAAAATTTGTTGAAATGGCCCCCTAATTGAAAATATTCTTCTTTTCAGGGGAAATTTTAACAAGTTTTTTCCTTACTCTTACACTCTTTAGTTATCTGTTAAAATCTCAATCTACACATCTCCAAAGATCATGAAATTTCACGGGGTCCTAGCCAAGACCGTTGCGCATCACTTTTCTCTTGGACACGTTGAGAGAAAAATTAGTTATCTTGCACTAAAGATCGTTTTAATCGAAATAGTGAAAATCTCACATTTCTGATAGTGGTACCCCTTTGTGAAATGTGGCCCGGACCAATCTCGAAATTTTTTTGCCACTAGTCACAATCAATTTGTACTACTAAGAAATGAATATGAAGAATGGTTTTGGGTTAAAATTTGTTGAAATGGCCCCCTAATTGAAAATATTCTTCTTTTCAGGGGAAATTTTAACAAGTTTTTTCCTTACTCTTACACTCGTTAGTTATCTCATAAAATCTCAACCTACACATCTCCAAAGATCATGAAATTTCACGGAGGCCTAGCCAAGACCGTTGTGCATCACTTTTCTCTTGGACACGTTGAGAGAAAAATTAGTTTTCTTGCACTAACGATCGTTTTAATCGAAATAGTGAAAATCTCACATTTCCGATAAGGGTACCCCTTTGTGAAATGTGGCCCGACCAATCTCGGAATTTTTTTTGCCACTAGTCACAATCAATTTGTACTACTAAGAAATGAATATGAAGAATGGTTTTGGGTTAAAATTTGTTGAAATGGCCCCCTAATTGAAAATATTCTTCTTTTCGTGGGAAATTTTAACAAGTTTTTTCCTTACTCTTACACTCGTTAGTTATCTCGTTAAAATCTCAACCTACACATCTCCAAAGATCATGAAATTTCACGAGGCCTAGCCAAGACCGTTGTGCATCACTTTTCTCTTGGACACGTTGAGAGAAAAATTAGTTTTCTTGCACTAACGATCGTTTTAATCGAAATAGTGAAAATCTCACATTTCATATAGTGGTACCCCTTTGTGAAATGTGGCCCGGACCAATCTCGAAATTTTTTTGCCACTAGTCACAATCAATTTGTACTACTAAGAAATGAATATGAAGAATGGTTTTGGGTTAAAATTTGTTGAAATGGCCCCCTAATTGAAAATATTCTTCTTTTCAGGGGAAATTTTAACAAGTTTTTTCCTTACTCTTACACTCGTTAGTTATCTGTTAAAATCTCAACCTACACATCTCCAAAGATCATGAAATTTCACGGGGTCCTAGCCAAGACCGTTGTGCATCACTTTTCTCTTGGACACGTTGAGAGAAAAATTAGTTTTCTTGCACTAACGATCGTTTTAATCGAAATAGTGAAAATCTCACATTTCGATAAGTGGTACCCCTTTGTGAAATGTGGCCCGACCAATCTCGAAATTTTTTTGCCACTAGTCACAATCAATTTGTACTACTAAGAAATGAATATGAAGAATGGTTTTGGGTTAAAATTTGTTGAAATGGCCCCCTAATTGAAAATATTCTTCTTTTCAGGGGAAATTTTAACAAGTTTTTTCCTTACTCTTACACTCGTTAGTTATCTGTTAAAATCTCAGCCTACACATCTCTAAAGATCATGAAATTTCACGGAGGCCTAGCCAAGACCGTTGTGCATCACTTTTCTCTTGGACACGTTGAGAGAAAAATTAGTTTTCTTGCACTAACGATCGTTTTAATCGAAATAGTGAAAATCTCACATTTCTGATAGTGGTACCCCTTTGTGAAATGTGGCCCGGACCAATCTCGGAATTTTTTTGCCACTAGTCACAATCAATTTGTACTACTAAGAAATGAATATGAAGAATGGTTTTGGGTTAAAATTTGTTGAAATGGCCCCCTAATTGAAAATATTCTTCTTTTCGTGGGAAATTTTAACAAGTTTTTTCCTTACTCTTACACTCGTTAGTTATCTCGTTAAAATCTCAACCTACACATCTCCAAAGATCATGAAATTTCACGGGCCTAGCCAAGACCGTTGTGCATCACTTTTCTCTTGGACACGTTGAGAGAAAAATTAGTTTTCTTGCACTAACGATCGTTTTAATCGAAATAGTGAAAATCTCACATTTCGATAAGGTACCCCTTTGTGAAATGTGGCCCGGACCAATCTCGGAATATTTTTTGCCACTAGTCACAATCAATTTGTACTACTAAGAAATGAATATGAAGAATGGTTTTGGGTTAAAATTTGTTGAAATGGCCCCCTAATTGAAAATATTCTTCTTTTCAGTGGAAATTTTAACAAGTTTTTTCCTTACTCTTACACTCGTTAGTTATCTGTTAAAATCTCAACCTACACATCTCCAAAGATCATGAAATTTCACGGGGGCCTAGCCAAGACCGTTGTGCATCACTTTTCTCTTGGACACGTTGAGAGAAAAATTAGTTTTCTTGCACTAACGATCGTTTTAATCGAAATAGTGAAAATCTCACATTTCGATAAGTGGTACCCCTTTCGTGAAATGTGGCCCGACCAATCTCGAATATTTTTTGCCACTAGTCACAATCAATTTGTACTACTAAGAAATGAATATGAAGAATGGTTTTGGGTTAAAATTTGTTGAAATGGCCCCCTAATTGAAAATATTCTTCTTTTCAGGGGAAATTTTAACAAGTTTTTTCCTTACTCTTACACTCGTTAGTTATCTGTTAAAATCTCAACCTACACATCTCCAAAGATCATGAAACGACACGAAGGCATACACAAGACCGTTGTGCATCACTTTTCTCTTGGACACGTTGAGAGAAAAATTAGTTTTCTTGCACTAACGATCGTTTTAATCGAAATAGTGAAAATCTCACATTTCTCATAGTGGTACCCCTTTGTGAAATGTGGCCCGGACCAATCTCGGAATTTTTTTTGCCACTAGTAACAATCAATTTGTACTACTAAGAAATGAATATGAAGAATGGTTTTGGGTTAAAATTTGTTGAAATGGCCCCCTAATTGAAAATATTCTTCTTTTTAAGGGAAATTTTATCAAGTTTTTTCCTTACTCTTACACTCGTTAGTTATCTGTTAAAAACTCGTCCTACACATCTCCAAAGATCATGAAATTTCACGGGGGCCTAGCCAAGACCGTTGTGCATCACTTTTCTCTTGGACACGTTGAGAGAAAAATTAGTTTTCTTGCACTAACGATCGTTTTAATCGAAATAGTGAAAATCTCACATTTCTGATAGTGGTACCCCTTTGTGAAATGTGGCCCGGACCAATCTCCGAATTTTTTTTGCCACTAGTCACAATCAATTTGTACTACTAAGAAATGAATATGAAGAATGGTTTTGGGTTAAAATTTGTTGAAATGGCCCCCTAATTGAAAATATTCTTCTTTTCAGGGGAAATTTTAACAAGTTTTTTCCTTACTCTTACACTCGTTAGTTATCTGTTAAAATCTCAACCTACACATCTCCAAAGATCATGAAATTTCACGGGGGCCTAGCCAAGACCGTTGTGCATCACTTTTCTCTTGGACACGTTGAGAGAAAAATTAGTTTTCTTGCACTAACGATCGTTTTAATCGAAATAGTGAAAATCTCACATTTCGATAAAGGGTACCCCTTTGTGAAATGTGGCCCGACCAATCTCGAATTTTTTTTGCCACTAGTCACAATCAATTTGTACTACTAAGAAATGAATATGAAGAATGGTTTTGGGTTAAAATTTGTTGAAATGGCCCCCTAATTGAAAATATTCTTCTTTTCAGGGGAAATTTTACAAGTTTTTTCCTTACTCTTACACTCGTTAGTTATCTGTTAAAATCTCAACCTACACATCTCCCAAGATCATGAAATTTCACGGGGCCTAGCCAAGACCGTTGTGCATCACTTTTCTGTTGGACACGTTGAGAGAAAAATTAGTTTTCTTGCACTAACGATCGTTTTAATCGAAATAGTGAAAATCTCACATTTCGATAAGTGGTACCCCTTTGTGAAATGTGGCCCAGACCAATCTCCGAATATTTTTTGCCACTAGTCACAATCAATTTGTACTACTAAGAAATGAATATGAAGAATGGTTTTGGGTTAAAATTTGTTGAAATGGCCCCCTAATTGAAAATATTCTTCTTTTCAGTGGAAGATTTTAACAAGTTTTTTCCTTACTCTTACACTCGTTAGTTATCCGTTAAAATCTCAACCTACACATCTCCAAAGATCATGAAATTTCACGGGCCTAGCCAAGACCGTTGTGCATCACTTTTCTCTTGGACACGTTGAGAGAAAAATTAGTTTTCTTGCACTAACGATCGTTTTAATCGAAATAGTGAAAATCTCACATTTCCGATAAGGTACCCCTTTGTGAAATGTGGCCCGACCAATCTCGAATATTTTTTGCCACTAGTCACAATCAATTTGTACTACTAAGAAATGAATATGAAGAATGGTTTTGGGTTAAAATTTGTTGAAATGGCCCCCTAATTGAAAATATTCTTCTTTTCGTGGGAAATTTTAACAAGTTTTTTCCTTACTCTTACACTCGTTAGTTATCTCGTTAAAATCTCAACCTACACATCTCCAAAGATCATGAAATTTCACGGGCCTAGCCAAGACCGTTGTGCATCACTTTTCTCTTGGACACGTTGAGAGAAAAATTAGTTTTCTTGCACTAACGATCGTTTTAATCGAAATAGTGAAAATCTCACATTTCGATAAGGTACCCCTTTGTGAAATGTGGCCCGACCAATCTCGAATTTTTTTTGCCACTAGTCACAATCAATTTGTACTACTAAGAAATGAATATGAAGAATGGTTTTGGGTTAAAATTTGTTGAAATGGCCCCCTAATTGAAAATATTCTTCTTTTCAAAGGGGAAATTTTAACAAGTTTTTTCCTTACTCTTACACTCGTTAGTTATCTCGTTAAAATCTCAACCTACACATCTCCAAAGATCATGAAATTTCACGGGGCCTAGCCAAGACCGTTGTGCATCACTTTTCTCTTGGACACGTTGAGAGAAAAATTAGTTTTCTTGCACTAACGATCGTTTTAATCGAAATAGTGAAAATCTCACATTTCGATAGCGGTACCCCTTTGTGAAATGTGGCCCGGACCAATCTCGGAATTTTTTTTGCCACTAGTCACAATCAATTTGTACTACTAAGAAATGAATATGAAGAATGGTTTTGGGTTAAAATTTGTTGAAATGGCCCCCTAATTGAAAATATTCTTCTTTTCAGGGAAATTTTAACAAGTTTTTTCCTTACTCTTACACTCGTTAGTTATCAGTTAAAATCTTAACCTACACATCTCCGAAGATCATGAAATTTTACGGGGGCCTAGCCAAGACCGTTGTGCATCACTTTTCTCTTGGACACGTTGAGAGAAAAATTAGTTTTCTTGCACTAACGATCGTTTTAATCGAAATAGTGAAAATCTCACATTTCTGATAGGGTACCCCTTTGTGAAATGTGGCCCGACCAATCTCGAATATTTTTTGCCACTAGTCACAATCAATTTGTACTACTAAGAAATGAATATGAAGAATGGTTTTGGGTTAAAATTTGTTGAAATGGCCCCCTAATTGAAAATATTCTTCTTTTCAGGGAAATTTTAACAAGTTTTTTCCTTACTCTTACACTCGTTAGTTATCTGTTAAAATCTCAACCTACACATCTCCAAAGATCATGAAATTTCACGTGCGCCTACCCAAGACCGTTGTGCATCACTTTTCTCTTGGACACGTTGAGAGAAAAATTAGTTTTCTTGCACTAACGATCGTTTTAATCGAAATAGTGAAAATCTCACATTTCTGATAGTGGTACCCCTTTGTGAAATGTGGCCCGACCAATCTCGAATATTTTTTGCCACTAGTCACAATCAATTTGTACTACTAAGAAATGAATATGAAGAATGGTTTTGGGTTAAAATTTGTTGAAATGGCCCCCTAATTGAAAATATTCTTCTTTTTTTGGGAAATTTTAACAAGTTTTTTCCTTACTCTTACACTCGTTAGTTATCTGTTAAAATCTCAACCTACACATCTCCAAAGATCATGAAATTTCACGGGGGCCTAGCCAAGACCGTTGTGCATCACTTTTCTCTTGGACACGTTGAGATAAAAATTAGTTTTCTTGCACTAACGATTGTTTTAATCGAAATAGTGAAAATCTCACATTTCATATAGTGGTACCCCTTTGTGAAATGTGGACCGGACCAATCTCGAAATTTTTTTGCCACTAGTCACAATCAATTTGTACTACTAAGAAATGAATATGAAGAATGGTTTTGGGTTAAAATTTGTTGAAATGGCCCCCTAATTGAAAATATTCTTCTTTTCAGGGGAAATTTTAACAAGTTTTTTCCTTACTCTTACACTCGTTAGTTATCTGTTAAAATCTCAACCTACACATCTCCAAAGATCATGAAATTTCACGGGGGGCTAGCCAAGACCGTTGTGCATCACTTTTCTCTTGGACACGTTGAGAGAAAAATTAGTTTTCTTGCACTAACGATCGTTTTAATCGAAATAGTGAAAATCTCACATTTCTGATAGTGGTACCCCTTTGTGAAATGTGGCCCGGACCAATCTCGAATTTTTTTTGCCACTAGTCACAATCAATTTGTACTACTAAGAAATGAATATGAAGAATGGTTTTGGGTTAAAATTTGTTGAAATGGCCCCCTAATTGAAAATATTCTTCTTTTCAGGGGAAATTTTAACAAGTTTTTTCCTTACTCTTACACTCGTTAGTTATCTGTTAAAATCTCAACCTACGCATCTCCAAAGATCATGAAATTGGGCCCTAGCCAAGACCGTTGTGCATCACTTTTCTCTTGGACACGTTGAGAGAAAAATTAGTTTTCTTGCACTAACGATCGTTTTAATCGAAATAGTGAAAATCTCACATTTCTGATAAGGGTACCCCTTTCGTGAAATGTGGCCCGGACCAATCTCGAATTTTTTTTGCCACTAGTCACAATCAATTTGTACTACTAAGAAATGAATATGAAGAATGGTTTTGGGTTAAAATTTGTTGAAATGGCCCCCTAATTGAAAATATTCTTCTTTTCAGGGGAAATTTTAACAAGTTTTTTCCTTACTCTTACACTCGTTAGTTATCTGTTAAAATCTCAACCTACACATCTCCAAAGATCATGAAATTTCACGGGGGCCTAGCCAAGACCGTTGTGCATCACTTTTCTCTTGGACACGTTGAGAGAAAAATTAGTTTTCTTGCACTAACGATCGTTTTAATCGAAATAGTGAAAATCTCACATTTCTGATATTGGTACCCCTTTGTGAAATGTGGCCCGGACCAATCTCTGAATATTTTTTGCCACTAGTCACAATCAATTTGTACTACTAAGAAATGAATATGAAGAATGGTTTTGGGTTAAAATTTGTTGAAATGGCCCCCTAATTGAAAATATTCTTCTTTTCGTGGGAAATTTTAACAAGTTTTTTCCTTACTCTTACACTCGTTAGTTATCTCGTTAAAATCTCAACCTACACATCTCCAAAGATCATGAAATTTCACGGGGGCCTAGCCAAGACCGTTGTGCATCACTTTTCTCTTGGACACGTTGAGAGAAAAATTAGTTTTCTTGCACTAACGATCGTTTTAATCGAAATAGTGAAAATCTCACATTTCTGATAAGTGTACCCCTTTGTGAAATGTGGCCCGACCAATCTCGAATTTTTTTTGCCACTAGTCACAATCAATTTGTACTACTAAGAAATGAATATGAAGAATGGTTTTGGGTTAAAATTTGTTGAAATGGCCCCCTAATTGAAAATATTCTTCTTTTCAGGGAAATTTTAACAAGTTTTTTCCTTACTCTTACACTCGTTAGTTATCTCGTTAAAATCTCAACCTACACATCTCCAAAGATCATGAAATTTCACGGGCCTAGCCAAGACCGTTGTGCATCACTTTTCTCTTGGACACGTTGAGAGAAAAATTAGTTTTCTTGCACTAACGATCGTTTTAATCGAAATAGTGAAAATCTCACATTTCGATAAGGTACCCCTTTGTGAAATGTGGCCCGACCAATCTCGAAGTTTTTTTTGCCACTAGTCACAATCAATTTGTACTACTAAGAAATGAATATGAAGAATGGTTTTGGGTTAAAATTTGTTGAAATGGCCCCCTAATTGAAAATATTCTTCTTTTCGTGGGAAATTTTAACAAGTTTTTTCCTTACTCTTACACTCGTTAGTTATCTCGTTAAAATCTCAACCTACACATCTGCAAAGATCATGAAATTTCACGGGGGCTAGCCAAGACCGTTGTGCATCACTTTTCTCTTGGACACGTTGAGAGAAAAATTAGTTTTCTTGCACTAACGATCGTTTTAATCGAAATAGTGAAAATCTCACATTTCGATATGGTACCCCTTTGTGAAATGTGGCCCGGACCAATCTCGAATTTTTTTTTGCCACTAGTCACAATCAATTTGTACTACTAAGAAATGAATATGAAGAATGGTTTTGGGTTAAAATTTGTTGAAATGGCCCCCTAATTGAAAATATTCTTCTTTTCGTGGGAAATTTTAACAAGTTTTTTCCTTACTCTTACACTCGTTAGTTATCTCGTTAAAATCTCAACCTACACATCTCCAAAGATCATGAAATTTCACGGGCCTAGCCAAGACCGTTGTGCATCACTTTTCTCTTGGACACGTTGAGAGAAAAATTAGTTTTCTTGCACTAACGATCGTTTTAATCGAAATAGTGAAAATCTCACATTTCGATAAGGTACCCCTTTGTGAAATGTGGCCCGGACCAATCTCGAAATTTTTTTTGCCACTAGTCACAATCAATTTGTACTACTAAGAAATGAATATGAAGAATGGTTTTGGGTTAAAATTTGTTGAAATGGCCCCCTAATTGAAAATATTCTTCTTTTCAGGGGAAATTTTAACAAGTTTTTTCCTTACTCTTACACTCGTTAGTTATCTCTTAAAATTTCGACCTACACATCTCCAAAGATCATGAAATTTCACGGGAGCCTAGCCAAGACCGTTGTGCATCACTTTTCTCTTGGACACGTTGAGAGAAAAATTAGTTTTCTTGCACTAACGATCGTTTTAATCGAAATAGTGAAAATCTCACATTTCTGATAGTGGTACCCCTTTGTGAAATGTGGCCCGGACCAATCTCGAAATTTTTTTGCCACTAGTCACAATCAATTTGTACTACTAAGAAATGAATATGAAGAATGGTTTTGGGTTAAAATTTGTTGAAATGGCCCCCTAATTGAAAATATTCTTCTTTTCATTGGAAATTTTAACAAGTTTTTTCCTTACTCTTACACTCGTTAGTTATCATTTAAAATCTCAACCTACACATCTCCAAAGATCATGAAATTTCATGGGCCTAGCCAAGACCGTTGTGCATCACTTTTCTCTTGGACACGTTGAGAGAAAAATTAGTTTTCTTGCACTAACGATCGTTTTAATCGAAATAGTGAAAATCTCACATTTCTGATAGTGGTACCCCTTTGTGAAATGTGGCCCGGACCAATCTCAGAATATTTTTTGCCACTAGTCACAATCAATTTGTACTACTAAGAAATGAATATGAAGAATGGTTTTGGGTTAAAATTTGTTGAAATGGCCCCCTAATTGAAAATATTCTTCTTTTCAGGGGAAATTTTAACAAGTTGTTTCCTTACTCTTACACTCGTTAGTTATCTGTTAAAATCTCAACCTACACATCTCCAAAGATCATGAAATTTCACAGGGGCCTAGCCAAGACCGTTGTGCATCACTTTTCTCTTGGACACGTTGAGAGAAAAATTAGTTTTCTTGCACTAACGATCGTTTTAATCGAAATAGTGAAAATCTCACATTTCTGATAGTACCCCTTTGTGAAATGTGGCCCGGACCAATCTCGGAATTTTTTTGCCACTAGTCACAATCAATTTGTACTACTAAGAAATGAATATGAAGAATGGTTTTGGGTTAAAATTTGTTGAAATGGCCCCCTAATTGAAAATATTCTTCTTTTCAGGGGAAATTTTAACAAGTTTTTTCCTTACTCTTACACTCGTTAGTTATCTGTTAAAATCTCAACCTACACATCTCCAAAGATCATGAAATTTCACGGGGGCCTAGCCAAGACCGTTGTGCATCACTTTTCTCTTGGACACGTTGAGAGAAAAATTAGTTTTCTTGCACTAACGATCGTTTTAATCGAAATAGTGAAAATCTCACATTTCTGATATGGTACCCCTTTGTGAAATGTGTCCCGGACCAATCTCGGAATTTTTTTTGCCACTAGTCACAATCAATTTGTACTACTAAGAAATGAATATGAAGAATGGTTTTGGGTTAAAATTTGTTGAAATGGCCCCCTAATTGAAAATATTCTTCTTTTCAGGGAAATTTTAACAAGTTTTTTCCTTACTCTTACACTCGTTAGTTATCTGTTAAAATCTCAACCTACACATCTCCAAAGATCATGAAATTTCAGGCGGGCCTAGCCAAGACCGTTGTGCATCACTTTTCTCTTGGACACGTTGAGAGAAAAATTAGTTTTCTTGCACTAACGATCGTTTTAATCGAAATAGTGAAAATCTGACATTTCGATATGGTACCCCTTTGTGAAATGTGGCCCGACCAATCTCGAATTTTTTTTGCCACTAGTCACAATCAATTTGTACTACTAAGAAATGAATATGAAGAATGGTTTTGGGTTAAAATTTGTTGAAATGGCCCCCTAATTGAAAATATTCTTCTTTTCAGGGGATATTATTACAAGTTTTTTCCTTACTCTTACACTCGTTAGTTATCCGTTAAAATCTCAACCTACACATCTCCAAAGATCATGAAATTTCACGGGGCCTAGCCAAGACCGTTGTGCATCACTTTTCTCTTGGACACGTTGAGAGAAAAATTAGTTTTCTTGCACTAACGATCGTTTTAATCGAAATAGTGAAAATCTCACATTTCGATAAGGTACCCCTTTGTGAAATGTGGCCCGACCAATCTCGGAATATTTTTTGCCACTAGTCACAATCAATTTGTACTACTAAGAAATGAATATGAAGAATGGTTTTGGGTTAAAATTTGTTGAAATGGCCCCCTAATTGAAAATATTCTTCTTTTCAGGGGAAATTTTAACAGGTTTTTTCCTTACTCTTACACTCGTTAGTTATCCGTTAAACTCTCAACCTACAAATCTCCAAAGATCATAAAATTTCACGGGGGCCTAGCCAAGACCGTTGTGCATCACTTTTCTCTTGGACACGTTGAGAGAAAAATTAGTTTTCTTGCACTAACGATCGTTTTAATCGAAATAGTGAAAATCTCACATTTCTGATAGTGGTACCCCTTTGTGAAATGTGGCCCGACCAATCTCGAATATTTTTTGCCACTAGTCACAATCAATTTGTACTACTAAGAAATGAATATGAAGAATGGTTTTGGGTTAAAATTTGTTGAAATGGCCCCCTAATTGAAAATATTCTTCTTTTCGTGGGAAATTTTAACAAGTTTTTTCCTTACTCTTACACTCGTTAGTTATCTCGTTAAAATCTCAACCTACACATCTCCAAAGATCATTACATTTCACGGGGGCCTAGCCAAGACCGTTGTGCATCACTTTTCTCTTGGACACGTTGAGAGAAAAATTAGTTTTCTTGCACTAACGATCGTTTTAATCGAAATAGTGAAAATCTCACATTTCTGATAGTGGTACCCCTTTGTGAAATGTGGCCCGACCAATCTCGAAATTTTTTTGCCACTAGTCACAATCAATTTGTACTACTAAGAAATGAATATGAAGAATGGTTTTGGGTTAAAATTTGTTGAAATGGCCCCCTAATTGAAAATATTCTTCTTTTCAGGGGAAATTTTAACAGGTTTTTTCCTTACTCTTACACTCGTTAGTTATCTGTTAAAATCTCAACCTACACATCTCCAAAGATCATGAAATTTCACGGGGGCCTAGCCAAGACCGTTGTGCATCACTTTTCTCTTGGACACGTTGAGAGAAAAATTAGTTTTCTTGCACTAACGATCGTTTTAATCGAAATAGTGAAAATCTCACATTTCGATATGGTACCCCTTTGTGAAATGTGGCCCGACCAATCTCGGAATTTTTTTTGCCACTAGTCACAATCAATTTGTACTACTAAGAAATGAATATGAAGAATGGTTTTGGGTTAAAATTTGTTGAAATGGCCCCCTAATTGAAAATATTCTTCTTTTCGTGGGAAATTTTAACAAGTTTTTTCCTTACTCTTACACTCGTTAGTTATCTGTTAAAATCTCAACCTACACATCTCCAAAGATCATGAAATTTCACGGGGCCTAGCCAAGACCGTTGTGCATCACTTTTCTCTTGGACACGTTGAGAGAAAAATTAGTTTTCTTGCACTAACGATCGTTTTAATCGAAATAGTGAAAATCTCACATTTCGATAAGGTACCCCTTTGTGAAATGTGGCCCGACCAATCTCGAATATTTTTTGCCACTAGTCACAATCAATTTGTACTACTAAGAAATGAATATGAAGAATGGTTTTGGGTTAAAATTTGTTGAAATGGCCCCCTAATTGAAAATATTCTTCTTTTCGTGGGAAATTTTAACAAGTTTTTTCCTTACTCTTACACTCGTTAGTTATCTCTTAAAATCTCAACCTACACATCTCCAAAGATCATGAAATTTCACGGGGGCCTAGCCAAGACCGTTGTGCATCACTTTTCTCTTGGACACGTTGAGAGAAAAATTAGTTTTCTTGCACTAACGATCGTTTTAATCGAAATAGTGAAAATCTCACATTTCTGATACTGGTACCCCTTTGTGAAATGTGGCCCGGACCAATCTCGGAATTTTTTTTGCCACTAGTCACAATCAATTTGTACTACTAAGAAATGAATATGAAGAATGGTTTTGGGTTAAAATTTGTTGAAATGGCCCCCTAATTGAAAATATTCTTCTTTTCAGGGGAAATTTTAACAAGTTTTTTCCTTACTCTTACACTCGTTAGTTATCTGTTAAAATCTCAACCTACACATCTCCAAAGATCATGAAATTTCACAGGGCCTAGCCAAGACCGTTGTGCATCACTTTTCTCTTGGACACGTTGAGAGAAAAATTAGTTTTCTTGCACTAACGATCGTTTTAATCGAAATAGTGAAAATCTCACATTTCGATATGGTACCCCTTTGTGAAATGTGGCCCGACCAATCTCGAATATTTTTTGCCACTAGTCACAATCAATTTGTACTACTAAGAAATGAATATGAAGAATGGTTTTGGGTTAAAATTTGTTGAAATGGCCCCCTAATTGAAAATATTCTTCTTTTCAGGGGAAATTTTAACAAGTTTTTTCCTTACTCTTACACTCGTTAGTCATCTGTTAAAATCTCAACCTACACATCTCCAAAGATCATGAAAGTTCACTAGGGCCTAGCCAAGACCGTTGTGCATCACTTTTCTCTTGGACTCATTGAGAGAAAAATTAGTTTTCTTGCACTAACGATCGTTTTAATCGAAATAGTGAAAATCTCACATTTCTGATAGTGGTACCCCTTTGTGAAATGTGGCCCGGACCAATCTCGGAATTTTTTTTGCCACTAGTCACAATCAATTTGTACTACTAAGAAATGAATATGAAGAATGGTTTTGGGTTAAAATTTGTTGAAATGGCCCCCTAATTGAAAATATTCTTCTTTTCAGGGAAATTTTAACAAGTTTTTTCCTTACTCTTACACTCGTTAGTTATCTGTTAAAATCTCAACCTACACATCTCCAAAGATCATGAAATTTCACTCGGGCCTAGCCAAGACCGTTGTGCATCACTTTTCTCTTGGACACGTTGAGAGAAAAATTAGTTTTCTTGCACTAACGATCGTTTTAATCGAAATAGTGAAAATCTCACATTTCTGATAACGTACCCCTTTGTGAAATGTGGCCCGAACAAATCTCGGAATATTTTTTGCCACTAGTCACAATCAATTTGTACTACTAAGAAATGAATATGAAGAATGGTTTTGGGTTAAAATTTGTTGAAATGGCCCCCTAATTGAAAATATTCTTCTTTTCAGGGGAAATTTTTACAAGTTTTTTCCTTACTCTTACACTCGTTAGTTATCTCTTAAAATCTCAACCTACACATCTCCAAAGATCTTGAAATTTTATGGGGGCCTAGCCAAGACCGTTGTGCATCACTTTTCTCTTGGACATGTTGAGAGAAAAATTAGTTTTCTTGCACTAAAGATCGTTTTAATCGAAATAGTGAAAATCTCACATTTCTGATAGTGGTACCCCTTTGTGAAATGTGGCCCGGACCAATCTCGTAATATTTTTTGCCACTAGTCACAATCAATTTGTACTACTAAGAAATGAATATGAAGAATGGTTTTGGGTTAAAATTTGTTGAAATGGCCCCCTAATTGAAAATATTCTTCTTTTCGTGGGAAATTTTAACAAGTTTTTTCCTTACTCTTACACTCGTTAGTTATCCGTTAAAATCTCAACCTACACATCTCCAACGATCATGAAATTTCACGGGGCCTAGCCAAGACCGTTGTGCATCACTTTTCTCTTGGACACGTTGAGAGAAAAATTAGTTTTCTTGCACTAACGATCGTTTTAATCGAAATAGTGAAAATCTCACATTTCCGATAAGGTACCCCTTTGTGAAATGTGGCCCGACCAATCTCGGAATATTTTTTGCCACTAGTCACAATCAATTTGTACTACTAAGAAATGAATATGAAGAATGGTTTTGGGTTAAAATTTGTTGAAATGGCCCCCTAATTGAAAATATTCTTCTTTTCAGGGGAAATTTTAACAAGTTTTTTCCTTACTCTTACACTCGTTAGTTATCTGTTAAAATCTCAACCTACACATCTCCAAAGATCATGAAATTTCAAGGGGCCTAGCCAAGACCGTTGTGCATCACTTTTCTCTTGGACACGTTGAGAGAAAAATTAGTTTTCTTGCACTAACGATCGTTTTAATCGAAATAGTGAAAATCTCACATTTCTGATAGTGGTACCCCTTTGTGAAATGTGGCCCGACCAATCTCGAATATTTTTTGCCACTAGTCACAATCAATTTGTACTACTAAGAAATGAATATGAAGAATGGTTTTGGGTTAAAATTTGTTGAAATGGCCCCCTAATTGAAAATATTCTTCTTTTCTTGGGAAATTTTAACAAGTTTTTTCCTTACTCTTACACTCGTTAGTTATCTCGTTAAAATCTCAACCTACACATCTCCAAAGATCATGAAATTTCACGGGCCTAGCCAAGACCGTTGTGCATCACTTTTCTCTTGGACACGTTGAGAGAAAAATTAGTTTTCTTGCACTAACGATCGTTTTAATCGAAATAGTGAAAATCTCACATTTCGATAAGGTACCCCTTTGTGAAATGTGGCCCGACCAATCTCGAATTTTATTTGCCACTAGTCACAATCAATTTGTACTACTAAGAAATGAATATGAAGAATGGTTTTGGGTTAAAATTTGTTGAAATGGCCCCCTAATTGAAAATATTCTTCTTTTCAGGGGAAATTTTAACAAGTTTTTTCCTTACTCTTACACTCGTTAGTTATCTCGTTAAAATCTCAACCTACACATCTCCAAAGATCATGAAATTTCACGGGGCCTAGCCAAGACCGTTGTGCATCACTTTTCTCTTGGACACGTTGAGAGAAAAATTAGTTTTCTTGCACTAACGATCGTTTTAATCGAAATAGTGAAAATCTCACATTTCGATATTGGTACCCCTTTGTGAAATGTGGCCCGACCAATCTCGAATTTTTTTTGCCACTAGTCACAATCAATTTGTACTACTAAGAAATGAATATGAAGAATGGTTTTGGGTTAAAATTTGTTGAAATGGCCCCCTAATTGAAAATATTCTTCTTTTCTTGGGAAATTTTAACAAGTTTTTTCCTTACTCTTACACTCGTTAGTTATCTCGTTAAAATCTCAACCTACACATCTCCAAAGATCATGAAATTTCACGGGGCCTAGCCAAGACCGTTGTGCATCACTTTTCTCTTGGACACGTTGAGAGAAAAATTAGTTTTCTTGCACTAACGATCGTTTTAATCGAAATAGTGAAAATCTCACATTTCGATAGTGGTACCCCTTTGTGAAATGTGGCCCGACCAATCTCGAATATTTTTTGCCACTAGTCACAATCAATTTGTACTACTAAGAAATGAATATGAAGAATGGTTTTGGGTTAAAATTTGTTGAAATGGCCCCCTAATTGAAAATATTCTTCTTTTCAGTGGGAAATTTTAAAAAGTTTTTTCCTTACTCTTACACTCGTTAGTTATCTCGTTAAAATCTCAACCTACACATCTCCAAAGATCATGAAATTTCACGGGCCTAGCCAAGACCGTTGTGCATCACTTTTCTCTTGGACACGTTGAGAGAAAAATTAGTTTTCTTGCACTAACGATCGTTTTAATCGAAATAGTGAAAATCTCACATTTCTGATATTGGTACCCCTTTGTGAAATGTGGCCCGGACCAATCTCGGAATTTTTTTGCCACTAGTCACAATCAATTTGTACTACTAAGAAATGAATATGAAGAATGGTTTTGGGTTAAAATTTGTTGAAATGGCCCCCTAATTGAAAATATTCTTCTTTTAAGGGAAATTTTAACAAGTTTTTTCCTTACTCTTACACTCGTTAGTTATCTGTTAAAATCTCAACCTACACATCTCCAAAGATCATGAAATTTCACGGGGCCTAGCCAAGACCGTTGTGCATCACTTTTCTCTTGGACACGTTGAGAGAAAAATTAGTTTTCTTGCACTAACGATCGTTTTAATCGAAATAGTGAAAATCTCACATTTCGATAAGGTACCCCTTTGTGAAATGTGGCCCGACCAATCTCGGAATTTTTTTTGCCACTAGTCACAATCAATTTGTACTACTAAGAAATGAATATGAAGAATGGTTTTGGGTTAAAATTTGTTGAAATGGCCCCCTAATTGAAAATATTCTTCTTTTCAGGGGAAATTTTAACAAGTTTTTTCCTTACTCTTACACTCGTTAGTTATCTGTTAAAATCTCAACCTACACATCTCCAAAGATCATGAAATTTCACGGGGCCTAGCCAAGACCGTTGTGCATCACTTTTCTCTTGGACACGTTGAGAGAAAAATTAGTTTTCTTGCACTAACGATCGTTTTAATCGAAATAGTGAAAATCTCACATTTCGATAAGGTACCCCTTTGTGAAATGTGGCCCGACCAATCTCGAAATTTTTTTTGCCACTAGTCACAATCAATTTGTACTACTAAGAAATGAATATGAAGAATGGTTTTGGGTTAAAATTTGTTGAAATGGCCCCCTAATTGAAAATATTCTTCTTTTCAGTGGAAGATTTTACAAGTTTTTTCCTTACTCTTACACTCGTTAGTTATCTGTTAAAATCTCAACCTACACATCTCCAAAGATCATGAAATTTCACGGGGGCCTAGCCAAGACCGTTGTGCATCACTTTTCTCTTGGACACGTTGAGAGAAAAATTAGTTTTCTTGCACTAACGATCGTTTTAATCGAAATAGTGAAAATCTCACATTTCTGATATGGTACCCCTTTGTGAAATGTGGCCCGGACCAATCTCGGAATATTTTTTGCCACTAGTCACAATCAATTTGTACTACTAAGAAATGAATATGAAGAATGGTTTTGGGTTAAAATTTGTTGAAATGGCCCCCTAATTGAAAATATTCTTCTTTTCGTGGGAAATTTTAACAAGTTTTTTCCTTACTCTTACACTCGTTAGTTATCTCGTTAAAATCTCAACCTACACATCTCCAAAGATCATGAAATTTTACGGGCCTAGCCAAGACCGTTGTGCATCACTTTTCTCTTGGACACGTTGAGAGAAAAATTAGTTTTCTTGCACTAACGATCGTTTTAATCGAAATAGTGAAAATCTCACATTTCGATAAGGTACCCCTTTGTGAAATGTGGCCCGGACCAATCTCTGAATTTTTTTTGCCACTAGTCACAATCAATTTGTACTACTAAGAAATGAATATGAAGAATGGTTTTGGGTTAAAATTTGTTGAAATGGCCCCCTAATTGAAAATATTCTTCTTTTCATGGGAAATTTTAACAAGTTTTTTCCTTACTCTTACACTCGTTAGTTATCTGTTAAAATCTCAACCTACACATCTCCAAAGATCATGAAATTTCACGGGGGCCTAGCCAAGACCGTTGTGCATCACTTTTCTCTTGGACACGTTGAGAGAAAAATTAGTTTTCTTGCACTAACGATCGTTTTAATCGAAATAGTGAAAATCTCACATTTCTGATAGTGGTACCCCTTTGTGAAATGTGGCCCGGACCAATCTCGATATTTTTTTTGCCACTAGTCTCAATCAATTTGTACTACTAAGAAATGAATATGAATAATGGTTTTGGGTTAAAATTTGTTGAAATGGCCCCCTAATTGAAAATATTCTTCTTTTCAGGGGAAATTTTAACAAGTTTTTTCCTTACTCTTACACTCGTTAGTTATCTGTTAAAATCTCAACCTACACATCTCCAAAGATCATGAAATTTCACGGCGGCCTAGCCAAGACCGTTGTGCATCACTTTTCTCTTGGACACGTTGAGAGAAAAATTAGTTTTCTTGCACTAACGATCGTTTTAATCGAAATAGTGAAAATCTCACATTTCTGATATTGGTACCCCTTTGTGAAATGTGGCCCGGACCAATCTCGGAATATTTTTTGCCACTAGTCACAATCAATTTGTACTACTAAGAAATGAATATGAAGAATGGTTTTGGGTTAAAATTTGTTGAAATGGCCCCCTAATTGAAAATATTCTTCTTTTCAGGGGAAATTTTAACAAGTTTTTTCCTTACTCTTACACTCGTTAGTTATCCGTTAAAATCTAAACCTACACATCTCCAAAGATCATGAAATTTCACGGGGTCCTAGCCAAGACCGTTGTGCATCACTTTTCTCTTGGACACGTTGAGAGAAAAATTAGTTTTCTTGCACTAACGATCGTTTTAATCGAAATAGTGAAAATCTCACATTTCGATATGGTACCCCTTTGTGAAATGTGGCCCGACCAATCTCGGAATATTTTTTGCCACTAGTCACAATCAATTTGTACTACTAAGAAATGAATATGAAGAATGGTTTTGGGTTAAAATTTGTTGAAATGGCCCCCTAATTGAAAATATTCTTCTTTTCGTGGGAAATTTTAACAAGTTTTTTCCTTACTCTTACACTCGTTAGTTATCCGTTAAAATCTCAACCTACACATCTCCAAAGATCATGAAATTTCACGGGGCCTAGCCAAGACCGTTGTGCATCACTTTTCTCTTGGACACGTTGAGAGAAAAATTAGTTTTCTTGCACTAACGATCGTTTTAATCGAAATAGTGAAAATCTCACATTTCGATAAGGTACCCCTTTGTGAAATGTGGCCCGACCAATCTCGAATTTTTTTTGCCACTAGTCACAATCAATTTGTACTACTAAGAAATGAATATGAAGAATGGTTTTGGGTTAAAATTTGTTGAAATGGCCCCCTAATTGAAAATATTCTTCTTTTCGTGGGAAATTTTAACAAGTTTTTTCCTTACTCTTACACTCGTTAGTTATCTCGTTAAAATCTCAACCTACACATCTCCAAAGATCATGAAAGCCTAGCCAAGACCGTTGTGCATCACTTTTCTCTTGGACACGTTGAGAGAAAAATTAGTTTTCTTGCACTAACGATCGTTTTAATCGAAATAGTGAAAATCTCACATTTCCGATAAAGGGTACCCCTTTGTGAAATGTGGCCCGACCAATCTCGGAATTTTTTTTGCCACTAGTCACAATCAATTTGTACTACTAAGAAATGAATATGAAGAATGGTTTTGGGTTAAAATTTGTTGAAATGGCCCCCTAATTGAAAATATTCTTCTTTTCCGTGGGAAATTTTAACAAGTTTTTTCCTTACTCTTACACTCGTTAGTTATCTCGTTAAAATCTCAACCTACACATCTCCAAAGATCATGAAATTTCACGGGGCCTAGCCAAGACCGTTGTGCATCACTTTTCTCTTGGACACGTTGAGAGAAAAATTAGTTTTCTTGCACTAACGATCGTTTTAATCGAAATAGTGAAAATCTCACATTTCGATAAGGTACCCCTTTGTGAAATGTGGCCCGACCAATCTCGGAATTTTTTTGCCACTAGTCACAATCAATTTGTACTACTAAGAAATGAATATGAAGAATGGTTTTGGGTTAAAATTTGTTGAAATGGCCCCCTAATTGAAAATATTCTTCTTTTCGTGGGAAATTTTAACAAGTTTTTTCCTTACTCTTACACTCGTTAGTTATCTGTTAAAATCTCAACCTACACATCTCCAAAGATCATGAAATTTCACGGGGGCCTAGCCAAGACCGTTGTGCATCACTTTTCTCTTGGACACGTTGAGAGAAAAATTAGTTTTCTTGCACTAACGATCGTTTTAATCGAAATAGTGAAAATCTCACATTTCTGATAGTGGTACCCCTTTGTGAAATGTGGCCCAGACCAATCTCGGAATATTTTTTGCCACTAGTCACAATCAATTTGTACTACTAAGAAATGAATATGAAGAATGGTTTTGGGTTAAAATTTGTTGAAATGGCCCCCTAATTGAAAATATTCTTCTTTTTAGGGGAAATTTTAACAAGTTTTTTCCTTACTCTTACACTCGTTAGTTATCTGTTAAAATCTCAACCTACACATCTCCAAAGATCATGAAATTTCACGGGGCCTAGCCAAGACCGTTGTGCATCACTTTTCTCTTGGACACGTTGAGAGAAAAATTAGTTTTCTTGCACTAACGATCGTTTTAATCGAAATAGTGAAAATCTCACATTTCTGATACTGGTACCCCTTTGTGAAATGTGGCCCGGACCAATCTCGGAATATTTTTTGCCACTAGTCACAATCAATTTGTACTACTAAGAAATGAATATGAAGAATGGTTTTGGGTTAAAATTTGTTGAAATGGCCCCCTAATTGAAAATATTCTTCTTTTCATGGGAAATTTTAACAAGTTTTTTCCTTACTCTTACACTCGTTAGTTATCTCGTTAAAATCTCAACCTACACATCTCCAAAGATCATGAAATTTCACGGGGCCTAGCCAAGACCGTTGTGCATCACTTTTCTCTTGGACACGTTGAGAGAAAAATTAGTTTTCTTGCACTAACGATCGTTTTAATCGAAATAGTGAAAATCTCACATTTCTGATATTGGTACCCCTTTGTGAAATGTGGCCCGGACCAATCTCGGAATTTTTTTTGCCACTAGTCACAATCAATTTGTACTACTAAGAAATGAATATGAAGAATGGTTTTGGGTTAAAATTTGTTGAAATGGCCCCCTAATTGAAAATATTCTTCTTTTCAGGGGAAATTTTAACAAGTTTTTTCCTTACTCTTACACTCGTTAGTTATCTTGTAAAATCTCAACCTACACATGTCCAAAGATCATGAAATTTCACAGGGGCCTAGCCAAGACCGTTGTGCATCACTTTTCTCTTGGACACGTTGAGAGAAAAATTAGTTTTCTTGCACTAACGATCGTTTTAATCGAAATAGTGAAAATCTCACATTTCTGATAGTGGTACCCCTTTGTGAAATGTGGCCCGGACCAATCTCGGAATATTTTTTGCCACTAGTCACAATCAATTTGTACTACTAAGAAATGAATATGAAGAATGGTTTTGGGTTAAAATTTGTTGAAATGGCCCCCTAATTGAAAATATTCTTCTTTTCAGTGGAAAATTTTAACAAGTTTTTTCCTTACTCTTACACTCGTTAGTTATCCGTTAAAATCTCAACCTACACATCTCCAAAGATCATGAAATTTCACGGGACCCTAGCCAAGACCGTTGTGCATCACTTTTCTCTTGGACACGTTGAGAGAAAAATTAGTTTTCTTGCACTAACGATCGTTTTAATCGAAATAGTGAAAATCTCACATTTCTGATATGGTACCCCTTTGTGAAATGTGGCCCGACCAATCTCGAATTTTTTTTGCCACTAGTCACAATCAATTTGTACTACTAAGAAATGAATATGAAGAATGGTTTTGGGTTAAAATTTGTTGAAATGGCCCCCTAATTGAAAATATTCTTCTTTTCGTGGGAAATTTTAACAAGTTTTTTCCTTACTCTTACACTCGTTAGTTATCTGTTAAAATCTCAACCTACACATCTCCAAAGATCATGAAATTTCACGGTGGTCTAGCCAAGACCGTTGTGCATCACTTTTCTCTTGGACACGTTGAGAGAAAAATTAGTTTTCTTGCACTAACGATCGTTTTAATCGAAATAGTGAAAATCTCACATTTCGATATTGGTACCCCTTTGTGAAATGTGGCCCGACCAATCTCGAATATTTTTTGCCACTAGTCACAATCAATTTGTACTACTAAGAAATGAATATGAAGAATGGTTTTGGGTTAAAATTTGTTGAAATGGCCCCCTAATTGAAAATATTCTTCTTTTCAGGGGAAATTTTAACAAGTTTTTTCCTTACTCTTACACTCGTTAGTTATCTGTTAAAATCTCAACCTACACATCTCCAAAGATCATGAAATTTCACGGGGGCCTAGCCAAGACCGTTGTGCATCACTTTTCTCTTGGACACGTTGAGAGAAAAATTAGTTTTCTTGCACTAACGATCGTTTTAATCGAAATAGTGAAAATCTCACATTTCTGATAGTGAGATTTTTTGCAACTAGTCACAATCAATTTGTACTACTAAGAAATGAATATGAAGAATGGTTTTGGGTTAAAATTTGTTGAAATGGCCCCCTAATTGAAAATATTCTTCTTTTCAGGGGAAATTTTAACAAGTTTTTTCCTTACTCTTACACTCGTTAGTTATCCGTTAAAATCTCAACCTACACATCTCCAAAGATCATGAAATTTCACGGAGGCCTAGCCAAGACCGTTGTGCATCACTTTTCTCTTGGACACGTTGAGAGAAAAATTAGTTTTCTTGCACTAACGATCGTTTTAATCGAAATAGTGAAAATCTCACATTTCGATAAAGGGTACCCCTTTGTGAAATGTGGCCCGGACCAATCTCGGAATATTTTTTGCCACTAGTCACAATCAATTTGTACTACTAAGAAATGAATATGAAGAATGGTTTTGGGTTAAAATTTGTTGAAATGGCCCCCTAATTGAAAATATTCTTCTTTTCAGGGGAAATTTTAACAAGTTTTTTCCTTACTCTTACACTCGTTAGTTATCTGTTAAAATCTCAACCTACACATCTCCAAAGATCATGAAATTTCACGAGGGCCTAGCCAAGACCGTTGTGCATCACTTTTCTCTTGGACACGTTGAGAGAAAAATTAGTTTTCTTGCACTAACGATCGTTTTAATCGAAATAGTGAAAATCTCACATTTCTGATAAGGTACCCCTTTGTGAAATGTGGCCCGACCAATCTCGAATATTTTTTGCCACTAGTCACAATCAATTTGTACTACTAAGAAATGAATATGAAGAATGGTTTTGGGTTAAAATTTGTTGAAATGGCCCCCTAATTGAAAATATTCTTCTTTTCGTGGGAAATTTTAACAAGTTTTTTCCTTACTCTTACACTCGTTAGTTATCTCGTTAAAATCTCAACCTACACATCTCCAAAGATCATGAAATTTCACGGGCCTAGCCAAGACCGTTGTGCATCACTTTTCTCTTGGACACGTTGAGAGAAAAATTAGTTTTCTTGCACTAACGATCGTTTTAATCGAAATAGTGAAAATCTCACATTTCTGATAGTGGTACCCCTTTGTGAAATGTGGCCCGGACCAATCTCGAAATTTTTTTTGCCACTAGTCACAATCAATTTGTACTACTAAGAAATGAATATGAAGAATGGTTTTGGGTTAAAATTTGTTGAAATGGCCCCCTAATTGAAAATATTCTTCTTTTCAGTGGAAGATTTTACAAGTTTTTTCCTTACTCTTACACTCGTTAGTTATCTGTTAAAATCTCAACCTACACATCTCCAAAGATCATGAAATTTCACGGGGGCCTAGCCAAGACCGTTGTGCATCACTTTTCTCTTGGACACGTTGAGAGAAAAATTAGTTTTCTTGCACTAACGATCGTTTTAATCGAAATAGTGAAAATCTCACATTTCGATATGGTACCCCTTTGTGAAATGTGGCCCGGACCAATCTCGAATTTTTTTTGCCACTAGTCACAATCAATTTGTACTACTAAGAAATGAATATGAAGAATGGTTTTGGGTTAAAATTTGTTGAAATGGCCCCCTAATTGAAAATATTCTTCTTTTCGTGGGAAATTTTAACAAGTTTTTTCCTTACTCTTACACTCGTTAGTTATCTCGTTAAAATCTCAACCTACACATCTCCAAAGATCATGAAATTTCACGGGTTCTAGCCAAGACCGTTGTGCATCACTTTTCTCTTGGACACGTTGAGAGAAAAATTAGTTTTCTTGCACTAACGATCGTTTTAATCGAAATAGTGAAAATCTCACATTTCCGATAAGGGTACCCTTTTGTGAAATGTGGCCCGACCAATCTCGTAATTTTTTTTGCCACTAGTCACAATCAATTTGTACTACTAAGAAATGAATATGAAGAATGGTTTTGGGTTAAAATTTGTTGAAATGGCCCCCTAATTGAAAATATTCTTCTTTTCGTGGGAAATTTTAACAAGTTTTTTCCTTACTCTTACACTCGTTAGTTATCTCGTTAAAATCTCAACCTACACATCTCCAAAGATCATGAAATTTCACGGGCCTTGCCAAGACCGTTGTGCATCACTTTTCTCTTGGACACGTTGAGAGAAAAATTAGTTTTCTTGCACTAACGATCGTTTTAATCGAAATAGTGAAAATCTCACATTTCGATAAGGTACCCCTTTGTGAAATGTGGCCCGACCAATCTCGAATTTTTTTTGCCACTAGTCACAATCAATTTGTACTACTAAGAAATGAATATGAAGAATGGTTTTGGGTTAAAATTTGTTGAAATGGCCCCCTAATTGAAAATATTCTTCTTTTCATGGGAAATTTTAACAAGTTTTTTCCTTACTCTTACACTCGTTAGTTATCTGTTAAAATCTCAACCTACACATCTCCAAAGATCATGAAATTTCACGGGGGCCTAGCCAAGACCGTTGTGCATCACTTTTCTCTTGGACACGTTGAGAGAAAAATTAGTTTTCTTGCACTAACGATCGTTTTAATCGAAATAGTGAAAATCTCACATTTCTGATAAAGGGTACCCCTTTGTGAAATGTGGCCCGACCAATCTCGAATATTTTTTGCCACTAGTCACAATCAATTTGTACTACTAAGAAATGAATATGAAGAATGGTTTTGGGTTAAAATTTGTTGAAATGGCCCCCTAATTGAAAATATTCTTCTTTTCAGCGGGAATTTTAACAAGTTTTTTCCTTACTCTTACACTCGTTAGTTATCCGTTAAAATCTCAACCTACACATCTCCAAAGATCATGAAATTTCACGGGGCCTAGCCAAGACCGTTGTGCATCACTTTTCTCTTGGACACGTTGAGAGAAAAATTAGTTTTCTTGCACTAACGATCGTTTTAATCGAAATAGTGAAAATCTCACATTGGTACACCCCTTTGTGAAATGTGGCCCGGACCAATCTCAGAATATTTTTTGCCACTAGTCACAATCAATTTGTACTACTAAGAAATGAATATGAAGAATGGTTTTGGGTTAAAATTTGTTGAAATGGCCCCCTAATTGAAAATATTCTTCTTTTCAGGGGAAATTTTAACAAGTTTTTTCCTTACTCTTACACTCGTTAGTTATCTGTTAAAATCTCAACCTACACATCTCCAAAGATCATGAAATTTCACGGAAGCCTAGCCAAGACCGTTGTGCATCACTTTTCTCTTGGACACGTTGAGAGAAAAATTAGTTTTCTTGCACTAACGATCGTTTTAATCGAAATAGTGAAAATCTCACATTTCCCCCTTTGTGAAATGTGGCCCGGACCAATCTCGGAATTTTTTTTGCCACTAGTCACAATCAATTTGTACTACTAAGAAATGAATATGAAGAATGGTTTTGGGTTAAAATTTGTTGAAATGGCCCCCTAATTGAAAATATTCTTCTTTTCATGGGAAATTTTAACAAGTTTTTTCCTTACTCTTACACTCGTTAGTTATCTGTTAAAATCTCAACCTACACATCTCCAAAGATCATGAAATTTCACGGGGTCCTAGCCAAGACCGTTGTGCATCACTTTTCTCTTGGACACGTTGAGAGAAAAATTAGTTTTCTTGCACTAACGATCGTTTTAATCGAAATAGTGAAAATCTCACATTTCTGATAAGGGTACCCCTTTCGTGAAATGTGGCCCGACCAATCTCGGATTTTTTTTGCCACTAGTCACAATCAATTTGTACTACTAAGAAATGAATATGAAGAATGGTTTTGGGTTAAAATTTGTTGAAATGGCCCCCTAATTGAAAATATTCTTCTTTTCAGTGGAAAATTTTAACAAGTTTTTTCCTTACTCTTACACTCGTTAGTTATCTGTTAAAATCTCAACCTACACATCTCCAAAGATCATGAAATTTCACGGAGGTCTAGCCAAGACCGTTGTGCATCACTTTTCTCTTGGACACGTTGAGAGAAAAATTAGTTTTCTTGCACTAACGATCGTTTTAATCGAAATAGTGAAAATCTCACATTTCTGATATTGGTACCCCTTTGTGAAATGTGGCCCGGACCAATCTCAGAATATTTTTTGCCACTAGTCACAATCAATTTGTACTACTAAGAAATGAATATGAAGAATGGTTTTGGGTTAAAATTTGTTGAAATGGCCCCCTAATTGAAAATATTCTTCTTTTCATGTGAAATTTTAACAAGTTTTTTCCTTACTCTTACACTCGTTAGTTATCTGTTAAAATCTCAACCTACACATCTCCAAAGATCATGAAATTTCACAGGGGCCTAGCCAAGACCGTTGTGCATCACTTTTCTCTTGGACACGTTGAGAGAAAAATTAGTTTTCTTGCACTAACGATCGTTTTAATCGAAATAGTGAAAATCTCACATTTCTGATAGTGGTACCCCTTTGTGAAATGTGGCCCGGACCAATCTCGGAATATTTTTTGCCACTAGTCACAATCAATTTGTACTACTAAGAAATGAATATGAAGAATGGTTTTGGGTTAAAATTTGTTGAAATGGCCCCCTAATTGAAAATATTCTTCTTTTCGTGGGAAATTTTAACAAGTTTTTTCCTTACTCTTACACTCGTTAGTTATCTCGTTAAAATCTCAACCTACACATCTCCAAAGATCATGAAATTTCACGGGGCCTAGCCAAGACCGTTGTGCATCACTTTTCTCTTGGACACGTTGAGAGAAAAATTAGTTTTCTTGCACTAACGATCGTTTTAATCGAAATAGTGAAAATCTCACATTTCCGATATGGTACCCCTTTGTGAAATGTGGACCGACCAATCTCGAAATTTTTTTGCCACTAGTCACAATCAATTTGTACTACTAAGAAATGAATATGAAGAATGGTTTTGGGTTAAAATTTGTTGAAATGGCCCCCTAATTGAAAATATTCTTCTTTTCAGTGGGAATTTTAACAAGTTTTTTCCTTACTCTTACACTCGTTAGTTATCTGTTAAAATCTCAACCTACACATCTCCAAAGATCATGAAATTTCACGGGGTCCTAGCCAAGACCGTTGTGCATCACTTTTCTCTTGGACACGTTGAGAGAAAAATTAGTTTTCTTGCACTAACGATCGTTTTAATCGAAATAGTGAAAATCTCACATTTCGATAAGGTACCCCTTTGTGAAATGTGGCCCGACCAATCTCGGAATTTTTTTTGCCACTAGTCACAATCAATTTGTACTACTAAGAAATGAATATGAAGAATGGTTTTGGGTTAAAATTTGTTGAAATGGCCCCCTAATTGAAAATATTCTTCTTTTCAGTGGGAATTTTAAAAAGTTTTTTCCTTACTCTTACACTCGTTAGTTATCCGTTAAAATCTCAACCTACACATCTCCAAAGATCATGAAATTTCACGGGGCCTAGCCAAGACCGTTGTGCATCACTTTTCTCTTGGACACGTTGAGAGAAAAATTAGTTTTCTTGCACTAACGATCGTTTTAATCGAAATAGTGAAAATCTCACATTTCGATAAGGTACCCCTTTGTGAAATGTGGCCCGACCAATCTCGAATATTTTTTGCCACTAGTCACAATCAATTTGTACTACTAAGAAATGAATATGAAGAATGGTTTTGGGTTAAAATTTGTTGAAATGGCCCCCTAATTGAAAATATTCTTCTTTTCAGGGGAAATTTTTACAAGTTTTTTCCTTACTCTTCCACTCGTTAGGTATCTGTTAAAATCTCAACCTACAGATCTCCAAAGATCATGAAATTTCACGGCGGCCTAGCCAAGACCGTTGTGCATCACTTTTCTCTTGGACACGTTGAGAGAAAAATTAGTTTTCTTGCACTAACGATCGTTTTAATCGAAATAGTGAAAATCTCACATTTCTGATAGTGTACCCCTTTGTGAAATGTGGCCCGGACCAATCTCGGAATATTTTTTGCCACTAGTCACAATCAATTTGTACTACTAAGAAATGAATATGAAGAATGGTTTTGGGTTAAAATTTGTTGAAATGGCCCCCTAATTGAAAATATTCTTCTTTTCAGGGGAAATTTTAACAAGTTTTTTCCTTACTCTTACACTCGTTAGGTATCTGTTAAAAACTCAACCTACACATCTCCAAAGATCATGAAATTTAACGTCGGCCTAGCCAAGACCGTTGTGCATCACTTTTCTCTTGAACACGTTGAGAGAAAAATTAGTTTTCTTGCACTAACGATCGTTTTAATCGAAATAGTGAAAATCTCACATTTCTGATAGTGGTACCCCTTTGTGAAATGTGGCCCCGACCAATCTCAGAATATTTTTTGCCACTAGTCACAATCAATTTGTACTACTAAGAAATGAATATGAAGAATGGTTTTGGGTTAAAATTTGTTGAAATGGCCCCCTAATTGAAAATATTCTTCTTTTCAGGGGAAATTTTAACAAGTTTTTTCCTTACTCTTACACTCGTTAGTTATCTGTTAAAATCTCAGCCTACACATCTCCAAAGATCAGGAAATTTCACGGGGGCCTAGCCAAGACCGTTGTGCATCACTTTTCTCTTGGACACGTTGAGAGAAAAATTAGTTTTCTTGCACTAACGATCGTTTTAATCGAAATAGTGAAAATCTCACATTTCGATAAGGTACCCCTTTGTGAAATGTGGCCCGACCAATCTCAGAATATTTTTTGCCACTAGTCACAATCAATTTGTACTACTAAGAAATGAATATGAAGAATGGTTTTGGGTTAAAATTTGTTGAAATGGCCCCCTAATTGAAAATATTCTTCTTTTCAGGGGAAATTTTAACAAGTTTTTTCCTTACTCTTACACTCGTTAGTTATCAGTTAAAATCTCAACCTACACATCTCCAAAGATCATGAAATTTCACGATGACCTAGCCAAGACCGTTGTGCATCACTTTTCTCTTGGACACGTTGAGAGAAAAATTAGTTTTCTTGCACTAACGATCGTTTTAATCGAAATAGTGAAAATCTCACATTTCGATATTGGTACCCCTTTGTGAAATGTGGCCCGGACCAATCTCGGAATTTTTTTTGCCACTAGTCACAATCAATTTGTACTACTAAGAAATGAATATGAAGAATGGTTTTGGGTTAAAATTTGTTGAAATGGCCCCCTAATTGAAAATATTCTTCTTTACTGGGAAATTTTAACAAGTTTTTTCCTTACTCTTACACTCGTTAGTTATCTGTTAAAATCTCAACCTACACATCTCCAAAGATCATGAAATTTCACGGAGGCCTAGCCAAGACCGTTGTGCATCACTTTTCTCTTGGACACGTTGAGAGAAAAATTAGTTTTCTTGCACTAACGATCGTTTTAATCGAAATAGTGAAAATCTCACATTTCGATAAGGTACCCCTTTGTGAAATGTGGCCCGACCAATCTCGAATATTTTTTGCCACTAGTCACAATCAATTTGTACTACTAAGAAATGAATATGAAGAATGGTTTTGGGTTAAAATTTGTTGAAATGGCCCCCTAATTGAAAATATTCTTCTTTTCAGGGGAAATTTTAACAAGTTTTTTCCTTACTCTTACACTCGTTAGTTATCAGTTAAAATCTCAACCTACACATCTCCAAAGATCATGAAATTTCACGGGGGCCTAGCCAAGACCGTTGTGCATCACTTTTCTCTTGGACACGTTGAGAGAAAAATTAGTTTTCTTGCACTAACGATCGTTTTAATCGAAATAGTGAAAATCTCACATTTCTGATAGTGGTACCCCTTTGTGAAATGTGGCCCGACCAATCTCGAATATTTTTTGCCACTAGTCACAATCAATTTGTACTACTAAGAAATGAATATGAAGAATGGTTTTGGGTTAAAATTTGTTGAAATGGCCCCCTAATTGAAAATATTCTTCTTTTCGTGGGAAATTTTAACAAGTTTTTTCCTTACTCTTACACTCGTTAGTTATCTCGTTAAAATCTCAACCTACACATCTCCAAAGATCATGAAATTTCACGGGGCCTAGCCAAGACCGTTGTGCATCACTTTTCTCTTGGACACGTTGAGAGAAAAATTAGTTTTCTTGCACTAACGATCGTTTTAATCGAAATAGTGAAAATCTCACATTTCTGATGGTGGTACCACTTTCGTGAAATGTGGCCCGACCAATCTCGAATATTTTTTGCCACTAGTCACAATCAATTTGTACTACTAAGAAATGAATATGAAGAATGGTTTTGGGTTAAAATTTGTTGAAATGGCCCCCTAATTGAAAATATTCTTCTTTTCGAGGGATATTTTAACAAGTTTTTTCCTTACTCTTACACTCGTTAGTTATCTGTTAAAATCTCAACCTACACATCTCCAAAGATCATGAAATTTCACGGGGCCTAGCCAAGACCGTTGTGCATCACTTTTCTCTTGGACACGTTGAGAGAAAAATTAGTTTTCTTGCACTAACGATCGTTTTAATCGAAATAGTGAAAATCTCACATTTCGATATGGTACCCCTTTGTGAAATGTGGCCCGACCAATCTCGAATATTTTTTGCCACTAGTCACAATCAATTTGTACTACTAAGAAATGAATATGAAGAATGGTTTTGGGTTAAAATTTGTTGAAATGGCCCCCTAATTGAAAATATTCTTCTTTTCAGGGGAAATTTTAACAAGTTTTTTCCTTACTCTTACACTCGTTAGTTATCTGTTAAAATCTCAACCTACACATCTCCAAAGATCATGAAATTTCACGGGGGCCTAGCCAAGACCGTTGTGCATCACTTTTCTCTTGGACACGTTGAGAGAAAAATTAGTTTTCTTGCACTAACGATCGTTTTAATCGAAATAGTGAAAATCTCACATTTCTGATAACGTACCCCTTTGTGAAATGTGGCCCGGACCAATCTCGAAATTTTTTTTGCCACTAGTCACAATCAATTTGTACTACTAAGAAATGAATATGAAGAATGGTTTTGGGTTAAAATTTGTTGAAATGGCCCCCTAATTGAAAATATTCTTCTTTTCAGTGGAAGATTTTACAAGTTTTTTCCTTACTCTTACACTCGTTAGTTATCTGTTAAAATCTCAACCTACACATCTCCAAAGATCATGAAATTTCACGGGGGCCTAGCCAAGACCGTTGTGCATCACTTTTCTCTTGGACACGTTGAGAGAAAAATTAGTTTTCTTGCACTAACGATCGTTTTAATCGAAATAGTGAAAATCTCACATTTCTGATATTGGTACCCCTTTGTGAAATGTGGCCCGGACCAATCTCGAATTTTTTTTGCCACTAGTCACAATCAATTTGTACTACTAAGAAATGAATATGAAGAATGGTTTTGGGTTAAAATTTGTTGAAATGGCCCCCTAATTGAAAATATTCTTCTTTTCGTGGGAAATTTTAACAAGTTTTTTCCTTACTCTTACACTCGTTAGTTATCTCGTTAAAATCTCAACCTACACATCTCCAAAGATCATGAAATTTCACGGGGGCCTAGCCAAGACCGTTGTGCATCACTTTTCTCTTGGACACGTTGAGAGAAAAATTAGTTTTCTTGCACTAACGATCGTTTTAATCGAAATAGTGAAAATCTCACATTTCGATAGGTACCCCTTTGTGAAATGTGGCCCGACCAATCTCGAATTTTTTTTGCCACTAGTCACAATCAATTTGTACTACTAAGAAATGAATATGAAGAATGGTTTTGGGTTAAAATTTGTTGAAATGGCCCCCTAATTGAAAATATTCTTCTTTTCAGGGGAAATTTTAACAAGTTTTTTCCTTACTCTTACACTCGTTAGTTATCCGTTAAAATCTAAACCTACACATCTCCAAAGATCATGAAATTTCACGGGGCCTAGCCAAGACCGTTGTGCATCACTTTTCTCTTGGACACGTTGAGAGAAAAATTAGTTTTCTTGCACTAACGATCGTTTTAATCGAAATAGTGAAAATCTCACATTTCTGATAGGGTACCCCTTTGTGAAATGTGGCCCGGACCAATCTCGGAATATTTTTTGCCACTAGTCACAATCAATTTGTACTACTAAGAAATGAATATGAAGAATGGTTTTGGGTTAAAATTTGTTGAAATGGCCCCCTAATTAAAAATATTCTTCTTTTCAGTTGAAATTTTAACAAGTTTTTTCCTTACTCTTACAGTCGTTAGTTATCTGTTAAAATCTCAACCTACACATCTCCAAAGATCATGAAATTTCACGGGGGCCTAGCCAAGACCGTTGTGCATCACTTTTCTCTTGGACACGTTGAGAGAAAAATTAGTTTTCTTGCACTAACGATCGTTTTAATCGAAATAGTGAAAATCTCACATTTCGATATGGTACCCCTTTGTGAAATGTGGCCCGGGCCAATCTCAGAATTTTTTTTGCCACTAGTCACAATCAATTTGTACTACTAAGAAATGAATATGAAGAATGGTTTTGGGTTAAAATTTGTTGAAATGGCCCCCTAATTGAAAATATTCTTCTTTTCAGTGGAAATTTTAACAAGTTTTTTCCTTACTCTTACACTCGTTAGTTATCTGTTAAAATCTCAACCTACACATCTCCAAAGATCATGAAATTTCACGGGGGCCTAGCCAAGACCGTTGTGCATCACTTTTCTCTTGGACACGTTGAGAGAAAAATTAGTTTTCTTGCACTAACGATCGTTTTAATCGAAATAGTGAAAATCTCACATTTCTGATAGTGGTACCCCTTTGTGAAATGTGGCCCGGACCAATCTCGACATATTTTTTGCCACTAGTCACAATCAATTTGTACTACTAAGAAATGAATATGAAGAATGGTTTTGGGTTAAAATTTGTTGAAATGGCCCCCTAATTGAAAATATTCTTCTTTTCAGGGGAAATTTTAACAAGTTTTTTCCTTACTCTTACACTCGTTAGTTATCTCTTAAAATCTCGACCTACACATCTCCAAAGATCATGAAATTTCACGGGGCCTAGCCAAGACCGTTGTGCATCACTTTTCTCTTGGACACGTTGAGAGAAAAATTAGTTTTCTTGCACTAACGATCGTTTTAATCGAAATAGTGAAAATCTCACATTTCTGATAGTGTACCCCTTTGTGAAATGTGGCCCGGACCAATCTCGGAATATTTTTTGCCACTAGTCACAATCAATTTGTACTACTAAGAAATGAATATGAAGAATGGTTTTGGGTTAAAATTTGTTGAAATGGCCCCCTAATTGAAAATATTCTTCTTTTCAGGGGAAATTTTAACAAGTTTTTTCCTTACTCTTACACTCGTTAGTTATCTCTTAAAATCTCGACCTACACATCTCCAAAGGTCATGAAATTTCACGGTGGCTAGCCAAGACCGTTGTCCATCACTTTTCTCTTGGACACGTTGAGAGAAAAATTAGTTTTCTTGCACTAACGATCGTTTTAATCGAAATAGTGAAAATCTCACATTTCTGATAACGTACCCCTTTGTGAAATGTGGCCCGACCAATCTCGGAATATTTTTTGCCACTAGTCACAATCAATTTGTACTACTAAGAAATGAATATGAAGAATGGTTTTGGGTTAAAATTTGTTGAAATGGCCCCCTAATTGAAAATATTCTTCTTTTCAGGGGAAATTTTAACAAGTTTTTTCCTTACTCTTACACTCGTTAGTTATCTGTTAAAATCTCAACCTACACATCTCCAAAGATCATGAAATTTCACGGGGGCCTAGCCAAGACCGTTGTGCATCACTTTTCTCTTGGACACGTTGAGAGAAAAATTAGTTTTCTTGCACTAACGATCGTTTTAATCGAAATAGTGAAAATCTCACATTTCTGATAGGGTACCCCTTTGTGAAATGTGGCCCGACCAATCTCGGAATTTTTTTTGCCACTAGTCACAATCAATTTGTACTACTAAGAAATGAATATGAAGAATGGTTTTGGGTTAAAATTTGTTGAAATGGCCCCCTAATTGAAAATATTCTTCTTTTCGTGGGAAATTTTAACAAGTTTTTTCCTTACTCTTACACTCGTTAGTTATCTCGTTAAAATCTCAACCTACACATCTCCAAAGATCATGAAATTTCACGGGGCCTAGCCAAGACCGTTGTGCATCACTTTTCTCTTGGACACGTTGAGAGAAAAATTAGTTTTCTTGCACTAACGATCGTTTTAATCGAAATAGTGAAAATCTCACATTTCGATAAGTGGTACCCCTTTGTGAAATGTGGCCCGACCAATCTCGGAATATTTTTTGCCACTAGTCACAATCAATTTGTACTACTAAGAAATGAATATGAAGAATGGTTTTGGGTTAAAATTTGTTGAAATGGCCCCCTAATTGAAAATATTCTTCTTTTCAGGGGAAATTTTAACAAGTTTTTTCCTTACTCTTACACTCGTTAGTTATCTCGTTAAAATCTCAACCTACACATCTCCAAAGATCATGAAATTTCACGGGGCCTAGCCAAGACCGTTGTGCATCACTTTTCTCTTGGACACGTTGAGAGAAAAATTAGTTTTCTTGCACTAACGATCGTTTTAATCGAAATAGTGAAAATCTCACATTTCGATAAGGTACCCCTTTGTGAAATGTGGCCCGACCAATCTCGGAATTTTTTTTGCCACTAGTCACAATCAATTTGTACTACTAAGAAATGAATATGAAGAATGGTTTTGGGTTAAAATTTGTTGAAATGGCCCCCTAATTGAAAATATTCTTCTTTTCGTGGGAAATTTTAACAAGTTTTTTCCTTACTCTTACACTCGTTAGTTATCTCGTTAAAATCTCAACCTACACATCTCCAAAGATCATGAAATTTCACGGGGCCTAGCCAAGACCGTTGTGCATCACTTTTCTCTTGGACACGTTGAGAGAAAAATTAGTTTTCTTGCACTAACGATCGTTTTAATCGAAATAGTGAAAATCTCACATTTCTGATAGTGGTACCCCTTTGTGAAATGTGGCCCGGACCAATCTCGAATTTTTTTTGCCACTAGTCACAATCAATTTGTACTACTAAGAAATGAATATGAAGAATGGTTTTGGGTTAAAATTTGTTGAAATGGCCCCCTAATTGAAAATATTCTTCTTTTCAGTGGAAATTTTAACAAGTTTTTTCCTTACTCTTACACTCGTTAGTTATCTCTTAAAATCTCAACCTACACATCTCCAAAGATCATGAAATTTCACGAGGCCTAGCCAAGACCGTTGTGCATCACTTTTCTCTTGGACACGTTGAGAGAAAAATTAGTTTTCTTGCACTAACGATCGTTTTAATCGAAATAGTGAAAATCTCACATTTCTGATAGTGGTACCCCTTTGTGAAATGTGGCCCGGACCAATCTCGGAATATTTTTTGCCACTAGTCACAATCAATTTGTACTACTAAGAAATGAATATGAAGAATGGTTTTGGGTTAAAATTTGTTGAAATGGCCCCCTAATTGAAAATATTCTTCTTTTCATGGGAAATTTTAACAAGTTTTTTCCTTACTCTTACACTCGTTAGTTATCTGTTAAAATCTCAACCTACACATCTCCAAAGATCATGAAATTTCACGGGGGCCTAGCCAAGACCGTTGTGCATCACTTTTCTCTTGGACACGTTGAGAGAAAAATTAGTTTTCTTGCACTAACGATCGTTTTAATCGAAATAGTGAAAATCTCACATTTCGATAGGGTACCCCTTTGTGAAATGTGGCCCTGACCAATCTCGAATTTTTTTTGCCACTAGTCACAATCAATTTGTACTACTAAGAAATGAATATGAAGAATGGTTTTGGGTTAAAATTTGTTGAAATGGCCCCCTAATTGAAAATATTCTTCTTTTCAGGGGAAATTTTAACAAGTTTTTTCCTTACTCTTACACTCGTTAGTTATCTGTTAAAATCTCAACCTACACATCTCCAAAGATCATGAAATTTCACGGGCGCCTAGCCAAGACCGTTGTGCATCACTTTTCTCTTGGACACGTTGAGAGAAAAATTAGTTTTCTTGCACTAACGATCGTTTTAATCGAAATAGTGAAAATCTCACATTTCCGATATGGTACCCCTTTGTGAAATGTGGCCCGGACCAATCTCGTAATTTTTTTTGCCACTAGTCACAATCAATTTGTACTACTAAGAAATGAATATGAAGAATGGTTTTGGGTTAAAATTTGTTGAAATGGCCCCCTAATTGAAAATATTTTTCTTTTCATGGGAAATTTTAACAAGTTTTTTCCTTACTCTTACACTCGTTAGTTATATGTTAAAATCTCAACCTACACATCTCCAAAGATCATGAAATTTCACGGGCGCCTAGCCAAGACCGTTGTGCATCACTTTTCTCTTGGACACGTTGAGAGAAAAATTAGTTATCTTGCACTAACGATCGTTTTAATCGAAATAGTGAAAATCTCACATTTCTGATAATGGTACCCCTTTGTGAAATGTGGCCCGGACCAATCTCTGAATTTTTTTTGCCACTAGTCACAATCAATTTGTACTACTAAGAAATGAATATGAAGAATGGTTTTGGGTTAAAATTTGTTGAAATGGCCCCCTAATTGAAAATATTCTTCTTTTCAGGGGAAATTTTAACAAGTTTTTTCCTTACTCTTACACTCGTTAGTTATCTGTTAAAATCTCAACCTACACATCTCCAAAGATCATGAAATTTCACGGGGGCCTAGCCAAGACCGTTGTGCATCACTTTTCTCTTGGACACGTTGAGAGAAAAATTAGTTTTCTTGCACTAACGATCGTTTTAATCGAAATAGTGAAAATCTCACATTTCTGTTAGTGGTACCCCTTTGTGAAATGTGGCCCGGACCAATCTCTGAATTTTTTTTGCCACTAGTCACAATCAATTTGTACTACTAAGAAATGAATATGAAGAATGGTTTTGGGTTAAAATTTGTTGAAATGGCCCCCTAATTGAAAATATTCTTCTTTTCAGGGGAAATTTTAACAAGTTTTTTCCTTACTCTTACACTCGTTAGTTATCTGTTAAAATCTCAACCTACACATCTCCAAAGATCATGAAATTTCACGGGCGCCTAGCCAAGACCGTTGTGCATCACTTTTCTCTTGGACACGTTGAGAGAAAAATTAGTTTTCTTGCACTAACGATCGTTTTAATCGAAATAGTGAAAATCTCACATTTCTGAAAGTGGTACCCCTTTGTGAAATGTGGCCCGACCAATCTCGGAATATTTTTTGCCACTAGTCACAATCAATTTGTACTACTAAGAAATGAATGTGAAGAATGGTTTTCGGTTAAAATTTGTTGAAATGGCCCCCTAATTGAAAATATTCTTCTTTTCATGGGTAATTTTAACAAGTTTTTTCCTTACTCTTACACTCGTTAGTTATCTGTTAAAATCTCAACCTACACATCTCCAAAGATCATGAAATTTCACGGGGGCCTAGCCAAGACCGTTGTGCATCACTTTTCTCTTGGACACGTTGAGAGAAAAATTAGTTTTCTTGCACTAACGATCGTTTTAATCGAAATAGTGAAAATCTCACATTTCTGATAGTGGTACCCCTTTGTGAAATGTGGCCCGGACCAATCTCGGAATTTTTTTTGCCACTAGTCACAATCAATTTGTACTACTAAGAAATGAATATGAAGAATGGTTTTGGGTTAAAATTTGTTGAAATGGCCCCCTAATTGAAAATATTCTTCTTTTCGTGGGAAATTTTAACAAGTTTTTTCCTTACTCTTACACTCGTTAGTTATCTCTTAAAATCTCAACCTACACATCTCCAAAGATCATGAAATTTCACGGGGGCCTAGCCAAGACCGTTGTGCATCACTTTTCTCTTGGACACGTTGAGAGAAAAATTAGTTTTCTTGCACTAACGATCGTTTTAATCGAAATAGTGAAAATCTCACATTTCTGAACCCCTTTGTGAAATGTGGCCCGGACCAATCTCGAATTTTTTTTGCCACTAGTCACAATCAATTTGTACTACTAAGAAATGAATATGAAGAATGGTTTTGGGTTAAAATTTGTTGAAATGGCCCCCTAATTGAAAATATTCTTCTTTTCAGGAGAAATTTTAACAAGTTTTTTCCTTACTCTTACACTCGTTAGTTATCTGTTAAAATCTCAACCTACACATCTCCAAAGATCATGAAATTTCACGAGGGATTAGCCAAGACCGTTGTGCATCACTTTTCTCTTGGACACGTTGAGAGAAAAATTAGTTTTCTTGCACTAACGATCGTTTTAATCGAAATAGTGAAAATCTCACATTTCTGATAGTGGTACCCCTTTGTGAAATGTGGCCCAGACCAATCTCGGAATATTTTTTGCCACTAGTCACAATCAATTTGTACTACTAAGAAATGAATATGAAGAATGGTTTTGGGTTAAAATTTGTTGAAATGGCCCCCTAATTGAAAATATTCTTCTTTTCAGGGGAAATTTTAACAAGTTTTTTCCTTACTCTTACACTCGTTAGTTATCTCTTAAAATCTCAACCTACACATCTCCAAAGATCATGACATTTCACGGGGGTCTAGCCAAGACCGTTGTGCATCACTTTTCTCTTGGACACGTTGAGAGAAAAATTAGTTTTCTTGCACTAACGATCGTTTTAATCGAAATAGTGAAAATCTCACATTTCGATAAGTGGTACCCCTTTGTGAAATGTGGCCCGACCAATCTCAGAATTTTTTTTGCCACTAGTCACAATCAATTTGTACTACTAAGAAATGAATATGAAGAATGGTTTTGGGTTAAAATTTGTTGAAATGGCCCCCTAATTGAAAATATTCTTCTTTTCAAAGGGAAATTTTAACAAGTTTTTTCCTTACTCTTACACTCGTTAGTTATCTCTTAAAATCTCAACCTACACATCTCCAAAGATCATGAAATTTCACGGGGGCCTAGCCAAGACCGTTGTGCATCACTTTTCTCTTGGACACGTTGAGAGAAAAATTAGTTTTCTTGCACTAACGATCGTTTTAATCGAAATAGTGAAAATCTCACATTTCTGATAGTGGTACCCCTTTGTGAAATGTGGCCCGCACCAATCTCGGAATTTTTTTTGCCACTAGTCACAATCAATTTGTACTACTAAGAAATGAATATGAAGAATGGTTTTGGGTTAAAATTTGTTGAAATGGCCCCCTAATTGAAAATATTCTTCTTTTCAGGGGAAATTTTAACAAGTTTTTTCCTTACTCTTACACTCGTTAGTTATCTGTTAAAATCTCAACCTACTCATCTCCAAAGATCATGAAAGCCTAGCCAAGACCGTTGTGCATCACTTTTCTCTTGGACACGTTGAGAGAAAAATTAGTTTTCTTGCACTAACGATCGTTTTAATCGAAATAGTGAAAATCTCACATTTCTGATAGTGTACCCCTTTGTGAAATGTGGCCCAGACCAATCTCCGAATATTTTTTGCCACTAGTCACAATCAATTTGTACTACTAAGAAATGAATATGAAGAATGGTTTTGGGTTAAAATTTGTTGAAATGGCCCCCTAATTGAAAATATTCTTCTTTTCAGGGGAAATTTTAACAAGTTTTTTCCTTACTCTTACACTCGTTAGTTATCTGTTAAAATCTCAACCTACACATCTCCAAAGATCATGAAATTTCACGGGGGCCTAGCCAAGACCGTTGTGCATCACTTTTCTCTTGGACACGTTGAGAGAAAAATTAGTTTTCTTGCACTAACGATCGTTTTAATCGAAATAGTTTTCTTGTACCCCTTTGTGAAATGTGGCCCGGACCAATCTCGGAATTTTTTTTGCCACTAGTCACAATCAATTTGTACTACTAAGAAATGAATATGAAGAATGGTTTTGGGTTAAAATTTGTTGAAATGGCCCCCTAATTGAAAATATTCTTCTTTTCAGGGGAAATTTTAACAAGTTTTTTCCTTACTCTTACACTCGTTAGTTATCTGTTAAAATCTCAACCTACACATCTCCAAAGATCATGAAATTTCACGGGGGCCTAGCCAAGACCGTTGTGCATCACTTTTCTCTTGGACACGTTGAGAGAAAAATTAGTTTTCTTGCACTAACGATCGTTTTAATCGAAATAGTGAAAATCTCACATTTCTGATAGTGGTACCCCTTTGTGAAATGTGGCCCAGACCAATCTCAGAATTTTTTTTGCCACTAGTCACAATCAATTTGTACTACTAAGAAATGAATATGAAGAATGGTTTTGGGTTAAAATTTGTTGAAATGGCCCCCTAATTGAAAATATTCTTCTTTTCAGTGGAAATTTTAACAAGTTTTTTCCTTACTCTTACACTCGTTAGTTATCTGTTAAAATCTCAACCTACACATCTCCAAAGATCATGAAATTTCACGGAGGCCTAGCCAAGACCGTTGTGCATCACTTTTCTCTTGGACACGTTGAGAGAAAAATTAGTTTTCTTGCACTAACGATCGTTTTAATCGAAATAGTGAAAATCTCACATTTCTGATAGTGGTACCCCTTTGTGAAATGTGGCCCGGACCAATCTCGGAATTTTTTTTGCCACTAGTCACAATCAATTTGTACTACTAAGAAATGAATATGAAGAATGGTTTTGGGTTAAAATTTGTTGAAATGGCCCCCTAATTGAAAATATTCTTCTTTTCAGGGGAAATTTTAACAAGTTTTTTCCTTACTCTTACACTCGTTAGTTATCTGTTAAAATCTCAACCTACACATCTCCAAAGATCATGAAATTTCACGGGGGCCTAGCCAAGACCGTTGTGCATCACTTTTCTCTTGGACACGTTGAGAGAAAAATTAGTTTTCTTGCACTAACGATCGTTTTAATCGAAATAGTGAAAATCTCACATTTCGGTTAGTGGTACCCCTTTGTGAAATGTGGCCCGGACCAATCTCGAATTTTTTTTGCCACTAGTCACAATCAATTTGTACTACTAAGAAATGAATATGAAGAATGGTTTTGGGTTAAAATTTGTTGAAATGGCCCCCTAATTGAAAATATTCTTCCTTTCAGGGGAAATTTTAACAAGTTTTTTCCTTACTCTTACACTCGTTAGTTATCTGTTAAAATCTCAACCTACACATCTGCAAAGATCATGAAATTTCACGGGGGCCTAGCCAAGACCGTTGTGCATCACTTTTCTCTTGGACACGTTGAGAGAAAAATTAGTTTTCTTGCACTAACGATCGTTTTAATCGAAATAGTGAAAATCTCACATTTCTGATAATGGTACCCCTTTGTGAAATGTGGCCCGGACCAATCTCGGAATATTTTTTGCCACTAGTCACAATCAATTTGTACTACTAAGAAATGAATATGAAGAATGGTTTTGGGTTAAAATTTGTTGAAATGGCCCCCTAATTGAAAATATTCTTCTTTTCAGGGGAAATTTTAACAAGTTTTTTCCTTACTCTTACACTCGTTAGTTATCGTTTAAAATCTCAACCTACACATCTCCAAAGATCATGAAATTTCACGGGGGCCTAGCCAAGACCGTTGTGCATCACTTTTCTCTTGGACACGTTGAGAGAAAAATTAGTTTTCTTGCACTAACGATCGTTTTAATCGAAATAGTGAAAATCTCACATTTCGATAAGGTACCCCTTTGTGAAATGTGGCCCGACCAATCTCGAATTTTTTTTGCCACTAGTCACAATCAATTTGTACTACTAAGAAATGAATATGAAGAATGGTTTTGGGTTAAAATTTGTTGAAATGGCCCCCTAATTGAAAATATTCTTCTTTTCAGGGGAAATTTTAACAAGTTTTTTCCTTACTCTTACACTCGTTAGTTATCTGTTAAAATCTCAACCTACACATCTCCAAAGATCATGAAATTTCACGGGGCCTAGCCAAGACCGTTGTGCATCACTTTTCTCTTGGACACGTTGAGAGAAAAATTAGTTTTCTTGCACTAACGATCGTTTTAATCGAAATAGTGAAAATCTCACATTTCGATAAGGTACCCCTTTGTGAAATGTGGCCCGACCAATCTCGAATTTTTTTTGCCACTAGTCACAATCAATTTGTACTACTAAGAAATGAATATGAAGAATGGTTTTGGGTTAAAATTTGTTGAAATGGCCCCCTAATTGAAAATATTCTTCTTTTCATGGGAAATTTTAACAAGTTTTTTCCTTACTCTTACACTCGTTAGTTATCTCGTTAAAATCTCAACCTACACATCTCCAAAGATCATGAAATTTCACCGGGGCCTAGCCAAGACCGTTGTGCATCACTTTTCTCTTGGACACGTTGAGAGAAAAATTAGTTTTCTTGCACTAACGATCGTTTTAATCGAAATAGTGAAAATCTCACATTTCTGATAGTGGTACCCCTTCGTGAAATGTGGCCCGGACCAATCTCAGAATATTTTTTGCCACTAGTCACAATCAATTTGTACTACTAAGAAATGAATATGAAGAATGGTTTTGGGTTAAAATTTGTTGAAATGGCCCCCTAATTGAAAATATTCTTCTTTTCGGGGGAAATTTTAACAAGTTTTTTCCTTACTCTTACACTCGTTCGTTATCTCGTTAAAATCTCAACCTACACATCTCCAAAGATCATGAAATTTCACGGAGGCCTAGCCAAGACCGTTGTGCATCACTTTTCTCTTGGACACGTTGAGAGAAAAATTAGTTTTCTTGCACTAACGATCGTTTTAATCGAAATAGTGAAAATCTCACATTTCTGATAGTGGTACCCTTTTGTGAAATGTGGCCCGGACCAATCTCGGAATTTTTTTTGCCACTAGTCACAATCAATTTGTACTACTAAGAAATGAATATGAAGAATGGTTTTGGGTTAAAATTTGTTGAAATGGCCCCCTAATTGAAAATATTCTTCTTTTCAAAGGAAATTTTAACAAGTTTTTTCCTTACTCTTACACTCGTTAGTTATCTGTTAAAATCTCAACCTACACATCTCCAAAGATCATGAAATTTCACGGGGGCCTAGCCAAGACCGTTGTGCATCACTTTTCTCTTGGACACGTTGAGAGAAAAATTAGTTTTCTTGCACTAACGATCGTTTTAATCGAAATAGTGAAAATCTCACATTTCTGATAGTGGTACCCCTTTGTGAAATGTGGCCCGGACCAATCTCGGAATTTTTTTTGCCACTAGTCACAATCAATTTGTACTACTAAGAAATGAATATGAAGAATGGTTTTGGGTTAAAATTTGTTGAAATGGCCCCCTAATTGAAAATATTCTTCTTTAAGGGGAAATTTTAACAAGTTTTTTCCTTACTCTTACACTCGTTAGTTATGAAATTTCACGGGGCCTAGCCAAGACCGTTGTGCATCACTTTTCTCTTGGACACGTTGAGAGAAAAATTAGTTTTCTTGCACTAACGATCGTTTTAATCGAAATAGTGAAAATCTCACATTTCTGATAATGGTACCCCTTTGTGAAATGTGGCCCGACCAATCTCGGAATTTTTTTTGCCACTAGTCACAATCAATTTGTACTACTAAGAAATGAATATGAAGAATGGTTTTGGGTTAAAATTTGTTGAAATGGCCCCCTAATTGAAAATATTCTTCTTTTCAGGGGAAATTTTAACAAGTTTTTTCCTTACTCTTACACTCGTTAGTTATCTCTTAAAATCTCAACCTACACATCTCCAAAGATCATGAAATTTCACGGGGCCTAGCCAAGACCGTTGTGCATCACTTTTCTCTTGGACACGTTGAGAGAAAAATTAGTTTTCTTGCACTAACGATCGTTTTAATCGAAATAGTGAAAATCTCACATTTCGATAAAGTGGTACCCCTTTGTGAAATGTGGCCCGACTCAATCTCGAATATTTTTTGCCACTAGTCACAATCAATTTGTACTACTAAGAAATGAATATGAAGAATGGTTTTGGGTTAAAATTTGTTGAAATGGCCCCCTAATTGAAAATATTCTTCTTTTCGTGGGAAATTTTAACAAGTTTTTTCCTTACTCTTACACTCGTTAGTTATCTCTTAAAATCTCAACCTACACATCTCCAAAGATCATGAAATTTCACGGGGGCCTAGCCAAGACCGTTGTGCATCACTTTTCTCTTGGACACGTTGAGAGAAAAATTAGTTTTCTTGCACTAACGATCGTTTTAATCGAAATAGTGAAAATCTCACATTTCTGATAGTGGTACCCCTTTGTGAAATGTGGCCCAGACTAATCTCAGAATTTTTCTTGCAACTAGTCACAATCAATTTGTACTACTA